>NC_140958.1:115834568-116304568 GCF_014529385.1 Adiantum capillus-veneris
TTTGGCCATTACATGATCCGTGGAAAAATAGCCATGACCCTTGCACCTATCATGGTAGAAAAAACTACCATGACAAGTACAACAATAATAGAAAAACTTCCATGAAAAACAACAAGCACCCATAGCAAAAAAAACACCATGGAAAAGTACTTGGTCAATGTCACCGTAACAAAAAGAAAGTCATGTTAAAAGAAACTACCATGCTTAGTACCTTGGGCCACTATTACCATGATAGAACCCCACAATAGAAAAAACTACCATGTCAGGTAGGTTGGGCACTTAGCACCATAACAGAAATATCTGGCATGAAAAAAACAACCACCTAAATAAAAGAGAGTACCTAGGGCATTACAACATAAACATAAATAATTGGCATGACAAAAACAACCACCTAAAAGAAGAGAGTACCATGTCAAGTACCTAGGGCATTACAACATAAACAAAAATCATGCCTTGACTTGGTCGACACATACTTGGAGACGATCCACCTCATCTTTTGTTTGAGCTGCTTGCATCAGCCCCAAGAGCGGTGAGTGCACTAGTTAGAGCAGCCATCTTGCCTTCAATCACCAGAAAATCAGGGTCAGTATCGACAGCTCCCTTCTTGCTAGACCGCAATATTTGGAGCTCCTACAAGTGCCCCTGAAGCACTATTGCGGCTAACCTCTACCCTCACATTATCCAATGTTGTGTTCAAAACCTTTAATGCATCCCTTTTTGCATCCAAAAATCTGCTCCACTTATGGTTTTACTTGTTGTCTTATGAAGAAGGCACTAACTAGAGAAGTGTTGCCCGATAAGAGAGCATTCTGCCCACTTTTCTGACTTGCCCCGGCATTGTCAAGACGAAGGGGCTAAAGTGATGTCCCCTCATTATTCTCCATCCAAATCTTTACTTTCTTGTCAATGCCACATGGAATCTTCTTGCAATGGTCCAAAACCTATTCACCAAAAGCATCCCATGCAACCTTTCGACCTATAGGACCTTGCCAAGCAGCTGGGCATCACTCGTACACAAACAACGTTGCAAACTTGTGTGATCTCTTTGTTGGCTGGCATGCTTTGGTAGACTTTGTGAAACAGTAATCTGCATTCGCCTACAAACTCAGGTTGCATCATAAGCAGAAAGATTTTAGAGCCCTTCTCCCTTTTCTTCATGAAGACCAACAACCAATCCTGATTTGTGACATCAGCCTCAAAGAGGTGCTGGTAGAGCTTGCCCTCCAAGCTTAAGACATACTCCTCATGCAACTCCTCTCATGTGTAGCAGAATCGATTATGCTTGGGGTATTGAATCCTCTAGGAAGATCTTTCTGCAAACCACATTTGACAAAGTAAACAAACATAAACAAACATTGAAAATAACATTTCTATAATTGAAGAGACACAGTTGATATGTACCAATGCTTTTGTCGCCAATAGTTTCAAACTTTATGCCCAATGTTGTGGAGCTCCTAGGCTTGCTACTACTGGATGAAAGCATGCTACTTGAACCACCATCAGCTGCTGCTACCATGGTGCACTTTTGCGGTGGAGTGTTCATATCATTGTACAAACAAAAAAACACAATCCATGATTCACAATGTCCTCAAACAAACACATTTCTCAACTACAACAAAAGAGAGAGAGAGAGGGGGGGGGGGGATTACAGTACCCGGTGAAGATTGAGGTCGCACAGAGAGGGAAAGCGTTCGCAGTTCTTCCTTGCTTTTTTCACGCAGGGTGCATGAAGATGGAGTAGCATGTGGGTAGTTCCTGCTCTATAGACTAGCAAGCAACAAAAGTCACAATCACCCTCTACCCGTAAACGATGTTCAAAAACTGATGGCATTCTTGAAGTGGCGGCATTTTCCATTTCTTGTAATTCTCCACGTCCCTGATAAATTATTTGAAGGGAACAAATAAAACTTGAGAACAACTTTGAAAACCACCTAGAAAAGCCTTAGAACTAACCACAATTTCATGCTTTGAGCCCATACTTCATGCTTGTTGAGTGCTTGACACCCCTACAATTGTAATTCCAAGGGTGCCCAACCAAAGAAATTATAGTGCCTCACTGGGAAAATCTATCGTCTGATTCTGAGTGGAACTACCTAGTATCCTTCCACTGAACCCACTTCCTCTTGCCCTTCTTCTGTGATGGTGCCTCAGAAGTCCTAGTGCCAGCATTGTCCTTCTAGATAAGTCTGTAATTGGCCTCCTAATCAAACTAATCTCACCTTTTAGTGGACATCTCAAACTCATAAGGCATGAGATGATTGTCAGTTTTGGTCTCGGGATCATACAGAGTGCATCTACCCTTGGTCAGACGGGTTCTGGCCAATTTATGACAATGCGAGGCTGTGGATCCATCCTTGCAGAAGAGGCTGATTTGTTTTATCCTTGCTTCAAAAAATCCTCAGCCATTTCTTTGTACTGTGGTCCCAATCCTGGTTTATCCGTGATATACTTTTTAGGGATCTTAGAGGACTCCACAGTCAATTGAAGCAACTGATTTGTGCTCTTTCTGAAACCACGGAGCTGGACATTCCATTGTCCCATATAGAGTTTGATCCTCTACATTTCTCCTTGCAGTTCCATGACATCATTCAGTTAGAGAGCATCATTGATGAGTGTTTGTCAAGTTTTCCATTCTTCAGTGGCTCGCTCATACCACTCCTGAAGCTCATTAGTGATATTAAAGTAGGTGAGCCGATCCACTGGTTTTAGATCCTGAGGATATAGAGCTGGGAAAAAATTGGGTAGTTCAGCTTCCTTAGCAGGAAATGCATATGAGAGAACTGGCGAATCGGGCACAAATTCCAGGAAATTAAGTACATCCTGGTTCTCCTGTTGCATCATCTTCTGAGTCACCCAGACTAGTTGAAAGTGTCTTCAGAGAGTAGTTGCTTGTTCCCCTACTATCATTTGAGTACGAGATCCTTTACTGGTGCAAGTCTAATCTTCAAAATAGCTTGCACCCTCTGGTCCAAAACTCCTCAGGCAATTCGCATCTGAAGTAAAACGTCTTTCATTTGATTCCTAACTTCCTTCATGCACTTGTAAGTAGGCATGTTTCCAAGTAGTAAATCTAGTTCAAGGGCTAAAGAATGCCGGTCTACAGTGGACTGTCACTGCCAGTGTGGATTGACTAACTTATCACCATCAGAATTTAGCGCCCACTCAGGTACCCTTTCCAATAGCTGGATTCTGTTGGGATGCACAGACACTTGAAACAATTCTTGATTATGGAAAGCAGCTGATTTCCAATGCTAAATCATTTCTCTGGCTTTGACATATAGCCTTTGAAAGCGTTCCAGATCAGAGATAAGAACATCATCCTCCAAGTACATCCTAGTAATACGAGCTTGCTGATGTCTCAATATTTTATTCAATGTGATGAGCTGTAATGAATGTTTCTCATCACCCTTTAAGGTTATCTCAGCCAATGGAAAAATATTCATTGTTGCCAGCATCCTCTTAATTTTCTTTACTCCATACTTCTAGAAACGCTCTTCTAGTCACAGTGCCTTTCTTCAGCTTCTAGTATTGCTCCTCTAGATCTAAATTTTTCTATTGGTGCCTTGTATTGTCAGAGTATGATTGGCATAATCATGAATATCCTGTGCCATTCGCAACCATGGGTGCCCCAATAGCATCCCATATGCGCCTTGCACATATAGTACCAAGAAGCTGGTCTTGAACTTTTCTTTGCTCACCCTTATCTGCATACTCTCTATCATCCTAGTTGCTTGCACAACTCAATGATCATCCATTCAAACTATGAAAGGTGTTGGTTTCAAGTTTGTGATACCCACCCTTTGCTGAAGGTGTGCCCCCAGGATGTTTACTCCTACCCCTCCATCCAGTATGACACCGCATAGTGGCTCCCACTGTTTCCTAACCTTGTAGTCTACCTGGATCACCGACACTTCATCATCTCTAAGGCAATTGCTAAGTCAACTTCTCTAGCTTCCGCTTCAGACTTCCTTCATTGTCTGATAAATTTAGTTGTTTTAGGCAAAGCATTTTTTATTTTGTCTAGTTCAACTGTCAGTTTCTGAATTCTTTTGAGAGATCTTAACATAAATTTCTTCTCTCTTTATTAGAGTTATTATCAGAACTTGAATAATTGGGACTCTCTGCACAGTGCCACTCCTCTATTCCGGTACCTATTGTGCCTCCCTCATTATTTTCTATTACAGTTATATCTGATTTATTGTTCCCTAGTTCCTCCACTAGTCCCTGAACTGCATTCGACATAGTCTCAACAATCCCTGACCGTGACTGATCTGGTTGTGTTTTTTCAAAAGACTAGGCTGGTATCGTCTGAATGACTTGGGCATCAGAACTTTCGTGTTGCTCTGGTAGCTTCTTCGCCAAATCTCTTGTGATCTTAGCTGCCAGTTCTCTCTGCTCCTGCCATTCATTGACTACCTTCTCTTTGCCCTTTGCCTTCCATACCTCTCTCTGCTGAGCCCATTTGCTACTTTCAGAACTAACTAGTTTTGCCGGCTCATTTGGGATTTCCTCAATTACTACACCTTTACTGCACGTAACTGCCCGTACTAGAATTGGTTCTAGGTCTTTCTCCTTTGTAGCCATAGTGCTAGGTGCTTCTGAACACTGAGCCACAAAATGTCCAAACTTGCCACAAGTATAACTGTTAAGACTTTGATTTGGAAATTTACCACGACCCCTGTCCCGGCCTGTACCTCCCCGGTACCTGCTGCGCCCAGTACCAGTACCATTGGACCTGATTTCTCCTCTTGGGGTACATTGGTTGTCTTCAGTCTTGCTGGTTCAGCATTGGTAAATCCCACTACAGACAAATCCTTTCCCTTCTTGAAGTGGTGAATGCGAATTACACAATTGTTTCATAAATGACCACATGCTTTGCAATAGGTACATTGTGGACACTCATTAGAAAATGATCTTTAGATTTGCACCTTGAACACCAAGATTTCATTTGCCTAACTAGTTGTTTGGTTTGGCTGATTTCAGCAATCTGTCGGGCCATTTATCAATCTTTCTAGACCACGATCCCTTCTTGGCCTTATCTTTGCTCTTTGCATCTAAGCTACTTTTAGAGCTACTAGAGGTCTCATTGGAATCAGAATTCTCAATGGAAGAATTGCTATTGTTGGACACCCTTTTCTTGTGACTTCTCTCCTTCTTAGCTTGCAGTTTAAGATTTAGAGCTAGCTGCACCAAATCATTAAATTAATTTGTTGGTGAAGGCACCTCCTGTTCTCTGAGCTTCTTACTGTGAAACCCATTTAAAAACCATGCTCGTAACCTCTTTTCGGATGGTGGCTCCTGCAACTGCCTGGTTACCTCCTTGATTTTCTCAACATAACTTCTAACTGATAATTTCCCTTGCTTAATCTTATCTAGCTCATAGAGGATTTCCTCATCACCCCTATTGTCTGAATATTCTAGTCAAAAAGCCTTGAGAAATTTTTTGTATGATCTGAGCTGGAAATCTAGATAATGGTAGTACCATTTCCTTGCTGCATCTTTCAGTATCTGAGGAAAATATTCTCCCCAGTCATCTTTATCAATATTCTTCAACTCAGCATACTGTTCAAAATCTTGGATGTGAACATCTGAATCTTAGGATTAGACTCTCTTTTTGATTCCTCAAGAATAGGGTCCACGCAGTTGGAACGAGTGCCTAACTGGGTTGACAATTTACGACCACGACTGGCTTTGGGCGGCATCATTCCATCTAAAAATTCTAACTGGGAGATAAGAGTTTTTTTTTTGAAGAGCGAAAATCTCTAACCACCATGATCGCCAAAATGGAATTGGAGCTGATCTCTGCAGATAGCTGATTCCAGTGTTCAAATTTAAAGCTACTGGTTATGTCATCAGTTCAGTTATTGAAACTAGAATAGAGAACTGACTGGACTGAAATAGTTAATTGAACTAGAATAGTATATTCTAGTTAACTGAACTACTGGTTATGTCGTCAGTTCAGTTATTGAAACTAGAATAGAGAACTGACTGCACTGAAATAGTTAACTGAACTAGAATAGTATATTGAGACAAGAGACATAATGGAAGACTAGAAAAAGTATTTGCAGATTCAGATTAACAGCTCAAGGAAAACCATTATAGTGTGTAACGGGTTTAAGCTCAAAAATAATGATTGCAGAGTGAAGCTAGAGGTGAAGAGCTCGTAACCTGAGAATGTTTGAGAGCTAAAGCCAAAAGACAAGCAACTAAGCCAAGGAACTAAGAAGCAAGAAGCAATAAGCAAGAAGCAAGCAACCCAATTACAATGTAGTGGGTCCTATTTATAGCTCCCAAGAGTTACTGCAGTAACTACCTGCGGCGGTAAATACTACTCGTGTGACTGATCAACTGCTCGGCCTTCTAAGGGACAATTCCCACCTGCTCAAATTGTCCTCACCTTCACAATTGGTCACAGTGGGGATCCAAAGGAGGGAAAATAGGGCTCCAAAGGGGGACCATATGCAAAAGATCAATGTGCAAAAATGGGCTCCAAAGACCTTAGAGTTCAGCCCATTAAGACTTCCAAAATGCTAAGGTTCCAAAATTCAAAGGTAAGTCCAAATGATCAAGCTTAGTGGAATTGGATACTTATGTGATGACCGAAAAGTCTTCAAGTGGTCCTAGATAGAAGGGGGCAAGCCCTAAAGGTAGGGGAAGAGAGAGAAAAGGTGAGAGAATACACACACACAAACACTCTCCAAAGCTTCCCTTTACACAAAAGGCATAATGGACACATGTTAGCTCGCTAGCCCAGTTGCCCACAAAGGTGCAGTCAAATCCTATTGGATGGCCATAGAGGTGGACCAATGAGAATTAGTCTAGAGTAAATCTAGTTTAAGTAATTTAAATACACTTAAAGAACCAATAAAAATTAAGCTCTCTAGAAGACTATTGGCCAGTCTCCCAAGGGGTCCAATGAGAATTCAGTAGTCCAATGGCTTGCTTGATTCCTATTGGAAAGAAGATAAAGGGGTCCAATGAGAGTTTGATTGCATTTAATTACCTAAAGATCTCACAAAACGGGACCGGGGAACACATGTCACAAGGCTATCACTTGTGCTTCTCAATTATGATTGGCTAAGCTTTGCAGGGTCCAATGGGGTACTAGCATGAGTAGATTGCAAGAGGGGTCGACCAAGAGAGAGAGGGGGCTGATTTTGGCAAGGCATTATCACACACACACTCACACAATCTCATGTTGTGAAGCAAGAAGACTCTCTCTCCTTCTCAAGCTTTAATGGAAAGCTCATCATCTACTCGAAGCTTGTGAGAAGGGAGGCCTACACCAACAACTCTTGGCTTTGTGATGCAAATCCTACCAAGAGCCAAGATTCAATGCATGCTCATCTCCTCTACCATGCTAATTACTAACCTATGCTAAGCTTTTATGAGTGGTTATGTGAGGAGATATACTTCTTTCGCATAAGACTACTCCTTCTTCCTCTCAATCTACTCTCATACCCCGCTAGCTCTAACCATCTTCGAAGGTGTGTGAGGTCTTGGATTTGAGACTTTTAGGGAATTGATGTTGTGTTTTATAAGTGTGTGCATGGTGCTTGAAACTTCCATCTTCATTACACCGGCAAGTTATTGAAGGAACACAAAGTATTGTATTGTAAAATGTCTCCCTTGATGGGGAAAACCTATAATACAAAGCCTTTTGGAGGGGGGACCGACTCCATGTAAATCCGATCATTAACTGTTGTCAATAGCTTAATTTCTCTCTCTTTTGAAGTATTGTTCATGCCTATCTAAAGCACTAATTACTGGGGACTCCTTTCATTCTACGGACGGATCACCATGATCTATTAAAAGCCTACGTAACGGAAGTAGATCAAAGGTCCCAATGGGAGAAGTACTTACCCTTACTAGAGTATGCCTACAATAACACTGTACATACTTCCACCAGAAAATCACCTTTCCAGGTAATTGAGGGAAGATCAAAAAGTCCCCTGCGACTTAAGGTACACAAGAAGATCTTCGCTGCAGATGAGTAGAGCGAGGACCTACAACAATCTTTCAAAAGATTAAGGATGCTATCTCTATCTCACAGCATCAAAGGAAAAAGGTTGCTGCTGATATAAGCACAGAAGAGCCCAAGACTTTAAAGAAAATGATTGGGTCTTACTTAAATTTCCCATGGCTTGATTAAGGCACACAACGGGCAAGAATCCTACGGGACACCAAAAGTACTATGCGAGGTTAGCAAAAAGGTACTATGGTCCCTTCTAGATTCTTAGACCAATCAATGAGATGGCCTATCAGCTCAAGTTTCCCAGCCATTGGCTCATACACAATGCTTTCCATGTGAACCTACTAGAGCCTTATAGATGAGAGCCACCTCAAGAACCAACTATTGGCGACCCACCAGATATCGAGGACCAAGAAGAGATGTTGCAGCCCAAGTCCATTCTCCGACATGAAGACAAAGTATTAAGAGGTGGTAAGATTATCCGATGGTATCTTATTAAGTTTAAGAACTATCCTTTTGAAGGCTAGATGTATGCAAGGCATAATTAAAGGGTAGCCTAAACCTTGTCAATGCTTACAATGCTTCCCTAGAGTAAGAAAATGTACAAATGTTTAAAATGAACAAATTTTTTGTCTTATAAGACTCTCTTTCTCTTTATTATACACAAATGTTAAGTAGTACATTAAGATCAAGTTTGCAGAGACAACGTCTCCCAAACACCAAGTAGAGCTTGTCATTCTACTGTTGAAGATTGATATGACTAATGTGAATACATGCTTGCGGTAGCTTAGTCTCTCAAGCACCAAATGGATTAGTCATCCATTCTAGAACGATGTCGTAGGGTAAGATAGGGATCCTCTACCCGCTAGAAAAGGGACTAATGAATAGGCTTTATCTTCTTTGACCCATAGTTAAGGACAACTATGATTTCAAGAGAGAGTTAATGTCATAATAACTAATATCTAATTCTCCTAAATGATTTTCTCATGTTAAATTGATCATTTAATATGGGAAAGTACCAGGGGAGAAAAGGCTAGATTATTGGTAAGGCTAGCAGATTGGTCACAGTAGGGATCCAAAGAAGGGAAAATAGGGATCCAAAGGGGGACCATTTGCAAAAGATCAATGTGCAACAATGGGCTCCAAAGACCTTAGGGTTCAACCCATTAAGACTTCCAAAATGCTAAGGTTCCAAAATTCAAAGGTAAGTCCAAATGGTCAAGCTTAGTGGAATTGGATACTTATGTAATGACCAAAAAGTCTTCAAGTGGTCCTAGATAGGAGGGGGTGAGCCATAAAGGGAGGGGAAGAGAGAGAAAACGTGAGAGAACACACACATGCTATCAAGATAGTCCTTGCTCTGTTATTGATAGTCCTTGCTTTGGCTTGACTACCCATTCTAAGAATGTCCTTTTGGTCACTCTCTCAGAGTCCTTCATGAAATATTCCTCCTTTAAAGCTACTTTGAGTTCTTCCCAATTTCTCCCATGTCCATCTTTAATTCCCCTAACATGTTCTCTAATTTCTGGAGCAACAACTAGCTGAAAGCTTTGAATCATCTCACCTTCTGACACGCGATGCAGCTCCATCTCCTTCATATACTAGCTTAGTACTTGGTTACATCTTTGCCATTGAACTGATCCATTCTGTTGAGACGGCCGCTTGTATGGCCTTCGTTGCTGAAATCTCCCTTCTTTCAGAAGCATGTTGTTGCTGCATGAACATTGCAAATGCCTGAAACATTTGCATTGTTGCTAGGTCAAAATGCATACCATGTTGCTCAACATGATCACCCATGGTTACGCACAAACTCTCACCCTAGCAGTTTCGCGTTGGGTTCACCAAAATATGTCAAGAAGTAGGCGGTGTTGGGGTTAAGGCCTATGTGCCTTGACCGGTCGCCCAGATCATGGGCGCCCGCCCACTGTTACCCTATACTTATAGTGAGTATACTGTATAAGGGGAGCTGCCACTTCACAGTCTCCCCACCCACATCGTGTGTGTGTCTCCTTCTCTCTCTCTCACTCTCCGTCTGTGGTGCTCCCCAATCCCCTTCAATTGGTATCAGAGCTAAGGTGACCGCGGAGAGCACGACGGCTTTAAGAGCTTCGAGGCGATAGCTCGCTCGCTCTCGACGGTAGAGAGATTAAGAAAGCTTGGAAGCTTTGTGAGAATGCAATGGGAGCTTGTGAGCTCAGTTGAGAGTGATGTATGCTCTTGTGGAAGCTCAAAAAGGAGTGTGGAAGATTGTGTGTAAGTGAAGGTGCTGCCCTAAAACTGTGTGCGCAGCAACACTGTTTTTAGATTCGTTTTTATCCTTATAGAATGCAGAAGAGCCATCATAAAAGTGGGTTGCCTTCCTCTCAATACAGCACAAAGATGAAAACGTCTAGGCCCAAATCATATCTTATTAAGGGTAGAATAAATGGATTGATAGATGCATTAATCTCAGCTAGACAACGAGGGCCTAGTAAGTCCCTTATGATGTTTTGGAACCTAAGCTTTGTGCTAGCTATTATATGCACAGTTTGTCTAGCAAGAGGTTGGAAAGGTCCATATAAATCCCTATGATTCATGGAGTATGCTTAAAGCAAGATGAAGATGTGAACATCAAAAGATACATTATACTCCAAAATAGGAAATATTATAGGGTCAGGGGACAGCAATATCTCTCTCAACCTCTCAGCTCCAAAATAGAAGACCAATCTTTGTTGGAAAAAAATCTTTCTATCAATGCGCACATTCACCCTAATGTTCTAAACTGATTGAAAGTTGTAGAAAATGGGATTATTCATTGGTGCATTAATTACAAACTTCCATGAAGCACTTCATTGAAGTTGAGCTCTCTTGGATCCCACCATTTGAGAGATGCGAAGAATTTGCTCACCAGTGATTAGCCTAGCTTTGGTGTGACCATCTTCAGCTTTGTAGAGTTCATAGGGTTCGATGGCTACCCTCTCAACCACCTTGAGCCTTCTTGCTAGTAGTAGTTGGAGTGCATCACCATATGTATCCTCTTGCCAATACTGCACCCCATTGATGTGTAGCTCCCCCTCCAAAAACTTGTTAATACCCGAGTTTGAGAGTGCTTTCACCACCTGAAGTCGAGGCTTCAAAGGAAGTGTCTTCACACTAGCCACAAAGCACTCAACACAATTTTTTGACCTAGGGACTTGATGACTACAAGATTTTCCTTGAAGCAAAGAAGGGTGTGTGTAGTTAACTCTCTTTACCCGCATACGTGCCGTTTGTCGATAAAGACGCTTCTTTTCTCGAGCTTCTTGGGGAGACCATAGTGGAAGTCTCGGAGAATTTGATGGATCTTCCTTCATAGGATTGATAGAGCGCTGCTTGAGAACTCCTCAGTGGGGGCACCAATTTATGACGAAGGAAATTTGGAATGGCGGCCTCTACACCAAAACAAACTCCATTGCGCCACAAGGGAAATGAGATGAGGGCACCACCTAGTCTTGGAAGCGTGGACTAGGACCGCTACACAGAGAGAGAGAGAGAGAGAGAGAGAGAGAGAGAGAGAGAGAGAGAGAGAGAGAGAGAGAGAGAGAGAGAGAGAGAGAGAGAGAGAGAGAGAGAGAGATCACTATGAATGAAGCATTAACCGTAGTGTGTGTACAAGGAATGGATGACTTCAAACACTCCCAACACAAATAGCATATAGATTACCAAACAATCACTCAAGGATTAGCCAAGATCACATCAAGCACTCTCACACGCATATAAAACATTTCTCTTAATTAACATAATTAAGAGGAGGAGAGGTTACTAGCATGAAACAATTTGCACTCTAGGATGTGCAAGAATAGAGTGAATGAATGAGCTTATGGGCTCATGGTGAGTGATACAAAGGCTCAATGGGGCTGAGGGAGGCTTGAAATTACAAAGGGGAAGGCCTCTTTATATAGGAAAGAGAGTGATTAGGAGTGAGGTTAAGATCCAAGTGTAATTTGTACAAATGAAGCTTGATTAGGGACATTCAACCAATGAAGAAGCTCCTTCCAAGTGATTTGTTGACCAATTAGCTCCATCATCACTTGTGTTGTCTTCACTCCTTCCTCCATAGCTTGAGTCCAAGAGCTTCCTTATGTTAAAATGTAAAGAATCTACATAAAATCAATACATATCTAGTAATAATAGAAAGGGTTGAATGAGAACTTATGAATTACAACAAGATTAAGCATGACTTGAGAGGTGATTAGAAGAGGAACTTTGATGGGTTTTTGAGCTTGAGAGAGAGGAGGAAGGAGAGGAGGGTGAGAAGACTAATGGCTGATTTTAGAGAAGGTCTCAATGTGGAAAAGGAAGGGTGTGTGTGTGTAAAGGTAGAGGGGGTGGTCTCCACCACAGTTGAAAAACCTGGCGTCCACCATTTTGGCCATATCTCCTAGACCGTAGAAGCAAAAATTATGAAAAAAATATGGCCAGAATCTCCAGCTCATCAGCTACAACTTTGATGAAGGCAACTTTTCTTGGATCGGAGTGGAAGTATTTTTTAAAAATTCAGCAAAATCATATGTCTAGTTTCTTCCTTTACCAAGTCTTCCACTTGGGTCCCATTTGTTTGAATCATCATATGGCTCCAAAGCCATGATGATATGAGCCACTCATGACCCTTGAATCATGGGTGCATGGCTCCACATCCACATCATATCTTTTCTTTTCACATTTACATATTTTCCCTTCCCTTTACCACTAGGTTCTCCCTCTACCTTTCACCTCCGGTGAACTAGTCAAGAAAAAATCTTTTTTTTTAAAATTTTTCCAAGAGGTTGTTCTCACTCTTTATTTTATTGTAAACCTCTAGAAGCAAGGAAAACCAACAAAATATGATAAACAAAAATTTGTGATAGGCTCAGATCAATAGCAATGTCTGGCGTTGAACAGCTTGTAATCATCCGAAGAAGTGGTAGACAATCTGTTTCTACAACCACACATGCACCAATTAGGTACTCTTTTCCACTTTTCAAGGCTGTAACTATACCCCATAACTCTCTCTTTATCTGTGGATAGTTTCTTAGGCGAGCACTTAGTACCTTTGCTCCAAATCTCACCACATACCTGTGTCCTTTGTAATCTTGCCCTATTGCCCATCCAATCCCTGTAGGACTGGTGTCTATTGTCACAATTACTGGCCTTTGACACTCATAGTATACCTTTCTCAAAGTCATTGTGCTGAGTGGAACAACTCCTTTAGCTTTTTCATGGATTTTACATGTGCTTCTGTCCATTTAAACTTTTGATTCTTTCTAAGCAACTGATAAAGAGGATCATCTACATGTGCATAATGTGGAATCCAAATAACATAGAAGACACATGCTCCCAGAAACCTTCTAACCTTAGTGATGCTAGTGCATGTTTTTTTCATTCTTTTGATGGCATCTATCTTTGCTGGACAAGGTTTCCTACCATATGGCCCGCACATGTGCCCCACAATGAGCACTTCATTGACACCAAATATAGACTTTTTCCCTGACAATGTAAGATTCACTTCTTCCAACCTAGACAAAATTTTATCACAATCAATTATGTGATTTACCACAGACCTGCGACATCCCTTGAGATTCAAAGCTTCATCTTTGTCACTTTATTCACTAGGAAAATCATCAATGAAAGGCATTGTTATTTGAGGAATAAAGTCACGTAAGACCTTATTCATCCCATTCATCATATGTGCAACCGAGTTCGTTGCTCCCTGTGGCAAGGTACACATCCTTACCAAACCCAAAGGTGTCCTCATGGTTGTCAAGTCTTTGCTTTCGATTGCAAGATGAAATTGATCATACCCTGAGTAGAGATCCCCCATTGAGTAGATTGCCCTCCCTACAAACGCCTCTGCAAACTCATCCACAATTGGACATGTACCTACATTTCTAATTGTCACCTTGTTCACTGGTTGCATATCTTGGATGAAGCGTAGAGAACCATTCTTCTTTGGAACTGTGAACCACCTGTTTGAGTATGGAGCACAAGAAGGCTCCAAGATTCCCATTTTTATTTTCTCATTCAGTAGCTCTACTAACTTTGGCAAATGAGCCTTTGGAACCGGAATAGGCCGCAGATTCCAAGGCACATGAGGTATTGTGAAAATTACCATTGGAGCTACAATAGAAGGATCAACACATCCTATCTCATGTGGCTCAAATGAAAAAGCCTTACCATGCTTTGAAAGCATTTATTTGAAGCATTTTGTCTCCTCCTGTGTTAGAAACTCCTCGCAACCAATCTGAAACTCTTGCAAAGACTCCTTTCTGAAGGTATGCCCAATCTTTTTAGGATTCCTCAAACTTGGTTGTAAAGAAGCCTGCTCAATCTTTTCCCTATTGTTGGGTGGTAAGGGTGAAGCTACTGGTTTCACCTTCTTTGCTACACTCTTGTATTTAGTTTCAACATGGACTTATGGGCCAGCTGTTTGATTTTCTTTAAAGGATTCTATTACTTTATACATTTCCATAGAGCAAACTTCCACAACTTCATTTTCAAGATGCAAATTAAAACCCATTATGGCATCAAGCTCACCCATAGTATCTATAAAAGAAACTTGTTCACACAAACCCAACCCATTTTCAGTAGGCTCTAGCAACCCACTCTTTTTCATGCCTATTTGTATATTATGCACATATTGCCTCTCACATCCTTCAAATCTTCATGTTTTGTAAAACATACTGATCCATTCCTTGTCACTAAGGAGCCCGTTGAAAAAGTTTCACCTATTTTTGGATCAGGCAAGACCCTTTTTCTTTCTGTACCACTGCAATCTCGCTTTACAATGGTACTTGGCCAAAACCCATCATTTCTCTATGATCATGAAACTCTTTGCTCACCTTTGGTAGAGGATTTTCTCTGAGGTTGTCATGATTTCTTTTATGGTTTACACAAACTGTGAGAAATTGGACAGCTCGTTTACCATCTTTGCTACGTATCATAGCATATGCTGAACCATTATCCATTACCTTTGTTTCCATTCGAACTCCCACAATGTAGGGTTGTCCAAGGATGAGATGATATGAAGATGTATCCTATACAAAGAAGTTTTGGTCAATCTTTACATCACCTATTGTTACCTTCACACCTGGACATGATGCATACAATTCATCGGATGAATTGTTTGCCACTTTTACCATCCAGTCATGATCTGTGTCCATCGGACATTTTCACTTGTTGTAGAGACTCTTTGACATTATGTTTGTTTCTGAACCATGGTCAATCAAGGCAACAAATGGCTCTTCAAGATCACCTACCTTAACCAAAGTTTCTGTAGTAGCCCTTGTCCAATGACTTCCTGAATAGTAACTCCTAGGAATATCTTCAACTTCTTCATCATCATTTGAAAAATGCACTTGCTTCACTCTCCCACTAGACTGGTAGCATCCTACCATAGCTCCATCCTCCTCCTTATTTTGCAGTTGCATCCCTTGTGTCTTCGAGCTTTTCCCTTCAACCTGTGGACAAGAAACCTCAGCAAGGGTTTGCCTCTTCCTCTTGATGATTTCAATGATCTCCTCATGGAATTCACGCTTTGCAATGCCAATAACTTCTCCCAGATTAAAATCAATCTTGCTATTCAAGATCCTTTCCTCCAAGAATTTCTTTAAATCTGTAGAAACCTCAATATCAGATTGTAGTTTATAAGTTGGGCCTTTTGTCTTACCTTTTGTTGGCTCTTTCTTCTTTCCTGTTGTAGACTCCTCCATGAGTACTTCAGGTGGAGACGCTCCTTGTGTTGAGGGTGTTTGGGAAGGCATTGAGTCGCTTCTTCCCCCACTTCTGGAAGCTCTTTTTGATGGTCCTTCATCAGCATTCTCACGTCTGCGCTTCTCTTCTACAATCGCCTCATTTTGTTGTCATTTTCTAATGTAGGCATGCACTAACAATGAGTCCACTGGATCATTCCATCCTATTTCTAGACGTATGCAATCACCTGCTTCATGTAGAATCTCTTTTGTAAGCTTTCCCTTTTTAGCTATTGCATGACATTTGGCGAAATTTGACCATGATGGTCACTCGCCTCTTCATCATTAAGGTGCTCAATTTTTACTCCATAAGTAGCTGCCTCAACTGAAGAGCTGGCACGGTTAGTTGTTGCCATATCTTCAACTAAGGTTTGCATTCCCCCCTTCCCAATGTTAGTTCTCAAGGGTAGACCTGTCTCTCTTAAGTGGATTTTACCATCCTTAAAAAATACAACATCTTTTGACAAAGCATCACTAAAATCATCACAATCCCTTCTTACATGGTCTGTACTATCACACCAAATAAATCTATTAACAAACCCTTCTTTGGGCTATTGGATTTGCCTAGGAAGTGGCCCTGATGGTTGGCCTTTTTCTTCAAGCTTTGCAAGCTTCACCTTCAAGTCACGCATTCCCTTCACAAGCTCATCTAGCATGGACTCATCAAACGTAGGAGCGATAAAAGTAGTCTTTACCATTTTGTCACAAGTTGAGGTGGAAGGACTTGTAGTGTTTACTCACATCTTGTCCCTTCTTCTTTGTCGTTTGGCAAGCAGTGAGTTAGCACCTTGAAACTCATTCCAGTCGGTCTTTAGTCCTTGCTCAGTATCTTTATCTTCAAGAAGAAGCTCTAAATTTTCTTGAAACTCTTTACCTGCAGCTTCTAAGAAAAGATCTGTCTTCTCTGCATCTACTGTGGCCCTTTTTGTTCTTGTGAGTTGTGCATAGCGCTGCTCAAATTCCCTAAGTAGCTCTGTTATTGATAGTCTTTGCTTTGGCTTGGCTACCCATTCTAAGAATGTCCTTTTGGTCACTCTCTCAGATTCCTCCATGAAGTATTCCTCCTTTAAAGCTACTTTGAGTTCTTCCCAAGTTCTCCCATGCCCATCTTTAATTCCCCTAACATGTTCTCTAATTTCTGGAGCAAAAACTAGCTGAAAGCTTTGAATCATCTCACCTTCTGACACGCGATGCAGCTCCATCTCCTTCACATACTCCCGTAAGTACTTGGTTACATCTTTGCTATTGAATTGATCCATTCTGTTGACGACCGCTTGTATGGCCTTCGTTGCTGAAATCTCCCTTCTTTCAGAAGCATGTTGTTGTTGCATGAACATTGCAAATTCTTGAAACATTTGCATTGTTGCTGGGTCAAAATGCATACCCTGTTGCTCAATAAAATCACCCATGGTTACGCACAAACTCTCACCCTGGAAGTTTCGCGTCAGGGTCACCAAAAATATGTCAAGAAGTAGGCAGTCTTGCCAGGAAGGCACTGGGCCTCTTGCTGTGAGAGTTTGTGAGGAAGCTCAAGGGTTACGAGAAAGAGCTAAGATGTAGATAACATAGCTTCTAGAGCTAAAGAAGAAATGTAGCCAAAGAAGCGGCTCACTTTTCCTTACAAACACACACGTGATGGAGAGAACTCATGAAAGATAGTCAGAACAAAACAAAAATGAAAACATCGAGATTAAGATCATATCGTATCATGGGTAGGATAAAAGGGTTAATGGATGAGTTAATGATATTTAATCTTTGTTGTCCAAATAAGCTACGGATTGCTCTTTGGAACTGTAGCTTTGGCTTACTATAATGTATATGTTTTGTCTAGCGATTGGGATTAGTTGTGAGTACAAATCCTCTTGATTCATAATAAAATAACCACATTCACATCAAAAGAGAAGTCATAGTCAATAATAGGTAGTATGATGGGATCTGGTGAGAGAAGTATTTCGTTGAGCCTTTCAGGACCAAATAGAAACACTATGCGTTGCTGAAAGTGAATCTTTCGTCTAATCCAAATGTTGACCCTAATAGATTGCACTGAATGGAATTGAAAGAAATTACCTCTATGTGGATTCTGGTTATTCATCAATGATATACTTAGTATGCTCAAAGATAAAGGTGTGAAAGAAGTGAAAGGAGAAGAAGAAGACACTTTCTCTCCCAAGCCCTATTGTTGCCCTTAGGCAATAAGGATACTGCGAGGAGAGAAGTACTTGGAGCAAGGAGATTCTAGAGTTTGTGGAAGATAATGAGAACCTTAAGAGAGAGAGATGCTTGTGGAAGATGAAGATATGGTTACTAACCTTGTGCTCATAATTGTTTTCCGCAAGAAGGTTGTACTCATTAC
Organism: Adiantum capillus-veneris; assembly: GCF_014529385.1. Classification (NCBI taxonomy): domain Eukaryota; kingdom Viridiplantae; phylum Streptophyta; class Polypodiopsida; order Polypodiales; family Pteridaceae; genus Adiantum; species Adiantum capillus-veneris. The sequence goes on from NC_140958.1 coordinate 115,852,639, forward strand.
ATTGACAAGGTTGCTGCTTGAATACCTTCCAATGAAACAATTAGGACACAACAAGAGAGATCAAAGGAGGAGTAAGATAGAATTAGATATAGATCTTAGTGTGGTGGTGGTATTAAAGATAGATAATGAGAGATAGAGATAGAGTTAGAGACAAGTATTGGACTAGATATGCAAATGAAAGTAAAACTAGCAACATATATCTTACATGAGAGCAATTTCCACCACCTTAATGGAGAGATAAGATGAGGCAAGACTTCAGCCTTTCTTCAAGAGAAAGTGTAGCACTAAGATGAGTGTGACACTATGGAATTGATCTATTCTCACTCACTCATAACTTGCCCCAATGAAGAGAAGGTTGCCCTTTTTATAGGTGAGGGAGCCATGTTTTACATAATCACTTGATTATGCTAAAGAGTTAGCCCAAATCAAATGTTCTTTGGATATTTCTTAGAATGGGCTATATTAGGACTCAAAATATCATGAAATTCAGCATTTTTGGTCGTTGAGGCTCCATGTGGGTGCATGATGTATATGGGCCCCACCTAGGCATCTTCTGTGTGGCTCTAACAGAGGGTCCCAACTTGTGTGTATTGTCCTTCAAGGCATCTTTGAGGTGTCACATTCACATGCTTATGTATTTTATCCTCCAAATATCTTATTTTATGGAAAAAGACCAAGATTACCTCTTTTCACTTGATTTACTTGTTTACCATCTCTTCTTGTAGAGTAGTTGTGAAAGGGTTTTTCACTGGTTTCCCTGTAACTTTTGACATGTAACTCGGATTGACATGCTTCAAAAGGAAAAATTTGCCTACTAAAAGAGCTTGAATTGGTTTTGGCTTGTTCTCCACGCCCTTAGGTCGGAAGTTTCAAATTGGGATGGTCCAAGAAGCTTTGGATCTTCCTTTTCATAAAGTCTTCTACTAGGCCCTTCACTCTTGTATGTATCCAAGAAAGTATGCATTATTGAAGGGTTATATTATTAAATAAATGTGAAAAGAAGAAAATAATTTATATATGGTAGGGTATAGCTGAGATATTAGAAGAGATATACAAATTCTTTTCCCCCAGACAAAAAGAGGCACAATCATTGATACTTGCTTGCAGTACTTTCTAATAGTAATGTACATTTATATTACTTCAAAGGTAAATACTAAGGTATGGTAGAAATCTTTTATTTATGCATATGAGTATTATATGAAGTATACTTATGCATCAAAAATTCACAAGATAACTTTTTTAATGCCCGTTCCCACTATATACATGCCACAGCACGACAACCCACTCCAAAGCTTCCCTTTACACAAAGGGCATAATGGACACATGTAAGCTCTCTAGCCCAATTGCCCACAAGGTGCACTCAAATCCTATTGTATGGCCATAGAGGTGGACCAATGAGAATTAGGCTACAGTAAATCTAGTTTAATTCATTTAAAAACACTTAATAAAATAACCAATAAGAATTAAGCTCTCTAGAAGACTATTGGCCAGTCTCCGAAGGGGTCCAATGAGCATTCAATAGCCCAATAGCTTGCCTGATTCCTATTGGCTAGAAGACAAAGGGGTCCAACGAGAGTTTGATTTCATTGTTTAATTACCTAAAGCTCTCACAAAAGGGGAAAGGGGACACATGTCACAAGGTTATCACTTATGCTTCTCAATTATGATTGGCTAAGCTTTGTAGGGTCGAATGGGGTGCTAGCATGAGTAAATTGCAAGAGGGGTCGACCAAGAGAGAGGGGGATGATTTTGGCAAGGAATTATCACACACACACTCACAGAATCTCATGTGTGAAGCAAGAAGACTCTCTCTTCTTCTCAAGCTTTAATGGAAAGCTCATCATCTACTCCAAGCTTGTGAGAAGGGAGGCCTACACCAATAACTCTTGGCTTTGTGATGAAAATCCAACCAAGAGCAAAGATTCAATGCATGCTCATCTCCTCTACCATGCTAATTACTAACCTATGCTAAGATTTTATGAGTGACTATGTGAGGAGATATACTTCTTTTGCATAAGACTACTCCTTCTTCCTCTCAATCTACTCTCATACCCCGCTAGCTCTGACCATCTTTTAAGGTGTGTGAGGTTTTGGATCTGAGACTTTGAGGGAATTGATGTTGTGTTTTATAAGTGTGTGCATGGTGCTTGAAGCTTCCATCTTCATTGCACCGGAAAGTTATTGAAGGAACACAAAGTATTGTATTGTAAAATATCTCCCTTGATGGGGAAACCTATAATACAAAGACCTTTGGATGGGGGATCGGGGACCGGCTCCATGTAAATCCAGTCATCAACTGTTGTCAATAGCTTAATTTTTCTCTCTTTTGAAGTATTTTTCTTGCCTATCTAACTAGATGTTATGTTTTTTGTTGCTCTCTCCATCCAAGCACTCTTGCTATGCTCATTAGGAATCTATTCTAATGAAATTCTCACTATGTTCATTATATTTTCTGCTACACACAAGTTACTAGGCCATTAAATGTTACATCGTTTTGCAATTCAAGAGAACCAACAAATTTTGAAGTCGACGACATTGCCAAATGGAATTGCAAGCAAGTTGATTATCTCGTTGATCCAAAAATTTTGCACCAAAATGTGTTTCTGCTTACATTTAGGCCAATTTTTCCGTAGTAACTAAAGTTGTGAAGGCCTAAGCTTGATCCTTTTTAAAAAGAGCATGATTTACAAAAATGAAAGGGTGCATTGGTTTGGTGTGTGCAGGTGGGGCTCCATTTTCAAGGGCCAACTGCCTAGAGTGCAAGCTATGAGTATATTGTCATCAATGAGTGGGTGAGTGTGTGTATGTGTGCATACGTGCACAATGCTCATTGCCAAGAAAGGAGCTCTCTGTCAACGAGATACTGAGGGAGTATTTGGTATTTGTGGGCACCTGTGTGTAGAGAGTCGATTGTGTCAGATCATTGAGAGAGAGAATCTCTCCACATATCGTTGAGACAAAGAAATCTTTAAGGGTTATTGAAAATGGAGAGAGTGACCTCTCTAAATCATATTGAAGAGAGAGACAGATGCTTGCCTAGCGCTTGCAGTTGGTGGGGCATAGGGAGGTTCTCTATAGAGCTCGAGGGGCAAAGGGAGAGCCCTTGTAGTGTAGCGTAAAGAGGAGAGAGAGAGAGAGAGAGAGAGAGAGAGAGAGAGAGAGAGGGTAGGAGAAGAAGGGAGGGTAGGCAAAGAGAGACTTCATCCAAATGGAAAGGGAGAGAGTGACTCACCACCCAACGGTGAGAGGTTCTCTTCTTCTTGTCTTACTTTTATTGCTTGCAGACTTCAAGTGCCACTACAAAAGAGGATACCAAAGTCGTAACTATTATCAATCTCAAAAGTGATGGTAAGAAGAAAATACCAAAGCAAAGATTTTCTACCCCTGTATATTTATATGCTTCACTCACCTTCCCTTCCATATAGCCACTCATAGAAACTTCCACGAAAGTTTGTAAATTCATTAGAAATATTGAAGCTTTGAAAAATTCAACCTTTGAGGGTCGTGAGTGGTCCCTCTAAGCCTCGCCATCATATTTTGACTTTTGGCATAGCAGATTCAAGATAATTTTTCTCTGTCTCTTGCTCCATTTTGGTATAAATCTAAAGCAATCGTTTGTAAAAGAGGCTTGAGCTCAGACATCATAATATAAACACACATTTGTGCCTATTTCCATTGTGTCAGCTCGTGTAATCATTCTCCACATCATTTTGTTATCAACCATCATCATATTTGTGCTCATATTGTGTTTTTCATTTATGGGTGTTTGTCTATACTCCAGCTAATCCAACGCTCCTTGGCAGCAGACATCTAGCACACTATCTTTTCTCTAGGTCCATTCTACCTATCACATTGGGTTTTTGGGTTTCTATTGCACTTTCTATACTATTGTTGTTGGGTATTTGGGTCTTTGTCCTCTTTGCCTTGCGTGCCCAAATATTTACCAAACAGTGGCACGCTTGATGGGACCTTGACCTAGTCGAGGTTCCTTGACACAAACCTACTTGAAAAGGGACATATACACGATCATAAAGAGTGGAGAGAACATCTTAGGGAGAGTGAGAGAGCTAAGAGATGTCATAGAAGGGAAAAGTAAAAACCATTATGAGGGAATTCTAGTCCTGCAACCCCTTCACATCAATAGATTCCAAAAGTATAAAATCCACTAGGGGAAAGTCCATCTGGTATCTCACTTTCCATCCATATCCCCACCATGGCTCAACCATTTGTAATCCACATGATGAATAGAAACTCTACAATACCACCACTTGACCCCATGAACAATCATAGCGGGAATGAGAGACCTCTAGGCCCTAATTGGAAACTTTCATACAGAGGGTCTCCTAGTTCTCCAACCATGGCTTCTTCTAGTTTGGCACCCAGTGCGACCAATAATCCATCCGTTAACATGCTTGATTCTGTTGTGTTCCATGTGCATGGCATTACAAAAAAGGGGAAAGAGAAATTTGTTGAGGATGAGAGAGACCCTACACCTGATATTGCTACCGAACCAGCCACCCACCCGTGTTGCTCTTCCTGTTCTTGACTCTTTGTCCCAACCTCGTCATGTTTGTCCTCACTCTTCCCGAAGTAAGTTATTGATTCCTATTCTTTCTTTTGACCTTGTTGTTGCTCTTAATTGAGTGGAGCTTACCATGTCCCTACCACAATACCTTCTCACTTCTCCTTCTAGCCGTGCCCTTTTGAGGAGGTACTGCAGAGCTTTGGGTTCCAAAGGGGGTTTTTAATTGAGCTGACGTTAGTTAACAGGAGCTGCTAAAGATTGAAGCCTTATGAATGCACATCAAAGATGAATATCAAGAAGTAGTGAAGATTGGAGTTACACAGTTTTCACATTTTCCCCAAATGGTCATGTATTATAATTTCCCAATTTATTTAGCCATTGTGATAATTGTAATGCGTTACGAGCTCAATAAGAGTTCCAAGATGTAAAGCATTGGATAGTTAGTGTACCTAGGTTGCAGATATAATAAGTGTGGAGACTTAAAGATCTTGGGCGTCGACACTAAAATCGGAAGGGGGGAATGTTAGCTGAGCCGACGTCAGTTAACAGGAGCTGCTAAAGATCGAAGCCCTTATGAATGCACATGGAGGATGAATATGAAGAAGAAGTAAAGATTGGAGTTACACACTTTTCACATTTTCCCAAAATGGCCATGTATTGTAATTTCTCGATTTATTTAGCCATTGTGATAATTGTAATGTGTTACGGGATCAATAAGAGTTCCAAGATGTAAAGCATAGGTCACTTAGTGTACCTGGGTTGCAGATAGAATAAGTGTGGAGCCTCAAAAGTCTTGGATGCCAAATATTACACATTTTAGACCTTGGCTAAAGTATAAAATCCAACTTTAATAGTTTTGATTAAGTTTTGGATAATAAAATACAAAGCGTGAGCTAACGACACTCACTTCTCTTCTTCTCGTGCTTCCTACTCCCTCCCCGATTGTCACATTGCAGTTTCGTTGCAACCGCAAGTAAGAGCTCTACGCATTGACGTAAACACATCATAGTATTTTGTAGATTTTGGCGTCACTGACCCGTGGCCTTATTTCATCATAAGTAATTTACACTTCAAAAAAAAAAAACTAAGCATAGGCGGGGTATTGGGGCAGCATTGCTAAGCATTTACACGCATTCTTGGTTGAAAAAGACTAGGTCAAAAATCAAGTGTTGTTAATAATTGCGATTTTGGCACTGTTACCATATACATGTGGTAGTGATGTGTGTGAACACACTAGGACCGCCGGGGCATTTTTTCCCTCTTTTATTAAGAGGTTTCTTCCCCCGAGCATTGTATATATGCCCATCACTCTAGGGCTATCCATCTTTCCATTGCACACTAAGTAACACACTCTCTATTGTGTGCCTTGAGCTTCCTTCATCTTCTCCAAGATGTGTGTATTTCTCTGCAACCCTAATTCCAACAATTGGTATCAAAGCAGGTTACATCCTCCCAGGCTTAGTCACCAGCTGCTCCAGCACACGCCTGCTCACTTTCTTTGATTACAATGAAATCTGGCGAGCGTTTGCAGGTCGACAAATATTTTTGGCTCATTTCGGCCTCCGTCTCAACTACAAGCAGGCCTGCACAGGCTATTTCATCATTTTGTGTAGAATTTCTGTCTGTGCCATTTTTTGCATAACATGTGCCTTACAGTCTTCTAGGGTTTGTGCTATATAGCACGTGTTGTTCCCGCTTCGCTTGTCCTCTTTTTGGGTAGTTTTCACATTAGGTGCAGCATTTACCATGGCTGACAACAACAAAGATGTGTTCAAGATGTTTGTTGCTGCTGCTGAGGACAAGTTGGATGGGGACAATTACCTTGTGTGGGCTTGCATGATGCAACATGTTCTTATGTCAAAGGGCATCTCGAATATTGTGCAGGACATTGATGTACGTCATGGTTCTGAGGATGCAAGCAATGTTGACGATGTTACAGGTCTTTCTTCTATTAGAGTTGTTTTGCCTACGGTAGAACAAGCTCGTTGGGATGTAAAGGATGCATAGGCTCATACATTGATTACGTTGTCTGTGAAGCGCACCATTGTTCCTCACATCCATTCATCAAAATCTACAAAACAGGATTGGGATATTCTAGCAGGTCTTATGCAAGCCGCAATGAGGCTAAAATTGCTTTGCTACATAAAGAGTTGGAGTCGAAGATTATGCATGAGGAAGATGATATGGATACTTTTCTTGCTGGTGTCAAGGATATCAATGAGTCTATAGGTGAATTCATTTCAGACAGTTCCCTTGTGCAGACTGTTCTTGATGCCTTACCAAATTCTTACCAGACTTTTGCTAGGAGACTTATGACCCAAGGAAATCCAGAAGTTGTCAAGTTTGATGCATTATGCACATTGCTATTGCAAGAGTCCCTTTCTAGAATAAACACCACTAGACAGCATGCAGTTGAACAAGCTTCTATTGCTTCTCAAAGAAAGGGTGATAACAACAACGCAGCCACTTCTTATGGTTCTACTGCGAGTGGCAAAACTTCTATTCCTAATGCTTTTGCTGGTAGCAATTGTCTGGAAATTCTGGTGATAAGGGCAAAAAGAAGATGCGTTTCCATTATTGTAAAGCTAATGATCACTTGATCAAGTTGTGTCCTAAGTTGAAGGCCAAAAAGGCTAAGAAGAAAGAGGGTGGTCCCACTGCAAATGCTGGTTCCACTACAAATGCAGCCATTGTTGAGTCTTCTGTGAAAGGAGACTGTGTTGTTGATGTTGATGCAGAATGGGCTTTTAGCGCAGAGTGCACTTACAATCCTGTTGTGCATGATGCATGCTTGTTAGCTGCTACATATTCACATGTGTGGTATTTCGATACTGGTGCTACAAGGCACATTACCTCAAATCATGAATTTTTCACCTCTCTCGAGTATGTCCCTCATGGGAATTTAGTCACTTGTGCCAACAATGCCTCTTATCCGGTTTAGGGAGTTGGAAATATTGTGCTTACTGCTGCAAATGGAAGTTCTTTCACACTTGTTGATGCACTTTATGTACCTGGGATCAAGAAGAATCTTTTGTCTGTATCTGCACTTGCTAGACTTGGACTTGTAGTTAAATTTCTGAATGACAGATATACATTTCATGATCTGAATTTTGGTGATGAAATTGATGCATTTGGGCTTTTGTGCCATGGGCTGTATAAGCTCACTTTGTATGACAAGTATGGACAAAATGTTGCAAATCCAATTGCAGATTCAAGGGCTATTTCAGAGGCAAACTTTGGCATGCATGTTTTGGTCATCTGAATTTTTCCAGTTTGCTGCGTTTGCAAAAATCTGATATGGTTGCTTCTTTGCCACCTCTTGAAGCACCTGTCAAACATGTTTGTGAAGGCTGTATTTTGGGTAAGATGCAGCGTTCTAAGTTTGCAAAGGATGGTTCAGTTTAGGCCACATGCAGGTTGCAGTTTGTGCATACTGATGTTTGTGGGCCCATGCAAACTCCGTCCTTGGGCAATTACCTTTACTTCGTGACTTTCATTGATGATTACTCCATGCATGCATGGGTATTTCCTCTTAAAGCGAAGTCCGAAGTTGTTATGTGCTTCAAACAATTTCTGGCTATGGCTGAAAATGTCTCGAAATGTACTATGGACACCCTCCGTTACGATCGAGGGGGGGAGTATATGTCTCATCAATTCAATGCATTTCTGGCTAGTCGTGGGATAAAACACCAATGTACAGTACCTTATACACCTCAGCAAAATGGTGTTGCTGAGAGAAAAAACAGGTCACTTACGGAAATGGCACGATGTATGGTCAAAAGTCAAGCTTTTCCGCATTCTTTTTGGCTTGAGGCCATCATGTGTGCCACTTATTTACTAAATAGGTGTCCTACGAAATCTTTGCAATCTATTACTCCATATGAAGCATGGCATGATAGAAAGACTTCTATTGAGTACATGCATGTTTTTGGCTATTTGGAATATGCTTTGGTGCCACAAACACAGAGCAAAAAATTGGATGATAAGGCTGTCAAATGTATTTTTGTTGGTTATAGTGCTGAAAGCAAAGGTTACATGTTGTATCATCTGCAAACAAAACGTATTTTGGTTTCATGGGATGTAGTGCTTGTGGAAGATGTTATTCAGACCTTCACGTACTAGAGACAGTAATGTAAGCTCACAGGACATTTATCACACTTTGTTTCCTCTTTTTGGTGGTTGAAATAAAAATGTAAGTTCCAATGAGGAAAATGTTTAGCCTATTGGGGTTTCTAAAAATGTTACTAATCAACCTATTATTGATACAAATGTACATGATGTACTTGATGAGGAAAGGGCTGAAATGAGCAGGCTAGAGGTATGCCAAAATGGTTGGTGCACACTTTCCATGACAATAAATTGGATGCACCTTTGTCTAGTGGTACTCATTCAGGCTCTCGCCATGCATCTTATGCATCAAACTGTTATGCTTTGGCGGTGTCTAGCTTACATGATGTTGAGGAGCCTCTGTCTTTTGATGAAGCACATAATTCAAAAAATTGGATGGCTACCATGCAAATCAAAATATGATGCACTTATAGAAAATGACACATGGACTTTATGTGATTTGCCTCCTGGCAAAAAGGCCATTGGTACGTGTTGGAGCCCCATTGGTCCAACTGTTGTAATGAGCCCATCTTGTAAAGCATATCAAATTCCCATTTTATGTCAAAGATATCTCATCATTTTGATCCATTCGTCTGGGTTATGTAAAGATTAATTAGTTAGTCAAGACTCAGATTTGTTCCCACTTTGTAATAATGAGTAAGAGAACCCCATGTACATTTTTGAGCTAAGGTGACTAAAGTATAAAAGTCACCTTAGAACCATTTTTGAATAACATTTGAATATTAATCCTGTGTCGTACAAGTCTGAGTGGGAGGGAGAGAGAGAGAGTGAGTGTCTCTTATCCTCTTCGCTACGTGCTTCTCCCTCACCGGATTCACGACGGGACCACACCATCGTTGTAGTCTCTCCGAGAGCTACGCGCCCACGCTACGCATTCACCGTTTCAAGTTGATCGTGATCGATCCTTCCTCGAGCTTGTTTTGCCTGTAAGTAGCACAAACGGTGTCTGTTTTCAATAATCAAGTGCTTTATGGAATGAGAAAGAGATTAGCTACACATAGATACTCATAAACTTAAGTTTCGCCCACTTTTGGATTATGACCTGTTAGTCTATCGCGACTATATTCGAGATAACTAGGGTTCAAATCTGGTGAGATTAGACTTATAGGTAAGTATATCCTAGTGAGAGGATGGTGCCTAGTAAGTTTGATGCGATTCCAAGTGTATTGGACGTGTAAACTGTGTTGTGAGCGTTTAGGGATAGAGTGGGTTGCATTCTACGAGGGTTAGTGATTGATGCATCATAAAAGTGCGTATGTGTAGATTGGTCTCAGCCTGACAAGCTAATGAGATTGCCTACGTGCACCTATGGGTTAGTCGTGTCATCAGATGATAAGTATGTTGTCTGTGTCGTGCTCCTGAGTATGAACAGGGGAGTAGTTTTGCCCTAAAACATTGGCGCCGCTGCTGGGGACACAAGACCTTAAGTAGGGAGATCTACGTCACTTGTGTGATGGTTAGATTACTTTAGTTTTGACTAGAGAGAGCTTAAACTTTTAGAACAAGATCCAGGATAGAGTATCCTGAGGTCTAGTGGATAGCCAGGAATCTTGTGTCTTGCCGAGGGTCTGCGACTAGTTAGATTTAGCTAAGTAGGATAATGTGGAGTTATGGTTTTTGGTTTTGAGTGCTTGTTATACTTGTGAAGAAATAGAGTAGAAAAACGTTGTAAAACCACAAAAAACAAACAAAAAGAAGAAACAATAAGGCAGTTGCTTGCCTTGAAAGCAAAACCCACCCCATATACCCTTGAAAGGGGTGAAAAGAGTCGACATTGAAGTTTATGATCCAACACTCGAGAAAACATAAAATCTGCTACCAAAACCAACAAAAAAAGAAACAGGTGATTCTCGTAAGGAAACACTAAGTGAACCTAAAGAGGCCAAGAAGATATATAACCATTAGCCAAGAGTAAACTGATTGTGTCATGGGGTATGAATGATGTTCACAAGTTTAAGATGAAGTGTCATCAAATTTGCATCACTTCAAGTGCAATGGAGTTGTGAATTGTCAGAGAAAAGTGAAATTTGTGAAGTGCTTGAGTTTGAGGTCAAAATAAGTCCAAACTTCATAAAACTTGGGGGATAGACTTATATGGGCACAGGGAGCAAGACTATGCAAAAACAGACAAAAAATTAAGTCCCCATTGCTCTCTGCCTGGTCTATCGCGATAGACTGATGAAGGTGGTGATTGACTAGCAACAAGCAAAAAACCTTTACACCACAGGTTTAACACATCAATACAAGGGTACTCACAAAAATTGAGTGAATTTGAACACCATTTTCACAAAAAAACTTCAAAACTAGTGTTTAGAGTCGGAATTCAGAGACAAGGGCAAGAAGTCTTTGACCAAATGTCCAAACAGTGCCAAAATTGGTCAATGCACTACACAAGGGGAGGCTGAACCAACTGTGGTGAAAACTTGAGAAAAATGCTAAAATTGGAGAAAGTGCCTGGTCCATCGCGATAGACCAAGGAAATTGTTGCTGGGGAATTTTTCTTTCAAATTTTCCCTAGGGAGAGTTTTATCAGGGCCTAAATAGCAGACACACCAAAATTCAAGGCATTTAGAACACTGAAGGTCAATCTAAGGGTCGGATAGAGAATCAAGCTCTGACTGAAATACTAAAATGGGACCAAAACCCAACCCAAGTGTCCAAACTTCATAAAACTTGAGGGATAGGCTATAGAGGGTAACTAGAACTCAAGGGTAAAGTCACAATTTTGAATTGACTTGTGCTGAGAAAATTGTCAGTCTATCGCGATAGACTAAGAAAGTAGTGAATTCGACACTTTTTGCAATTTGTGACTATATTGCTAGGACATACTCTCTATATAGATCCCAGCCATCATTTCATATTTGAAATTGGGCCACTAGAAGACTGACTAAGGGGTTGTTGTATATACTTGAAAGAGTTTTGGTAATTCAGGGAAAACCCTTGTGAACAGACTAACCATCCTTGTGTAGATCCCAGAAGGAGATCAGCACAAAGCCATACAGGAAGAAGGAGTCCAGGTAAGCTTTAAGTTTGCAACCAAACTTTCATTCTTATGTATTTAAGGTCAAGAGCCTTTGTTAAGTCGGGAGCTAAAAGTGTCAAAAGTCAAATTAGCACCACGTCCACCGAAGAGAGTGTAACTCAGACGAGGCTAGACCCATTAGCACCAATCATTGAAGAGGGTAGTGATACTTACACTTCGTCAGAAAAGTCCTTCTTCATGACGGGGAGTCAACAGCCAGGAGGTTTCAATGGTGAAGGACCAATGCCAGGGGGGAGCACCTCCCTACATCCTTTAAACGAAACCCAGTTCACTATAATCTTCTTGGAAGGAACCAACTTGAGGGGAGCCTTAGTTTATTCTGACTATCGAGGACGCAAGCGTATTTGTATTGAAGAAAGACCGGCTCAGAGACTAGAGATAATTCGAGTCTATGATGATGGTGACAGATTCCGAGACGAAAAGGGGAACCACTATCTAACAGTGAGTAACCTTGAGGATTACAACAGACATGAGGATAACGTGGCAAAAGGGAAAATGGTTTCAGAAACCCAAGAACCGCCTCTTAACATCGATCGACCTGGAGCGCTTTTTATGTATGATAAGAAAATAACCAGGGTCCCAACCTATAATGAGAATGTAGGGATTTACAAGCATGAAAGCGAGGGAATAGTCTCTTACTTTTGATGCAAGGAACCCTACCCAAATGAATTAAGCAAAGACAAGGTTCTTTACTTATTTTCTTATGAAACTACTATGGGGAAGAGTATTGTTTTTGTTGACAGATACGGGCGAGAATACAAACGTATTCTCCCAGAAGAGGTTGAAAGGGCAACAGTTCCGGCAGCATCGACCTATGGCCCCCATGAAGTACCAAGAGCCACCTACACCCCTAGCAATTCGACTAATCCCTTTTCAGAAGAGTATGACGCTACCTCACATTCTACCCGACCACCGACGTCCAACTACCAGGACCAACCAACTACTCAGCCATCATTAGAACAAGACCGAACCCGAGAGGGTTATCAAACCTCACGAGGATTAAGGGATCTACAAGAACCACCACTCTATGCACAGTATCAAGGAGAGAGTAAGCCAAAGACTCAGGGGTCAATTGAGCTTGGAATAACACCCTGAGAACGAGTTCAGAGAGATGAACCATCTCTCACGAGAACTGTTAGAAATTATGGATTAGGAGCACCATTGGGGGAGGAACCTGGCCACTACAGAAGACCAGAGGAGGTATATCGGCTAGGACGGGGATATCCCATGATGAGATTTGTAGACCATCGTAGAATTAGACCTTCTCAAGTGCAAAAATGGGTAAACAAGAAATATACGGGAAGCAGGGATCCGAGAGATCATGTAGCAGCCTTTGTGCGTGTAATTAGAGCTGAAGAGGTGTTAGACTTTCCTACCCAATTTGTAGGATTCGGTTTAACCTTAGAGGATGATGCTGTTACATGGTTTGACTCGGTGGAGCGAAGAGACTTTGAGTCTATGGAGGAAGTGTTTGACGAGTTTATCGAGGAATTATCACAAAGGGGGATAGCTCATAATAGAGTCTCGCAAATCCATAAATTCATACAGAAAGATGGAGAGTCTGTGCGAAAGGCGGCCCTTCGATTAAAAAGATATGTTAAGTTCTGCTTTGTGGAAGAACTGTCAACTCAGTCCAGACTTATGCTTATATTTATCCAAGGACTAAGGAATGCAGATCTTCAAAAGGACTTACATATGAAAAGGAGTACTATGTTGAATGATTTAACCAAGGAAGCTCTATACCTTGTGGAAAATTGTACGGTCTACAAAGAGGGTGAGTTCAAGGATCTTGACGATGATTCTTCTCGCAACAAAGCGGAAGCAAGTCTGCTAAGACAACACTGAAAGGAGAAGTAGCAGTAAGCCAAGAGCAGCTTGTAGAGGAGCTGCTTAAAAAGATTAACTTGTATTCCAAACCACAAACTAAACAACCAAAATGGTGTGCGATTGAACAAAAATGGACAAACCATGGGACGGATGAGTGTTATTATAACAAGGGATATGTGAGAGAACGACCATATGCTCCGCAAGCTCAGGCGACATCTCCTCAAATCCCACCGATGCCTAGATATCAGATTGGAAATCTACCAGGACCTGGAGGTGCAGAAAGACCACAACCAGTGTTGGGACAACAACCACCCCTACCAGGATTACGACTAGTCGGCATAAGATACACACCCACAGTAATTGAGTCGGATGAGATGGCTTTGGTACCTATGCATGCATACTACGATGAGCCCAATGGATATGCGGCGAACTCTGTCTATTATCCACCAAACGAACCCTCTACACCAGAACCATGGAGCGTGATAGGAAATACAGGACCACCAACTGCTGCACAGGCAGCGGGGGAAGGACGATATAGCTTGGATGAAAGAACACTGTTGTTCATAGTCAACGGAGGCATGAGCGGGCAAAGAATTGCACACCAACAAAGAGGAGCTCCAGGAGCACCTCAACAGCCTAAAGGACCATGCTACAAGTGTGGTGGGGACCATTGGCTGAGGGACTGTCCTCATGACAAAATCATTAGGGTCAACGCATATTGCACAGAGTGTGGAATTACTCACTTGATCCCTGATTGCCCTAAAAACCCGAGCAAAGGAGCAAAAACTACCTTGAATATGCTGGGAGCGCTACCTTCCAGTGGAGGGTCAGAAAACGAAACTCCAATTCCTGTTACGGTCTTGACGAGAGCCCAAGCAAGGAAAAATGACAATCATCCCAAGAGTAACGATGAAAATCAAGAAGAAATCAAGACTGACAAGTCTAGCATCAGTCGTGATAATCCTTGGAAATAACGAAGAGTGAAAATGAAAGCTAGACGTGAGCGAAAAAAAAAAGATGTAGAAGCTGAGCTAACGATAGCTCGAGAGAAACTTAAACAGCAAAGAGAGTCTGACTCTCTAAAATCAATGGAAGGACCAAGAAGTCCAAGCTCAGGAGGGTCGGTATTGGTAGATAAGATCAATGAACCCTTAGATGCAATCTTGCAAGCATATGAAGCAAGATTGAAGAACAGACAGACTCTAGAGCAAAGATGGATGACATATCCATATCCAGAGATAGAAAAACAAAGACTAGAGATGTGCAAACAGCTGATTGAAACTGCACAAGCTTTACTTGAGCCTCCACCTATGGAAGCAGGAGATAGAGTAATCAAACCACCAAACAATGAAACACCTCACAAAACCGAACAAAGGATACCCGACAAGATAGAAAACATTAAATCCTTGCCGGATGTAGAGGATGCAAAAGACGTACCTAATAGCACTGATGAATCACTGAAAGATTTTCCACCATATTTCCCTATTGTGGAAGAAAATTGGCATGAAGAGCTATGGGAAACGGTGCGAAAAGCTCAAGAAAAATATGAGACAAAAACAGTCGAGTCAACGCCTTTCTCGGAGCTGAACTTGAATAAGCCTCCATGGGATTTAGACGTTAAATCATTTCAAGGGGATAATGGTTCAGTTGCATCCGAAGATAGCAGACCACAATCACTCGCAGAACTTTGCCATCATATATGGGGGACTATGAGGCAAGGTCAGAAATTCGAAGAGTACCTTCTCAAAGAATAGGCGGGTCAAATCAATTGGACACTAAAATCCTGACAGACTTGTTAACCACTCCGGTTAAGTGTACAATCACATTGGCAGAATTGTTAAAAATTGGGCCAAGCATGTGGATGGAAGTGGGAAAATGTCTTGAAAAATTTGGCATAAGGACGCCTCTTAAGTTCTTCGAAACCGAGCTTAATGACACAGGACCGAAGAAAGTCAACACTAGACCAGTGCCACTCAACAAGGTAGGAGAGTATTTTGAAGGTGAATACGGCAACACAACCCTACCAGTTGAGTATAACGGCATAGAGACTAAGGCAATACTTGATAGAGGAGCTGGCATTGCCATTGCGACCAAAATGCTATGGGAAAAATGGGGAAAACCCGCAATATGAACAACTAGAATGAAATTGCAACTGGAGGATGGGCACATAGAAAGGCCTATAAGATTGCTTGAGGCAATTGTGGTATCTTCTTGTGGCATAGAGTACGAACATACCTTTGCCATAGTAGATTTTGGCAAGAAGAACAATTATGAAATTATCCTTGGTAGGCCGTTCATGAGGCAACTCAAAATGGTGCAGGACTGGGGGTACGATTATTTGTATCTAAGACATGCTGAAACTACTACACGCGTAAACATGAAAAATCATAGCTACCATGATGTCACGAGAACCTCTGTGGAATAATTTGACTCAGCCACCATTAGTGGATCAGAAGTCCCAGCGTGGCTTTGTACGAAAAAGGAGATATGGATGTGCGGGGCATCTCAATGTAGTGAATTTGACAACAATGAAAGGACACTGGAGAGGGTCTTGGAAGACGATGCCTATATACGAGAACCTTTTCTTGAAGAGAAGCTTGAACCCCTAGAATGGTCTCAAATTTTGGCTACATTGGATGTATGCGTCAATGAAGTCACTCCCACCAAATTTTGTGATGAGAATGGCTACGATATCATACCATACTACATGTTGAGCAAAATTGCGGAGGAGGACGAGAACGATGGAGATACTGAGAATATGAGGATCCATAAAACAGAAACGAAACTTGAGATTAAGATAGGGGGCTATGTGGACATCCCCACTATAGAAATCAAGGAGGAAGGAGAAGAATTTTATGATTCTTCTGATCAAAGTGAAAACAAGGATAACGCGGATGACGAGAAGTCGAAAAATACGAAGGGAGACGACAATCAAGATCAAGACAATGACGTCTTCTACAATTTCCAAACCAAAGTGAAAGACGCCAAAAAAGATACAATAGTAAACGACACCATATCAGTCCACCAACCAGGTTGAGACCCATGCCGGAGTTTAAGGGTAAGACACATTTCCTTATGAACATTCATGCCGTTGATTGTGCTAAGGATAAAGTGTCAGGAAGATTTCTTAAGGTTGTTGACTCAGTATTTAAATCTAGACTATTGAAACCTATGAAAACCAGCAAACCAAAAAAAAGAGTTGCAACAGAAAAATTGAATGTCTGTGCTAGCCCAATTATGACAAAAATTGAAAGAAAAACGAGATACAATGAGTTGAAACAAAAAATTAAAAATGTATGGACAACTGAAATGGAAAGTAGCGATGGAACGAATGAGAGTGATGGGAGTAAAAAGATAGATGTACCTCCTCACTATTGTAGGTACACCATTCAGGAAAGAAGATTGGTGGTTCAGCAACCAATGAGGGAGCCTAAATCAAATAAGTCCTATGATGGGCCAGAGAACGCCAAGAAAATAGACTTAGCAGAGCCAGGAGAAAATCCGTGACCTGCTTACATTGCCACAGATCTAAGTTGAGAAGAAGAGGACTTACTGATCAAAACACTTAAGGAATTTCGAGATGTATTTGCATGGTCGTACAAAGATTTGAAGGGAGTGGATCCTAGAATTTGTGAACATTCAATCCCTCTGAAGTCTGATGCAAAGCCAAGCAAACAATGTCCATACACGTATAATGAGACATTTGCCAAAAGGATAAAAGAGTAGATAGACAAACTTATGGAGGCTGAATTTATTTATGAGATAGAGCACACGGACTGGGTGTCCCCGATAGTGGTGGTACCCAAGAAAAATGGGAAATTACGAGTGTGTGTAAATCTCAAGAAGGTAAACGCAGCCACGATAAGGGACAACTACCCTCTTCCTATCACTGAACACGTCCTAGAACGAGTGGCGGGCAAGCAAGCCTATAGCTTTATGGACGGATTCTCTGGTTATAACCAATTGGGGGTCAAGCTAGAAGATCAATACAAAACAACATTTGCAACAGAATGGGGCATATATGCGTTTAGGGTAATGCCATTTGGCTTGACCAATGCTCCAACCACATTTCAGAGATTAATGACACACGCTTTTAAAGAATACTTGAGAAAATTATTGGATATTTATATGGACGACTTGTGTGTCTATTCTCTATTGAGAGAAGACCATATAGATCATCTGAGAAAGGTATTTGAAACATGCAGAAATTATAGGATTTGCCTCAACCCATAAAAATGTGTATTCATGGTACGGCAAGGTAAAATATTAGGCCACATAGTGTCGGCTAATGGAATTACAACTGATGAAGACAAGGTAAAGGTGATCATAGAATTGCCAAGACCAAACACTGTACGAGAGGTACAATCATTTATGGGACATTGTGGATACTACCGACGTTTTATCTACATGTACGTTGTAATAGAAAAACCCTTGTATAGTTTAATCACGCTCTTCATTTGGACAAATGAATGTGCAGAGTCATTGCAGAAACTGAAAGATGCACTGGTATCTGTACCAATTCTAAAAGCACCAGACTGGTCAAAGATCTTCCATGTACATGTAGATGCTTCGGCATTTGCAATAGGCTGTATATTAGCACAACCAGATGAGGGTAAGACGGACTTTCCAATCAGTTATGCTAGTAGACAACTCAACAGTGAAGAAAAGAATTATACTACCACTGAAAGAGAAGGATTGGGTATGATATATGCGGTAAAGAAATTTCGGCATTACTTACTCGCGAACAAGTTCACATTCTTTGTGGATCATCAGGCACTCTTGTACTTAGTAAAAAAACCTTGTAACACGGGACGAATTGTAAGATGGTTCATTGTGTTACTGGAGTTTGATTTTACGATAGTAGTTAAGAAAGGAAAAACGCATCAAAGAGCAGACCACCTTTCTCGACTACTACATGGCAAAAAAGCTACCGGGGTAGATGATGATCTCCCAGACGCATACCTGTTTAATATAGAGATGATACCGAAATGGTCAGAGAAAATTATTCCGTTGCTGACATATGGAATGAATCTTGACGACAAACACATGGTGGAAGACGTTAGACAAGCACGAAATTACACAATGCTTGCGGGAAGAATGTACCATCATGGAAACAATATGATTCTAAGGTTGTGTATAGGCCCATAGGAGTACGAAGCGTATCTAGAGGAGGCCCACACACAAACAGGGGGATTCCATAGAGGAAATCAAATGATGTATGAACAATTAAGAAGACTTGGAGTGTATTGGCCAGGAATGGCAGGCGATGTAGCAAATTACATCAAGAAATGTGACTTTTGCACATCCAATACCACTGTGGATTATGCCACATTATACCAAGTGACAGTGGCACCCGCATGGAGTCATGCTATTGTGGAATATTTGACTAATAAGGAGCTTCCAGGAGATTGGTCTAAAGCCAGACAAAAGGTTCTACAAATCGAAGCGAATAGGTATACCCTCATTAGTGACCAATTGTATAAAAGAGGAACTGATGACCAGCTGAGGTTAGTTCCTCATGAAAATGACTACTTTCCATTATTGGAACAAGCTCATGCAGGCATAGCAGGAGGTCATTTTTCAGCAGAGAGAACCGTAAAAATCATTATGGTTGCAGGTATATGGTGGCTGACCATGATTCAAGATGCAACAGAATTCGTGAAAAGGTGTGATGAATGTCAACGCACTAAGGTACCAGTTAAAAGAGACGAAATGCCCTTAAGACCAATGATGAGTGCTCGAGCATTCGCTAAATGGGGATTGGACTTTGTTGGTCCTATCACTCCACCAGCGTATCGTTCACAAGCACAATATATCATAGTGGCCACGGACTACATGACCAAATGGGTGGAAGCAAAATCCACAACGAAAGCAGACGCTAGAACCACAACACAATTCTTATATGAATATGTGTTTACACGTTATGGCCTTCCAATCGAGCTGGTGAGTGACAGAGGGACACACTTTGTAAATGAAGTTATCCAACATCTCTTAAATGAGTTTATGGTAATTCATCGCAAATCTGCACCCTATCATCCACAAGCCAATGGCCAAGCGGAAGCGACCAACAAAATTTTGTGCACGGTTCTTACGAAACTGGTTAGTAAAACAAGAACAGATTGGGATCAAATGCTCTATTCGGCATTGTGGGCTTATCGAGTTGCATATAAAACAACACTCAATGCTACACCATTTAATATGGTATATGGGTTAAATGCAATATTGCCTATTGACTTTTTGATCCTCACACTAAGGGTAGCCAAACAATTGGACTGGACGGTACATGAACTTTCAGAACGGTTAGAGGACCTTGAAAAATTAGATGAGTTACGACTCAATGCTGTAGCGGCCATATATGCAAAAAAAAGACAACAGAAAGAGTTTTTTGACAAACATGTCAAGAACAAGGACTTTAAAACGGAAGACTATGTCTTGCTATACACCCTTAAACAGCATGCCAAAAAGCTAAAGAAAAGGGGAATGGGTCCTTCTTTGATCCAAGAAATATCGTCCAGCGGAGCAGTAAAACTGTCGACACTAGATGGAAAAGAAATGCCGAAATGGACTAGTGGGTGTCGTTTAAAAAAATATCATCTACCTTTAACACCGAACATGTTGTTTCAACTGCATTATGGAAAAACCTATAGACAGGAAAAACAAAGAATTCAGGACCAGGCACAACAAAAAGCAAAGGAACGGATTGCTAAACGAAAGCAGTTTCTGAGGACAATAAACATGGTCACCCCAATGATGAATGACGAATATCCTCTTTCAACATCCCAAACGATCGAAGCGGATATACAAAGCGACGAATTAGAAAAGACCATGACAGACCTTAGGGCTTAGGACGATAGCATCCTGGACGACTTGGAAAATACATGGTGTAGTCCTTACATAAAAGCTTATGCAGGCACAAAACAAGTTGAAATCTATGCATTGCTTGACACTGGAGCAAAAATGAGTGTCATCAGCTTTGAGCTCTTTCAGAAACTTGGACCAATGAAGACGATCCGAGAGACACACCGGTTGAAAGTAGCATCGGGTGATGAGGTGACCACGTTGTGGTCTATTATAATACCAATCACAGTGCAGGCACACCCATACACTACAAAATTCCATGTACTGCCACCAACTAGATCAGCAACGCCGTGTATCTTAGCACTGTCATGGATGAAAGCTAACAGAGTATTCATTGATTTGGATACTAATGAGGCACTGTTCAGAAAGGAAAACTTTTCAGAACCCTTCTTATCATATAACCAATTCATGTCAAGGAGGAAACAAAAGTCAATACAACCGCAAAGATCTGTCCAACAACAAACAAAGTTTACAAGTCCAGCAGCGTCTTATCAAAAATCAGCAACCATGCAGGGAACCAGGCAAGTCTGGGTACGGCGTACAGAGATGACCGAGGCACAATTACATCAAAAGCGGAATTACAAATTTTGGATAAGGCACGATAGCCTAATTGCTATAAAAAAGGAGTCAGAAGAACATACAAAACACCAAAAGCCAGCAAAACTTCAAAGAAACATATTCAATCTGTCAAATACGCAACGGACTATATTGGTATGGCGGCCAAAATTGCCAATTCAAAACGAGCCAACAACACAAGAAGGGCTGCCAAAGATGACAAATGAGCAGTTATCTACAACTATCAAGGTCATGCAACATCATGCAAACAGCACGAGGAAACAAACAGAATCAACAACAAAAACTACAAGGATGTCTAAGACCCGAGTCATCAAGGCAGAAAGAAAGAATGTTCCACCAGATACGACAATATCGACTTCAAAGGAACCACATACGCCAATTCAAAACCAGTCGAAAACAATCAAACAAAGAGCGGTAGATCTACAACTACTCCTTGCAAAGAAAATCTGCCAGCCAACTCAAGCTACCACAGGAAGCCTCAACGAC
Organism: Adiantum capillus-veneris; assembly: GCF_014529385.1. Classification (NCBI taxonomy): domain Eukaryota; kingdom Viridiplantae; phylum Streptophyta; class Polypodiopsida; order Polypodiales; family Pteridaceae; genus Adiantum; species Adiantum capillus-veneris. Next base: position 115,874,082 of record NC_140958.1, read on the forward strand.
AAATGCCAATAAGCGAATCGCGTATACCTTCCTCTTGCACCGCATAAATTCTTTCTACATGCATTGACTGCACATGCATATAGGGCTATATTACAAGGCCTGCATTAGCACGAGTTCAAACCCATGCACAACACATACCCTTGACGATACCCTATCGTCCTGGAGGACTCCAACTAGGAGGGAGGGAGGCATTCCAAATGCGGACTCATGTCATATATTAGAGGGCAATGTTTGTGAGCAATTTTTCAACCATTTTTGTGTTTTATTGTGTGATTTTTTGAAAAGAATATGCCCTCGTAATTAATCAGAATTGGGGACCAAATCATCATTCATGAGCCCCTAGGGATGTGTATAGACTATAAAGAGAGTCAAATCTGGCCAGAAAATGTAAAAAAAAACAGCAAAAAATAGGCCAAGGATGACGATAATGAGCGAGTTTGTACATAGACGAGAGAAAAGTGAGCTACAAAGTGTTTTGCTTTTCATTGGTATTTTTCTAGGTTAAACTTGCTATTTTCGGGTTATTTTGGGATTTATTTACTTTATTTTAGCCATTTTCTAGCAAAATTATAGAAAAAAAATATGTAATCTAGATGGAAACACAAAAGAAGAGATGCCTGATCAGAGCAAGGTAAAGAAGACACTGAAAAAATAGGGACTGCAAAGGTGACAGGGCAAAATGACCACCGTCATGAAGGGACCTCCAACAGGAGAAATCTACAAAACTGGTAAAACTGGAGCAACCGAAGTCCAAATCAGGAAATTTGCGAGCCTAAACAGCATCTCGCAAAAATTTATAACCATAGGTAAAAGATTGGAAAATTTGGTGTCGGAGGCTCGATTACATATAGAGAGGCTAGGCTAGAAATCCCTCATTTGAGTCATTTTCCATAGCTCCCTATAGCAGTTGAGACTTCCAAGAGCTCATCCATCGTGCACAGTCACCAGATCAACATCAGATATGAGAGGTATGCTCGTCAACACTGACTCTAAGTGTTGTTTACTTCAGTTAGTCGCAAAACCTCACCGGCATCACAATCACAACCTGTACACACATACGGTAGACCGGTTGTTAGGGAGACCTAGAGGCCACCAAATGGAACCAAAATTGAAAGGCACAATGCCTATAGCTTAGGGATCGAGCCTATGACCTCGGAAAGCGTGAAGGAAGCCGCTCAGAAAACCCTAATTTCATAGGACCTGCAAAAGGGCAACTAAACCAAGGTAATCAGAAATGAGCCAAAATTCATAGACATCAAGCCAATAACCTCGACAAACCGACTGAAGGGTTAGACTATGAAAAAGTTCGTCAAAACGGAGCCTAAAGTCCCTATCTGACGAAAACCGCACAAAGCGTCACGATACTCTAAAGGGCCGACCAAGTGACAAAATGACACCAAATTCAACAAGGTACATCCAAAAGAGTTCAACTACGAGATGGAATGTGTCCACTCCGGAAAAAAGCTCTTCCACTAGGGCAAATGCCGGCAAAAGACCAGAAAGATGTCCAAATGGTCGTTCTTGGTGTTGTAAACACCAAAACAACAACTGACTACTTGGATGGAAGGTCAAAAGGAAATAAAAGATAGTTGGAATCATACAATGACCAAAAGGAACCGCGACCATCACCTAAGTGGTCTACTTCGACTCTAGGACCAGTTAAGTGCTCCAAACAGGGAGTACACTCTGCTAAATTGATTAAAACTTGATGTTTGTGTCTAGGAGGGCCTATTAAAACCATGGTGGTCAACTAACATCAAGAAAAAACTGGTAAAAATGACCAAGTGCTAGTCTATCGCGATAGACTTGAATTTACACTTAGACAAGTGAGATTTTGACTTTAGCTTCATGAGGGGTGCTAACAAGGATTATTAACCACCAATATCAAGTCAAAGTGCAAGAAGAATCTTTTCTGGCTAAAAACTTAGTCTATCGCGATAGACTTGCTACACCAATTATTGAGGGAAAGACTTTTCAAAATTTTTACAAGCTAGACTTGGGGAAGCACATGAAGGCAGTACACCAAATTTGGTGACAAGATGGACTCATATGGCAAGCTGAGAAAGACATGCAGACAACTCAAAGTTAGAACAGGACATCTCAAGGGTGGACAGGTAAAATTCTCATGTGAGCGGTCAAGAAACCTTGCATCAACTGGGAGAAGGCAGACAGATGGTCACAGAGCCAAAAAATGACAAATTGGCACTAAATACCAGTCTATCGCGATAGACTAAGCAGAGGGATACTGGACCATCTTAATAAAAATTTGAATTATCAGTTGTCTTCAACATGATGCAAGAGGACCACCAGGTAAGTTTTAGCTCAAAACAACACAAAATGAAGGAGATAGACCAACATCTCCTTGGCAGGAATCTGGAAAAGTGGGAGTTGATCTAAAAAGGGGTCACTTGACATTCATTTACGGTGAAAATGAGATCAGATCATGTGCAAGGTATTGGAAACCAATTGGTGGAGGCACAACTGCAAAATAGGACCTTGGTCAAAAAAAAGGTTAGTCTATCGCGATAGACTGAGCAAAAGCTGCAAATGAACAGATTTTGATCCTGGGCTTCTAGAGTGACCTTACATGCCTTGTGAGCATACACCACACCAAATTTCAAGGCATTTGGACTTGTTCTCCTTCACCAACAACATCAATTTGAAGCCGCCAAAGTCGCACAATGGAAGAGCTTGTCTATCTGCTAGCATTTTACCTTAACTAATCTTGGGACTAAGAAGTCTCATCTAGATGCATGATTAAGTAATAATCAATTTAGGAGAGTAGTACTATGTTTGTGCATTAACTGTTAATTGTGAATACAGGATCTATGGAGGCTTCTCCCGGGAAAAAGAAAAGGCAAGAACTTGGCAACGGAAGGTGCAGTACCCTATGCACTTCTACCCTATTCCTTAAAGACAGTGGCCACCTAGATACCTGCAGATGTGCAACAGGCAGCAGCCTTTCAGATCTATCAAGGTTCATATGTGGATGACAAAAGAAACTTAGTGGATACAGTGATGATTCCCAAGGAGGTAGAGAATTACTTGAAAAGATCACCGCAAAGGTCATGGCTCAAAAAAGTTGGCTTGTGGAACTTTGTATCACTACCACCAGTAGGGATAGATTTCAAGAGGGTATAACATCTAATAGAGACTATCCAAGAAGACGGAACTTGCAGAGTGGCAGGCATGGATAACGAAGTGATGGAGATCCAGATCACCAAAGAGATCATCAAAGAGGCATTGAAATTGTCAGATCAAGGAGCCAACATGAGAGAAAGAAGGAAAAACCTCACAGTCTACTTGCAAAAGTCCAAACTACCTTCTTTCGAACTCATAGCAAACCCGGAAGTAAGAGAACTGACACAGATCTACAGTTAGTGTTTATTGAGCTACAACAAAAGACCGCCAAGATATACTACACCACATGGGAGCATCTCAACCACACTGACATGGGCTATGGGAATGACCCATGATTTCTATATAGATCATGCGTCATATCTGTTTGAAGAAATGAAAAAGCTAAGGAAGGAAAGACCAAATTACATTGCAGGAGGATAAGTCCTAACCAGAGTAATATACCATGCCATAGGCGCGGCAGATCAGTTGCCACCTGCCCCTCATTAGAACAACTGGCTGGTATTAAGGGAGAATATCGAAGACAGATCACAAACAAAAGTACCGGCCTCTATTAACACCATTGGAGGATGCAAGCTCGAAAGAGTAACAAGAAGTACACAAGAAAAGATGGAAGAAGAAAGAAGAACCCAAGAGTAAGATGCCCGACTAAAGAAGCGGAAAGTGGAAATGGAAAACAACACCAGGTTGCAGAAGATAGCAAAAATGGAAAGGATGCTAGAAGGATTTCTCTAGAAATATCTCTACGAGACGATGTAGGCGCCACTTGGAAACCTTCTAGTAGCACTTACACACTGAGAACGAAGAATAAAAACAACCCAGCTTTTGAGTTGGACTGGTTCGAGAGGTACATCCAAGAAAGAAATGCTAGGGACGAACCAGAATTGCTACTAGAAGAGGAGGATCTCCAAACTTTGAGAGATCAGTTGAGGCCAGCTTCACATGATCAGGAAACATCGCCACCGTCTCCAAGGCCAGATACAAGTGAGAGGCAATCTAGCCCACCTGCTGACTCTACTTCGCATTATCACCAAGTGATAAAGGCAAGCAAAAGGAGGTGGATCAGACTAAAGATAAAGCTTCCTCCTCTCAAGAAATTGAGCTGGAAGCTATTATAGATGAAGATTTGCAGTCAATGGCGACAATACTAAACAGAACAAGACTCCACAGTCAATGGTTAGTTGATCAGAACCGGTCCAACAAGATGAAGTTATAAAAAACCCATGAGTAAGTTCTGAGACTGCAAGAGCAAAGGGAGGACACTCTAAAGCTGATCAGCATCAGAGATGCTGAGATCTTGGGGCTCAAAGGTGAAGGAGTACGAGCGGAAGTGCGACGCGAAAGAGAGTGCGAGAAGAAGAGCACGACGATATGGTGAACTTGCTCTACTGTAATGTGTAGAGCATAGTGAGTTCTTATTAGGTTTTTACAAAAGAATATGTGTACATACCTTGCGGCCCGCCCACTTACCTGGGCGACCACATTGGGCTTTATACCCCAACAACCTCCCACTTAAAGTCCAATGTGGTACTTTAAGTGTGAGAGAAGCTACTATACAAGCTAATATACAAGAGATGTAGAGAAGTGATGTACTACCCTACACCTAACTACTTGCGAAAATGCGCAAAGCTCTCTGAGGGAAGTCCTTTTGTAAGTAGATCAGTAGGATTTTCTGTGGTGTGAACTTTGACAAGATGAAGTTGCTTATCCTCGAGCATTTCCCCGATGAAATGATACTTCACATCCACATGCTTTGTCTTTGAGTGATAAACTGGATTGCGAGTCAATTGTATAGCACTTTGACTATCACAATATAACACAGACATCTCTTCTTTGATTCCCAAATCTGTTACTAGTCGATTAAGCCAAATTGATTCTTTGCATGCCTCTGATGCTGCAACATATTCAGCCTCTGTAGTAGACTGAGTAACACAATCTTGTAATCTAGAACGCCATGATACTGCTCCACCAGCCAATGTAAAGACATACCCTGACATAGACCTTCGGTTGTCTAAGTCACCTGCATAATCTGAGTCTGTAAAACCCTTTACACTTAGCTCCTGACTCCCATAGCATATACGCATACTCTTTGTAGCTTTCAAGTATCTCAATATTCCTTTCACTGCCTCCCAATGTTTCTTGTCTGGGTTTGACATGTATCGACTTACTTCTCCCATTGCAAATGCAATGTCTGGGCGAGTAGCAATCATTGCATACATCAAACTACCCACTGCAGACGCATATGGAATTTTATCCATTTCACCCTGTTCTTCCTTAGACACAGGACAATCTTGTTTGCTAAGTTTCACATATGGTGGCAATGGAACACTCAATGCCTTTCCCTTCTCCATATTGAAACGTTGCAAAACCTTGTCAATATACTATGTTTGAGATAACCAAATCAACTTCTTTGATCTGTCTCTCTCAATGCGCATACCAAGTATATGACTTGCCTCACCCATGTATTTCATGTCAAATGATTTTGCCATCTTTGACTTCAAAGCTGAAATTTCTTCCAAGTGCTTGCCAGCAATCAACATGTCATCCACATACAAAATAAGGATCAGCCAACTGCCATCCTTAGCCTTCTTTGTATATAGACAGTGATCGAACTCACTACGTTTGTAGCCTTGAGAAAGCATAAACTTGTGGAATTTATGGTACCATGCCCTCGGTGATTGTTTTAAGACATAAAGACTCTTTAACAACTGGCATACCCAATCTTCCTTGCTTTTCTCAACAAACCCTTTTGGCTGCTGCATGTAGATTTCCACATCTAAATCACCATGCAAGAACGCTGTCTTGACATCCATTTGGTGCAACACCAAATCTAATATGGCAACCAATGCAAGAAAGCATCTCAATGTAGTCATCTTGACCACCGGAGAGAAGACTTCATCAAAGTCAATGCCTTGTTCTTGCTTAAAGCCCTTGGAAACAAGCCTTGCTTTGTACTTTGGCTGACTATCATGAGCGGTGATCTTATACCTGTAAACCCATTTACAAGGTAGAGCCTTTTTGCCCTGTGGTAATTTAACTAGCTTCCATGTCTGGTTTTTATGCAGAGCTGTCATCTCTGACTGCATGGCCAATTGCCAATTCCCGGAGTCCTTCATTTGCACTGCTTCCTTGTAACATGAAGGCTCATTGCAATCAATCAACATGACATAGTTCATAGATGGAAAAAATCTATCAGAAGGTCGCGTGACACGTCCAGATCTACGCACAATAGGTGGCTCAGGCTCAGCCACAACCTGTGGTTCCACTCTATCCTGTCCTTGCTCCTCTTGAGCCCTGACATTTTGTCTTGCACGTGCAGGTCCATCTTCTTGGAAGACAACTCTTCTAATCTCCTCAACCCTCTCTGGTTTAGAATGATATTTGGATTCATTAAAGTGAACATCATTGCTGCGGACAACCTTTCTGGATTCGGGATCCCAAAGTCTGTACCCCATCTCACCAGAATTACCATAGCCTAGAAAGATGCACTTTCTACTCTTTGGCTCAAGTTTGTTCCTAAATTCCTTTGGAACGTGAGTATATGCCTCACAACCAAAGACTCTGAGATGCTTGTATGAGGGCATTTTGCCTGACCATACCATCTTTGGCACTGAATCCTTCTGCAAAACCTTGCTAGGAGATCTATTTACAAGATGAACAGTTGTTGATACAGCTTCAGCCCAAAACCCATTTGGCAGCTTTGCATTAGACAACATACTTCTGACCTTCTCTTGTATGGTCCTTTTCATCCTCTCAGCAACACCATTTTGAGGAGGATTGTAAGGAGCAGTAAGTTCACTTTTTATACCTTTTGACTCACAAAAGTCCTGAAAGGCCTTTGAAACATACTCTCCACCATTGTCAGTGCGTAAGCATTTAAGCTTCTTGCCACTCTGATTCTCCACAAGTGTCACAAACGTTTTGAAAACACTAAACGCTTCATCCTTGTGCTTGAGAAAGTAAACCCATACTTTCCTCGAGTAATCATCTATAAATGTCATAAAGTAAGAATCTCCCCCTAGAGATAGGTTAGGCATAGGTCCACACAAATCACTATGAACAAGTGCCAACTATGTATCTCTTCTACTGCTTCTATGCTTATGTGGCTGCTCTGTTTACTTACCATACAGACAATGTTCACAGAATTCAAAATCATTAAATGAAAAGCCAGGCAAATAACCAGAACAAGACAAGATTTCCATTCCCTTCTTGGACATATGTCCTAATAGGCTATGCCACAAAGAAACGTTCGGCTGCTCGGTTACATTGATTACATTTTTAGAGACATTTGATACATAAATCATGTAAAGTCCTCCAGACTTTACTCCATGTGCTACTGTCATAGAACCCTTGGACATCTTCCACATGTTCTGTCCAAAAGTGGTGACGTAGCCAGCATCATCAAGTAAACCTATGTTGATCAAGCTCTTTGTAATTGCGGGAACATGTCTCACATTCTTCAGCGTGAAAGAAGAGCCATTCTGAAACTTCAATTGAACATCTCCAACACCTAAGATCTCACATGTCTGCCCATTGCCTAGCCGAACATGATCTTTAGTGGTCACATAAGAGGTAAACCACTCCTTGTTTGGAGACACATGAAGTGATGCCCCTGAGTCTATAATCCAGTCACTCAGTGCATTTCCATCAGATGTTGTAAGAAGAGCTGAGTCCATTGTATTCTTCAAGAAGTAGATGTCTCCTGACACTAGACTGTCATCCTCTGCAACAGTGTTTGTCACATTTATTTCTTGAATCTTCACTGAGGACTTGTTCTTCTCACCATGTTCTTCAGCTTTCTCTTTGCCTTTTTCTGCTTTCCATTCTCTGCAGTCTCTTTTCATGTGACCCTTCTTTCCACAATGGTAGCATTCTATGTCACTCTTGCCTTTAGCACTGCGGGACTTTCTACGAGACTGATTCCTCTTTCCACCTTTGTACTTCTCTTTGGTCCTTCCCCTGACAACTAAGGCTGTTCCTTTGCCTTTGTCCATTGTCTTTCTATTGGTCTCTTCAGTAAGCAGACTTCCTTCTACACCTGCTATGTTCAAACCATCTGGAGGTGCAGAACTACTCAAAGCTGTGCGAAAAGTGTCCCAACTTTCTGGCAATGTGATCAACAGTAACATAGCTCTAACAGGTTCATCAAACTTGACACCTTGAGCTGACAACTGACTATAGATTGTGTTGAATTCATTCAGATGATTGGACATAGGTGTCCCTTCTTTCATCTTCAAGTCAACAAGCTTCTTAAGAGAGTATACCTGTGAAGCTGCACTCTGCTTCTCATAAAGATCACTCCGCTTTAACCATGCTTGATAAGCCGACATCTCGTCTGCTATATTGAATTAAACGCTTTCTGCCAAAGTCAGCATAATGGTAGAAATTGCCAATTCATCCATTTCGTTCCATTCATCTTCGTCCATATCTTCTGGCTTTATCCCCTTGAGCTTTATAGGTTTTATCTGCTTCTTTTGTACCAACACGTGCCAAATATTCTTCTTCCACAATGGGAAATTGGTTCCATCCAGCTTCTTGATATTGTAAAGAGCAGTGTCCTGTGATCCATCCATAGTTACGCTTCACAGTAGTTTACTTTTCTGGGAAAAATTCGGCAGAGTTTCCCCTGTAAACTGACCTCTGAACCAATATCAACCTGTCAAATGAACCAAGAAAGCTTCAGATTCTGCAGAAATTTTGGCAGAGTCTCCTTTGTGAAATGGCTCTGGTGTACTAAAAACACACCAAAAAACAGCTCAAAAACACTGTCTCTCTGACACTGTAAGCTGTGGGTAAACATGTCCTGCACTTGTACTGTCTCTGACTGTCCTGTCACTGTCCTGTAAGCATAGACTGCGACAATGCCTCAACGTCAGTAAAGCAAAGATGCAATCCCAATTGTCTAACTCACAGTCAATACATTCTAGCTGCCTATCTAAGGGTGCTCGAGGGATCGCTCCAAGACCTGTATCACCGAAAGGATCTCAACATTCGAGAATCCCCCAGCTCAATAAAACCTCACTCGATCCTCAACAAAGGCTGCAGTAAATGTGACAATACATAGACTTCCCACAAAGTCATACATCCACAAATTTCCCACTATATGCTGTAACCGCTGCGGCGGTTGTTTGCTGCGTGACTCACAGCCAGCAAACACTCAACAAACATACATCATCTCTGACAATACATCCCATGTGGAAGTACCTGCAATGTCAGGATGAAATCTGGAATATCAAGCAGCAAACACAAGCTACCTGATGAACTAGTGGATGTCGCCTACAGTCTGTGTGTAGATGCACCTGTGTCGTATGTGACACGCCTCCAAGAACTGTGAGCCGTCCTTCGATGTGTAGACAACCACAAATCAACACTCTGGGAGTGTCGATATCCTTAGCACCTGCAGTCGTAGGCCAAAAATCCCAAATTTGCAGAGTCGGATTTTCACTCGTCGAGACCACGTAGTCAAAAATGGCCTGCGCAGAACTTTGTCGAAGCGGAACGGTGGCCGAGATGACCTCATAATGAAATTATGACAACACCAAGCACTTCGGGTTCCCCCACAAGATTTGGGGCCGTGTCTTCACCTGTCGAATTTCACTCCAATCTGAGTTGGTGACTCTAGCCTCCTGCAGTGCTGCCCCGAGCCTCGATCTGAGCTCTGATACCAGTTGAAGGAGTACGAGCGGAAGTGCGACGGGAGAGAGAGAGTGCGAGAAGAAGAGCACGACGATATGGTGAACTCGCTCTACTGTAATGTGTAGAGCATAGTGAGTTATTATTAGGTTTTTACAAAAGAATATGTGTACATACCTTGCGGCCCGCCCACTTACCTAGGCGACCACATTGGGCTTTATACCCCAACAAAAGGCACAGTAAATCTCCTCAAAGACAATTTACAGGAGTCGGAAGACTTCAATGCCATATGTGAGGATACAATAAACATATTCCTTGAAGATGTCAGTGACAGAGATGAACACATCCAAAAGTTGGAAAAAGAAAAGCAAGATGCGCTGGAGACCATCAAAAGTTTGCGAGTCGTCATCGATGACTTACAAATTGAAGTCAAAGATTTGAGAGCAGTAATAAATATACAAGCAAGAGAAATCGAACGAGCTAAGAAGAAAAAAACGTCGCTACCAACACCACCGGTAGTCCACCCAGAAGAAGAAGTGGCTGCACTGAAAAGGGAGCTAGAGTTGGAAAGAAAACAACGTTTAATGATTGCTGAAAGTGCGCTTAGAGCAGAGGATCAACTACAAAGACAAATTTCAGACTTACAAAGTGAACAACAGCAAGGACCAGATCCTGACAGTGAAATGGAAAGCATTGTTTCCAAATCACTCAGGGAAGAAAATGAAAACTTGCAGATCAGGTTAAAACAGTTAGAGGAGTCTTCCGCTCAAAAAGAAATGGAATTTCAAGCTCTACAAATCAATAGTAGAACAATGGCCGCGCAAATAGCAAGTCTACAAACTGCAGGGCAACACCAAGGACAGGTACGAGTGCACCTGGAGCAACCAACAACTAATTTGGATGGACTCACCAAAGTATATGGGGGTCAAGATGAGTACGAGGAAGATTCAGATGAACAGGAGGCACCACATACACAGATTGATCAAACCGGCTCCAAAGACCAAGAGACAGAAGAACATTCAGTCACAAAATTGGAAGAGCAGAGGCTGGCCGAGCAGATGGAAAAACAAACAGAAATGATATTGTACAAGGCAATGCAACTCGAAAAGGAGTTGCTACAAGGGCTTTCCAGATCGGGCAAAACAGCAGCAGAGCTACGGAAGGAATGGAATGCACCTATGTTATCCTATGCTCTGCTGAAGTACGAAACTCTAACACATCAACGGCAGCTCGAAAAAGAAGAACAAGTGCCAGTGTTTGAAGGAGAAGTACAAGATCGGGAACAACAAAATAGAATAGTAGACAACCAGCCAAAGTGGAGGCGTCAATGGCTCTTGGATCATCCTAATAACCTGATCCACTTAGTCAACGCACCGCCTGAGCTGAGGAATGACAGAACTTTTTGCCCAACTCCCCGAACATACACCTACAGCCAACATAAAGCACTAGAGAGAAGAATTCCGACATGGCTAAATTCTCCAGTAATGCCAGGGCCAGCAGAGGGAGAGAGAATATGCGGTTCTTACATGGTGAAAACCCTACAGGGTGCCATCGCAGAATTCGGAGGCTCTCCGACCTATCCTGCAAGAGGCTATGTAAAATAGCTCGAACATTTTTGGCATGTCTCATAGTCTTCTCAGAAAGCTGGACATCAGAGTATATGAATACTGAAAGAAGCATCTCAGAGTTGTCATACGATCTAAGTGGGCCACCGACAGAACCAATATTGTATGCCTACTTCAAACGGCTAATGTTTCTGCCAAGCTACCATCTCCAAACCTTTGAAGAAGCGTTTTACACAGGCTTCTTCATGTACAAGTCAAAATTTTTTAGCCCGTTAATGTCAAGCGAGTCTATGCGATATGATGCATTTCTACATCAAATCAACCAAGAAAGACGACAACGACAATGAAGACAAAGACAATCATGTCGTGGTAGACATGAATTAGGAGGGGGGGAGTGTTGGAGCCCCATTGGTCCAACTGTTGTAATGAGCCTATCTTGTAAAGCATATCAAATTCCCATTTTATGTCAAAGACGTCTTATCATTTTGATCCATTCATCTGGGTTATGTAAAGATTCATCAGTTAGTCAGGACTCAAATTTGTTCCCACTTTGTAATAATGAGTAAGAGAACCCCATGTACATTTTTGAGATAAGGTGACTAAAGTATAAAAGTCACCTTAGAATCATTTTTGAATAACATTTGAATATTAATCCTGTGTCATACGAGTTTGAGAGAGAGAGAGAGAGAGAGAGAGAGAGAGAGAGAGAGATAGAGAGAGAGAGAGAGAGAGAGAGAGAGAGTGAGTGTGTCTTATCCTCTTCGCTACACGCTTCTTCCTCACCGGATTCACAACGTGACCACACCATCGCAGAAGTCTCTCCGAGAGCTACGCGCCCACGCTACGCATTCACCGTTTTGAGTTGATCGCGATCAATCCTTCCTCAAGCTTGTTTTGCCTGTAAGTAGCACAAACGTGTCTGTTTTCAATAATCAAGTGCTTTATGGAATGAGAAAGAGATTAGCTACACATAGATACTCATAAACTTAAGTTTTGCCCACTTTTGGATTATGACCTACTAGTCTATCACGACTGTATTCGAGATAACTAGGGTTCATATCTGGTGAGATTAAACTTATAGGTAAGTATATCCTAGTGAGAGGATGGTTCCTAGTAAGTTTGATGCGATTCCGAGTTCATTGGACGTGTAAACTGTGTTGTGAGTGTTTAGGGATAGAGTGGGTTGCATTCTACCAGAGTTAGTGATTGATGCATCATAAAAGTGCGTATGTGTAGATTGGTCTCAGCCTGACAAGATAACGAGATTGCCTACGTGCACCTACGGGTTAGTCGTGTCATCGGATGATAAGTATGTTCTCTGTATCGTGCTCGTGAGTATGAACAAGGGAGTAGTTTTGCCCTAAAACAGTACGAAATGGGTTTACAAGTTGAAACGCAAGCCGGATGGTGAGATCAATTGCCATAAGGATCCACTTGTTGCAAAGGGTTATGCACAGCAAAAAGGCATAGATTATGAAGAGACTTTTGCTCCCACTTGTCGTATGACTACTGTGCATTTTCTATGTGCATTCGCAGCTCATTTTGGTTGGGATGTACATCAATCAGACATTGTTACTGGTTTCTTGAATGGTGACATATTTGAGGAAGTTTATGTAATGCAGCCTCGTGGTTTTGTCATAAAAGGACAAGAGGACAAAGTACCTTACATCTCGGCCGTCGACAATAGTTTTAGGTGCTACATTGGAATATCGAACGGCTTTCAGGCCACCACCCAACACTCTTCATTTCAGCTAGCTTTTGGGCTAGAGGTAGTGTCACCTTTTGAATACCACTTTGGTTTACCCCGGGTCATTGCAGTCAAGATGTCCTGGAGCCCAACATTTACTATGTCTAGTCGGCTCACCAGACTAGAAGAGGAGCGGCTCTTGGTAGTGACGGCCAGTTTTCAAAACCATGACTGCAAGAACCAACCCCAAGTAGGGGAGAACACATTACCAAAAAAAACCATAAAAAGTTGTTTTTATAAAAAATTCACCACCCCCTTCTATGCTTGGCCATAGTGGGCCACCACCAATTTGGCCACACCTCTCTCCATTATCGCCAGAAGACAGAGGTCTCTCTCTCTCCTACTCGGCTCTGCCAATCCACCACCATCTCTCTTATCCCTGCTCCTGTGTCACCTAGCCCCGTCGCCGCATAAACCAAGTTGTGGCTGTCTTTCTTCCACTGGCAGTCCGCCATGCATGAACAAGAGTTAGTCTCTTTCTTGATTTATTTTTACACACACGCCCTTTCACATTTTCTTTATTTCCTCTCTCTCTTGCCTCTTGCTCGTCCATACTCCACTGGCGGGCCGCCATACCTCACCCCTCCCTCTTCCCTCTCGTCCACACTCCCTCGACCTCACTCTCCCCTCTTGTTTTCCTCCCACCGGCGGGCCACTGCGCACTCTCTCTCTTTCACTTGCCCCAAACCCATTGCCTACAACTACTCCACCTACGCATTTATCGGTTGCCTTGCCGCCCCCCTTTGCTACATTGACCCGCTACTTGCAGCCCCTGTGGTCACCCCATTCTTGTGGCTCTCACCCCACCACAAAGCATCTCTTCTCACCCACTCCCTCTCTCTCCTTGCCCCGCCCTGCGTTCCCCGTTGCTCGCCCGCAGCCTTCCTTGTTGCTACTCCTCGTCGAATGAGGTTTACTCACCAAGAATCTTTTTGCTGGACTCTTTGGACCTTAAGTACAGTGAAAACTCTAACCACATCATGACAAAACTCACACTATATTCATGGAGAAGGCATCAAAAGCAATGACGGGAGCAAAGCGACACCCGAACCCCGACGCCCTCTAAAATGCCGGGGGCCGATGGCACGCCTGGAGCCTATCATGGTAAAGTGAATAGAGGGCACCACCTAGCTTTGAGCGGCTAGGACGTAGACCACAATGATGTGAACACCACAAACTTACACACACACACACACACACACACACACACACACACACACACACACACACACACACACACAGGGAGAGGGAGATTGACAAATGACGAAAACCCTCGGGGGTGTGAGGGAGAATTATTTCTGCAGTATTTATAATGACCTTCCTTCTCATGCGGTGGCACACCGTGGTGGTAGAGGGGTACGGAGAAAAGATGGTGAAAGTACTTGGTGCATTCTCTAAAGAAGACTCGATGATTGTGAAACTTTGCTACCAAAACCGTGTATGTATGTGTGCATCGACCGTTGGAGTCGAGAGGTGGACGTGGATCCCTTCACATGGTGCAATTCCCAGAGCAAACCATCACACAAGCCCCCTCCCCGTGATGCCAATAGTGTCAACTCTTCCCATTAAAACTCTACAAAATGCTGACCTCTCATGAACTGCCCCCCCCCGATACTGACCTCTCAGTGCCCTTTTATAGGTGTTGGATTCTTGGATTAGGGTAATCTCGATTTGATTAGGGTAAGCTAATTGGGGAGACAAAGCAAGGCGGTGGGCCCGGTGTGGTTGACCCTTGCTCTGTCTTGGGAGTTATTTAAAATAAAAACCTCTATGTGGGTCTTTGTGACCATCACCTAAAGAGATGGAATTTACAAATTGGGAATTTTTAAGGCTTGGGTGAAAACTGAAGAAATGATGATCATAACCTACAAATTACGGAAAATAGCGTCGTGGTTGTGTGATGCCGACAAATGGTGTGTTGTCAGTGCGTCGGTGTAGTGTGTACGTCTTTTCAGGGTCGGCCGGGGCATGCCTTTGACGCATTTCTTCTTTTTGTTGTCAGTGGCACGTGATTCGGGCCGTCTTCTTTGTTGTCGATGTCGATGTCGTAGAATTCCTTCGGTTTTCTTTTTTGTATATTATGTGTGGTGTGTGCGTATATGCATGTGTGTGTATGTATGAGTGGGTGCGTGTATATGTATATGGAAGCAGGTGTGTACGTGGGAACTGTTAGGAAATAAGACGTAGCTAAATAGATAATTGAGTAGATTACTTAATGGAGTTAGACAGATTTATATACACGAGATTATAGAGTAGAGAGAGGGAGAGAGAGAGAGAGAGTACACACGATATACGTGGTTCACCCAATGTGGGCTACGTCCACGGGAAAGCAGCCACTCGATGGCTTTAGTACTTCAAAACAAGAAGTAGTTTACAAAGGGATTATACCCTTAATGGGGCTCCCGCCTTGCTTCACTCTCACCACCTCACACTCACCTTGTTGCATCAACTTCACACTATGAAATGTGTGTAAAAATGGCCTCCTTTTATAGGCCAAAAGGGCTGCCCTCTCTTATGAGAGACAGCCATGTGTAGCCGCCCTTGTGCGAATAAGTCCAAATCGGACCCTCCAATCCGCCTATGTGTGGCCGCCCTTGAGAAGACAAGTCTGCTTTTGAATTTGGCCACCGGCCATTGAATTTGGCCATCGGCCACCGGCCATTGACTTCCGACCACCGGCCATCGGCCATTGACTATCGGCCACCGGCCAACCGACCGGTTGTTTTCCGACCACTTTCCGGCCGTCGTCCGGCCATAATATTCCGGCGAAAAAGAATATTCCGGCGTTAAAAAAAAGTCTCAGGGACGGAGCCTTTAAAGTTGTCCCTGATTCTTGTCCGTGAAAATTTTGGTTTCCGGTGAGTGATTGTCCTTCACGCACGATGGCTTCTCCTCATAATGGGGGCCTTACAAATGTGCGCTTTTACCACAGAAAATTACAAGGGTAAATCACGCTCCATACTTAACAATCTCCCACTTGGAGACTAATCTCCAAACCAAACCTGTGACTGCTTTCCATTCGGGCTTCTTATCCTTGAATGCCGATTGAAGATGAGCAAAAGCTCAACTTCTCCTTGTTGACCACCTTTGTAAACATGTCTGCAGGATTTTCACTTGTATGCACCTTTCCTAGCTTTAGTTGTCCCTCTTCCAAAAGAGTGCGTATGAAGTGATATCTCTCCTCAATGTGCTTTGTCCTTGAATGAAAGGCTGAGTTCTTAGCAAGATGAATAGCGCTTTGACTATCACTGTACAAGACACAATTGTCTTGTTTGAATCCAAGCTCTTCTAAGAATCTGTGAAGCCACATAATTTCTTTCCTTGCCTCCGTCATTGCTACATACTCTGCTTCCGTGGTAGAAAGTGAAACCACTTTCTGCAGCTTTGAAGCCCAGCTTATTGTTGTGCCTCCAACCGTGAACACATAGCCAGTAGTGCTCCTTCGAGTATCTTTGTCACCTGCCATATCTGCATCATCATACCCTTCTAGAAAAATATCAGTTCCTCCAAAATACAAAGCATTTGTTGTTGTCCCTTTTAGATACCTAAGTATCCACTTCACAGCTTGCCAATGCTCTTTACCTGGGTTGTCCATGAACCTACTCACAACTCCCACTGCATGTGCAATGTCTGGCCTTGTTCAGACCATAGCATATATTAGAGAACCTACCGCTGCATCATATGGAACTTTAGACATATAGGCTATCTCCTCTTGTGTCTTTGGACACATATCCTTCGCTAGTTTAAAATGACCAGCCAAAGGTGTAGAAACTGGTTTTGCATTTTGCATTGCAAACCTTTCTAGTACCTTCTTGAAGTAATCTTCTTGAGATAGCTTTATTGTCTTCTTCGTCCTGTCCCTTGATATTTTCATACCAAGTATCCTCTTTGCAGCACCTAAATCTTTCATTGAAAAAGATTTGGACAGCTCCTCTTTTAGGTCTTTGATGTCCTGCATGTTAGCACTTGCAATCAACATGTCATCAACATACAACATTAGGATGATGAATTTCCCATGTCCCAAATTCTCCGTGTAGACGCAGTGATCCGAGTTGCATCTTGTGAATCCATGATCCAACATCCATCGATCAAACTTCAAGTACCATTGTCTTGATGCTTGCTTTAAACCATACAAGCTCTTCTTCAATCTGCAAACCATTTTCTCCTTACCTTTTACTTCATACCCCTTTGGTTGAAGCATGTAGATTTCCTCCTCTAAGTCACCGTGAGGGAATGCCGTATTTATATCCATTTGCTCGAGATTTAGATCATGAGCAGCCACAAGGCTTAAGACAAGCCTAATTGAGTTCATTTTTACAACAGGAGAAAATATTTCATTGAAGTCAATACCTTTCTTTTGAGAAAAACCTTTTACCACAAGCCTAGACTTGTACCTTTTCTTCCCACCTTCTTCTTCCTTTAGCTTGTACACCCATTTGTTTTGAAGTGCCCGCTTACCTTTAGGCAACTCAACCAACTCCCATGTTTGGTTGCTATGTAGTGAGTCCATCTCCACTTGCATGCTCTTCGTCCATTCTTCTTTGGATTCATGTTGCATAGCTTCTTCATATGATTCCAGCTCTCCAGAATCTGAGATCAAGAGATGGTTGAAGGAAGGAAGAAACCTTTCTGGAGGTCTACTTGCTCTTGTAGATCTTCGGGGAATAGGTTGAGGCTCCTCATTTGGTTGACGTTGTTGCACATTGTCACCGTTTGCAGTCCTTGAGTCTTCACCATCCTCAAGCTCCATGTACTCATCACCTGTTTCTTTTGTTTGTTTTCTTTCCAAGTAATATTTGCACATCTTTTGTTCGTTAAAAATTACATCCCTACTCCTTAAGATTTTAGCATCTTCAGGATTCCATAGGCGATACCCAAAGTCTCCTTTTCCATAGCCAATGAAGAAACACTTTTTGGACTTTGCATCTAACTTTGATCTTAGGCTTCTATCTATGTGCATGAAAGCCTCACACCCAAACACTTTGAGAAATGCATAATTCACCGGTTTACCTGTCCATGCCTCTTCTGGAACCCCCCCATCCAATGCCGTTGAGGGTGACCGATTGATTAAGTACACATACGTACTTACAGCTTCCGCCCAAAGCTCAAGCAGTAGGCTTGCATGTAGCCGCATGCTTCGTGCTCGTTCCATGAGTGTCCTGTTCATCCTTTCCGAAATCCCATTTTGTTGAGGTGTCCTTGGGGTTGTCCTTTGCCTCCGAATGCCATTGCTAGCACAAAAGCTTTCAAAAGCTTGGCTGCAATTGTCACGGGAACCGAATAATAGAGATCGATAGCAAAAGATAGAGAAAGAGATCTTTGTATTGATGAATCTTTGTAGAGTTTTGATACAACAGAGGAGCAAAATATATGGGCGCACTCCGTTGTACGGAGCTCGAACCTCCCGACCACCCCTGAGCTTCAGTTCGCTTGCATGCAGCGTCTCACTCGCACTCGCACTCGCACTCTCACTCTCACTCGCACTCGCACTCGCAGAAGAAGAGATCAATGAATGATCCCCAAACGCACCACCCGTCGTGCTTTTATCCTTCTTTTCCTCGAAAAGCCTGCACGATTTTCGTACCAAGTATACCTGCGAGAATAATATAAGAACGTGATCGCTAAGCGATCCGTAAAGGTTAGATTTCTATCATGACACTTTGCACAGATCCTGTTTTACACATTGATTTCTGCATCGCCTACAAAATAGCCAAAAGAACATACTCGTGCAACCAATTCAACATGATAATCAAAGTGATGGTGTACTTGCAGGACCCCAAACATCAGAATGAACCAAGTCAAGTTTTTTATTTTTTCTTTCATTTCCTGATTTTTGAAATTTTACCCTCTTTTGTTTACCATAAACACAATCTTCACAGAACTCTAAGTCCACTTCTTTCAAACCTAGTAGAAGCTTCTTTGTTTGAAGGATTTGCATTCCTTTGGCACTCATATGCCCAAGTCGGTAGTGCCACACCGCACTGTCAACTTCTGTAGTTGCTGCACAAGCTGAAGGTTGCGTGCTAACAATACACAAGTAAAGTGTACCGACTTTTTCACCCTTGGAAACCACCAAAGATCCCTTTGAGATCTTCCACCGTTTGTTTCCGAATGCAATGTTGTGACCTTCATCGTCCAATTGTCCTATAGAGATCAAATTTTTGCGAAGAGAAGGAACATGCCTAACATCTTTAAGCTTCCATTCATTTCCATTAGCAGTTTTGACAGAAACTGTATCTTTGCCGACAATCTCACAAGTTTCATCATCTCCCAAGTATACATACCCAAAATTACCTTTGGTGTAGTCTTGGAAATGTTGCTTGTGTGGTGTCGCATGGAATGAAGCCCCGGAATCTACTATCCAGGAATTAGACACATTGTCTAATGAGAGAATTAGAGCATCTTGCTCTACTTTTCCTACCACATTGGCCTCCGATGTTGGCTTGTTGTCTTGAGACTCTGTCTCCTTCTTCTTCTTGGACCAGCAATCCTTCTTGACGTGGCCCTTCTTGCCGCAGTTCCAACATTCAAGATCTGACTTTGTGCGTGACTTGCTGCGCCTTGAGCGATCACGACCCTTTTGGTTTTTGAACCTCTCCTTAAGCCTTCCTCTTGTTTCCACTCATAGTGCAACACTTGATGATTCTCTTGTGCTTCTCCTTCGCATTTCCTCGCTTAGGAGAACACCCACAACATCATCAAACTTAAGAGTATTTGTGCTAGAGATAGAATTACTTACAGCCATCACAAGGCTGTCCCAACTATCCGGTAGAGATGATAGTATAAGGAGAGCTCGCACTTCGTCATCAAAATTGATTTTCACTGATCGAAGTTGACTTATGTTTGTGTTAAAGTCATTTAGGTGTTCTGCAACTGAACCATTCTCTGGCATCTTTAGATTGAACAAGCGCTTCATAAGAAATATCTTATTGGATGCCGATGGTTTCGTAGAAGTCGTCAAGTGACTTCATCAAGTCCTCCGTGGTCTTCATCTCCAAAACATTGAAGGCCACCGTTGACGCCAAGCTTAACCGGATTGTTCCCAGTGCCTTTCGATCAAGGACAATCCATGCTTCATCTTCCATTGTTGCGGGCTTCTTCGCAAGACCGCCTAGTGGCAAATAGAGGTCCTTCTGGTAGAGATAGTCTTCAATCTGCATCTTCCAATGTTGGTAGTTTTTGTCGTTGAACTTCTCAATCTTGAGCATCCCTTCCTCCGCCATAACTCCCACTCAATTCAAGGAATCCTTTCCTTGAGATAATTTAGCTACGAGCAAACCTTGCTCTGATACCAGTTGTTAGGAAATAAGACGTAGCTAAATAGATAATTGAGTAGATTACTTAATGGAGAGAGACAGATTTATATATACGATATTATAGAGTAGAGAGAGAGAGAGAGTACACACGATATACGTGGTTCACCCAATGTGGGCTACATCCACGGGAAAGCAGCCACTCAATGGCTTTAGTACTTCAAAACAAGAAGTAGTTTACAAAGGGATTATACCCTTAATGGAGCTCCCGCCTTGCTTCACTCTCGCCACCTCACACTCACCTTGTTGCATCAACTTCACACTATGAAATGTGTGTAGAAATGGCCTCCTTTTATAGGCCAAAAGGGCTGCCCTCTCTTATGAGAGACATCCATGTGTAGCCGCCCTTGTGCGAATAAGTCCAAATCGGACCCTCCAATCCGCCCATGTGTGGCCGCCCTTGAGAAGACAAGTCCGCTTTTGAATTTGGCCACCGGCCATTGAATTTGGCCACCGGCCACCGACCATTGACTTCCGACCACCGGCCACCGGCCATTGACTACCGACCACCGGCCATCGGCCATTGACTACCGGCCACCGGCCAACCGACCGGTTGTTTTCCGACCACTTTCCGGCCGCCGTCCGGCCATAATATTCCGGAGAAAAAGAATATTCTGGCAAAAAAAAAAAGTCTTGAGGGCCTCCGCCCCGAGGCCTTTAAAGTTGCCCTTGATTCTTGTCCGTGAAAATTTTGGTTTTCGGTGAGTGATTTTCCTTCACGCACGATGGCTTCTCCTCATAATGGGGGCCTTACAAAATCAAATGTGCGCTTTTACCACAGAAAATTACAAGGGTAAATCAGGCTCCATACTTAACAGGAACGGGGGGCTGTGTGTGTTTTAATATATATATAATATATACTTTTTTTGTTGTTTTTTTTTTTTGCCGACACAGAGGCGGAGGGGGGGGAAGATGGTAAATGGGCGGTGTGTGTGTACGCAGTGTGTGTTTGTGTGTGTGTGTATCTGTGTATGTGTGTGTGGGTGGGTGGGTGTCTGCCGGCTGTGTACAGAGAGAGCGCGAGCAGCGGGAGGGTGATGACGCGCTGCCTGCGGGCTTGATGGAGAGCGCGAGCGAGGGAGAATGAGGGTTGGGAGAGAGAGGGGGGGGGGGGGGGGTGTGAGAGGATAGGGGTGGGTGGTGTGTGGTATCCAAGGCGCCCGGCGGGGCTGGGTCCAGACTGCGCGAGGGCAGAGGGTGAGCCATGGGCCATCAGGCGCCTAGAACGGGTAAGGGGAGGTGAGCGAAGTCAAAGGGGGGTGGTGAGAGAGAATATTTATATATATATATATATATATAATCTCCCCCTAAGGCGGGTTCCCGCCAAGGGAAGAAGAGGGAGAGAGGGGGGGTGAGAGGATAGGGGTGGGTAAGAGGATAGGGGTGGGGGAGAGAGAAGAGAGGTGGGGGAGAGAGGAGAGAGCTAGGTGAAGATGGGGGGGGGGGGAGGTGCTTAAGGCCGAAGGGAGTGTTGACGAGAGGGGGTGGGGGTACGGCCCGCCGGGGCTGGAGTGTGGACAAGCAGAGAGAGACGGAGGGGAAGAATATTTGGAAGAGAGAGAGAGGATAATATCGGTGGCGGTCCGCCGGGGTTGGAGTGTGACAGAGACACCAATGCATCTACAGGGCCGGGCGATGCAGCAATAGAGTAGAAGAGAGAGAATATTTAGCGGAGCCGGGCATTAAGAGAGAGAGAGATCATCTTTTGGTGATAATGGAGGGGTGTGGCCAAACTGGCGGCGCCCCACTCGTGCTTAACCTTGGGGGGGGTATGGTGAATGGTAAAGGGCTTCTTTTTTTTTTTCTCTCTTTTGGGTAACAAACCTTTCCTTCCTTAGGGTGTGGTTCTCACGGTCACGGTTTCGAAAGCCGGCCATCATTAGCCCTCCCATTTGGCTAGAGGCATTCATGCTTCTAACCCTTCCTCTACATGTTTAGTTGTGGATTTAGAGGGTTCTCCCTCTTCAGGAATGTCTAGCATGAATTGTGGATCAAACCTAAGAAAATACCTTTTCAGCCTCCATCCATTGACCCTAGTCTTGTGAATTATCCCATTTGCTTCCATCAGCTTATAGCTGCCATTGTCATAGTGTTTCTTAACAATGAATGGTCCTTCCCATGTGGGTTGAAATTTATTGTCCTTCCTGGTGCCGAATCTGTTGTCGCATCTCAGCACGAACATACCTTTTTCCAGTCCCTTTTATTTAATCCCTTGATTGAAAGTGAGCCCACGTCGTTCTGCCTGTGTTGCATAGTGATTGATGGCTTCTTCCCTATCTAGTTGGAGCCTCTCGAGATCCAAGACACGGTTTCGGAGATTTACGATTGGGTGTTGTATCTGGCTAGCCAAGACTCGTAAGCTGGCTATCTCTACCTCAATGGGTAGAATTGCCTCCTTCCCATAAACTACATGGAAAGGGGTGAAACCTAGTGATGTTCAGAACGTCGTTCGGCAGGCCCAAAGAGTTGCCATGAGATGTTTATCCTAGTCTCCTGTGTGACTGTTCACCAGTTTTGTGATGATTTTACAAATCATTCCATTTACCTTCTCTACCAGACCATTGCATTGTGGATAGTATGGTGTGGAATGTCGGCATGCGATGCCTAACTTCTTCATCAGTTCTCCCACTAGATCACCTCTAGAAACCTAGTCCTCTATCTAATATTATCTCAAGAGGAGTGTCAAAACGGCAATAGATATGCTCAAAAATGAACTTTGCTACCTCTTAGGCTGTAATGCGGGTGGTGGCTCTTGCCTCTTCTCATCGAGTCATGTAGTCTACACCCACTATGATGTACAGTTTACCTGATCGGTCCCTTGGTAAAGGACCGATTGCATATATTCCCCATTTCTCAAATAAACCATATGAGATGATAGGATTTTGTGGTTTGTAGGTTAATGTGCGATTATTGGCCACTTGTTGACAAGCCTTACATGTTTTACACCAATGGTGTACATCCCTGTTCAAGCTAGGCCAAGAGTATCCTGCTTGTAGAATCTTCCTACTGGTGATATCTAGAGCAAAATGACCGCCGTAGACGCCATCATGGAAACTTGAAATTACCTATGTGATCCCACTGGAGGTTGGCACCCGCCTAAGAATATGATCCTTGCCCTTACAATACAAGTGGTCGTTTACAAGGTGGTATCTAGGAGCCTTCCTTACTAGCCACCAATGTTTCTGGCCTTTGGTGTATCCTTCCGGACATTCTCCTGTATCTAGAAAGCTGACGACATCAAGCATAGCATCACTACCTTGAAAGAAGGGTAGATTCACTTTGATGGCCCCTACGAGAACGTCTTGTATTCTTTCTTTGGCTAGAGCATCTGTCTCCTCATTTTATACTCTGGGGACATGAAATAGTTTCATTGCTTCAAATTTCCTTAGAAGATCCTTAACTTGGCGTAGTTGACCAAGTAAAACCTGATTTTTACAAACCCAAGTGCCATTTATCTGCCTTATCCAAAACAAATCATCGCCAAACACATTTAGGCGCTGAATTCCTTGTGAAATACATTGTTCCAACCCAAGAATTAGGGCTGCATATTTTGCTTCATTGTTGGAGTGGGAGTGTAATAACTACTCGATGGAGAATACTCTTTCTTGTTGCTCATTGAAAATGACTATGCCAGCCGCCGCAGACTGGTCCATTGTTCTCTTGTATGCTCCTTCAAAGACAAGAGAGTGATCTCTTTCTAGCCTAGGACTCTCTACCATTGGTGTTTCCTCCTTTGCTTCCGTGTTGACCTTCAGCTTCTTCTCATAGTGGCGATGAGTGAGAATTCCCGCTAAACTAGCCCTGGTGGAGTTTTCTACTTGCATGGTGTAGTCAAACTCTTGTAATCTAATTAACCACTTAGAGATTCTAGATGAGACATCCATGTGTCGCATTACATATAGGAAAACCTCTTCCATTGTCCGGACTACGAAGGGTCTAGGCAGGAGATAGGAGCGGAACTTTGTGGTAGCAAACATTAGTGCCAGAACCATGTGTTCTACTTCGGTAAATCCCTTTTCTGACAGGGTCATGACATGACTAGAGAAGTAAATAGGAGGTATGAAAGAAGTTTGGGGGTCCTTTTGCATTAGCACGACTTTGAGTGTATCACTTCCTACACTAGGGTTCACATAAAATGGCTCGTCCCACTTAGGGGGTGAAATGGTGGGAAGCTTAGCTAGGATTTGCTTTACCTCAGTAAATTGCTACTCATTCTCTTCACTCCATGAGAAGACATCCCTCTGGGTGAGTTGTTGTAGGGGAAGGACCACTTGAGATAGCAAGTGAATGAACCTGCTTAAGTATCTTACCTTCTGAAGGAAAGAAACCAACTGCTTAGCGGTGGTGGGTGACGACAAAGATACCAGGGCTTGGATCTTGCTAGGGTCAACCTCAATCCCTTTTGCTGAAATTATATGGCCAAGGAGAGTGACTTTACTTTCACCAATGTGACACTTATCCACGTTGAGCTGGCCACCCAAGGTTTGCAGCCTGGTTAAGCCATCATAGACTTTGCTTAAATGAAGGGCTTGTGAACTATAGATGCAAAAATCATCTATGAAAACCCATATTGATGTTCCAAAGTAGGGTTGGAAAACAAAGGTCACATATAGCTGAAATGTGGCCGGGCGTTATTAGTGAGGCAAAAGGAATCACCCTATAACCAAAGCATCCCCAAGGTGTGATGAAGGTTGTCTTCTTCTGATCTTCTTCCGCAATGCTAGTCTGGAGGTATCCTTAGTAGCCATCGCACACTGTGTATCGTTCGTGACCCACCACTTCATTGAGAATTTCATCCTGGAATGGGAGGGGAAAGTGATCCCGTTTCGTGGCTGCATTGAGAGGTTTGTAGTCCACACAGACTCTCCACTTACCATTCTTTTTTGGTGTGACTACTACTGGGGAGACCCATTTTGAGTCTTCGATAGGGTAGATGAAACCTGCTTGTAGAAAACTTCTCACCTCTTTAAGTAGTGCCTCTTGTTGGATTACTCCAAGTCTTCTGAGCTTCTGCACTACGGGTTTACTTCCTTCCTTAAGTTTATGTGGTGTTGCACTATTGTAATTCCTGTGATCTTATCATAGACATCAATGAACAAAGTAGTGAAGCTACCTAGCATGGAAACATATTCCTTCTTTTCTTCATCGGTTAAATAATTTCAGAGCATTTTTTGTAATTTACCTGCATCCTCCAAGGACTGCGTACCTGATGATTCCTCTTGGTTTGTTGGGGGTGTTTCGGATTGTGTCAATCTTTTCGGGTCTTTAAGAATGACCCCCACTTCGATGCTACTGTCACTCCCTTCAGTGGTGGTTGTCTCTTCTCCTGAGGTAGACGAATAGTCGCTGGTGGACTCATCTTCTAAAGCCTCCAAGATCATGTTGTGTTGCTTCCCAGTCCTCATGTCATAGAATATGGACTTCCCTTAAGCGTCCTTCATCTGCATCATTCCGGTGCTCCAGTCTTGTTTAGCCTCCATAGCCATAAGCCAATGCCTCCCAAGAATGATGGGGTAGCCCTCCCCTTTGTGTGGCATGACAAAGATATCTACCTCCACTTCTGCATTGAATGATTTTACTTTGACTGCATTCACAATGCCCACGCATTTCACTCTTACATTGTTTGCCATTTTGGCTGAGCAGGGTTCCAGCCTACTTACCTCTAGACCTAGATGGTGCATCATTTTTTCACTCATGACGCATATTTTTGCGCCACCATCTATGTAGACGTTTGAGATATATTGCCCCTTGATGTGGGCATCCATAGTTGGTAGGATGTCATCGAGATCCCTTCCAGAGATAGCCCCAACTATCCTGGGTCGTGATTTCCTGGTACTCACCATTTTTTTCCATTGCCTCCTCATTTTTGGTGCAAGGTGGAGTAATTGGGGCCAGGTTATCTTCGGGCCCTGCATTAACACATCGTGAACTAAAAGCTGCTTGCTTGCTAGACTCGGCCTTCCCTTTCATCTTCTCTTATCTTTGAGAGGCTTCCTTGTGACTAGCACCCTTCACTCCCATAGCATCCACTTCTTCTACCTTTGCTTTCTCTTTGTGGTTCTCTCGAACTGATTCTTCTACCTTTTCCTTCCCTTTAGCCTCCAAGCTAATAACACTGACCACTTGGTTCACAACAGGTGCTGGGAGTAGTGGTGGAATGAGAGGTTGGGGTGGTTGTTTTTGTTGTACAGGTGGTCGAAGGATCTGGACCGGTGGGATCGGCCCTAGTTGCCTAGGTGGTGGTGGTCTTGCTCTTGGCAAAGAGATCTGATTTTGTCTCCCCCCTCTATTGAAATTCTGTCTCCTTGGATGTGGGCAGTAGTACATACCTTGGTCGTCTTCCCCGCAATTGTAGCAGTGGTACTCTTAGTTCTGCCTTTGTTGTCCTCTTCCTTGTTCTCGATTCCTGACAAGTGCATGCCCTTGCTGCACCAGATGCACGGATAAACTCTCTAGTTGGGTGGTGATGCGACTCAGCAGGTCTTGCTGCTTGCAATTGGGCTCTATGACTTGCTGTTACAGTCACTGGGGTTGGTCGGGCCGAGCTTGTTTCCTCTAACTCATTTACTCTTGCTTTCATGTGTAGCTTCTTGTCTTTAAGGCGGGCTACTTCTACTGCCAACTCATATTGCAGGAAACCTTTCCTTCACCTTCTCTCTAAGCGGCGACCATAGACTAGCAATGAAACGGTCCTTCTTTAAGAAATTAGGCACTCCCAGATTGCTAGTCTCTCCATAGCTTCTCCCAGATTGTGCCTCCACCCAACCTCTTTACAAAGGAAGCCCTTAGCACATCCCATGCATTGTTGGTAGCCTGGGGCAATGCATTATACCAGGACTTGGCCTCTACTTTCATCAGTAGAGGAAAAATTCTAAGTCGTGAAGCGTCATCATCTTTGTTGGAGATGACACAAGCAATGTTGAAATCATCCAAAAAGTCAGTGGTGAGATCTTCTCCCTTCTTTCCACTGAACGTGGGTAAATAAACACTTTCCATGGTAGTGACTCAGGAAATTACAAACATTTTTTTTTTAAAGATTAATGACAGCAGCGGCTCATAGCAGGGTTTTACAGGGTTGGGTGGATAGGTTAAAACATGATAAAGATAGAAACATTAAAGGAATGATGGTAATCCAATATGGGAAGAATGATAGGGTTTGGGGAATTAAGAATTTATCCTAGTACCGCCGCACCAAATAGGTACACGATCTTCTGTTGGTAGAAGATTTTCCTATCTACATAGATATTCACATGCATATGCTACAGGAATCTGGATGGGAATGCTGTCGGCCCGTTTTGCATCATGCACAGAGGGTGGAGTACTTACTTATACTCTTACCATGCCAGTGTTGATGAGTCGGAACATCCAGAGGAGGTCGTTGCCTTCATGGTCTCTACCTTTCCTTTGTCGCTCAGCACGTACGGGGTGATGGCGACGTGTCTGACCACTCCCGGCCTCTTGGCTAGTACCACTTGTCTCTAGCCCGCTGGGTTTCACCTGTGGTGGAGAGCTTCTTTAGGATAAGTTGTACAGGAAGAGGAGGAAGACCTTCTATCCGTCTTCCAAAATAGCAAGAGCAGTAGCCGAACCACTCTTCCCTAGGACATGGAAATCTTCTTACCACTTCTTCTTCAGGATTGTCGAAGTGGACTGGTAGCACTTGCATGCATCGTGCAAATCGGTAGGCAACCTTCCGTCGCTTAGCTTCGGATGACTTCCTCTTTGGCAAGCTGGGTACAACCCGAATCTCTGAGCTTAAAGCACTTGCTTGGCCAGATGTTTCTCCCTTCGGGGTCACGTGTTTCCAGATTGGCTTATCTTTTCCTTACCTTTGGCTCGAGGATCCCCTTTAGGCCATTTTTTAGTAAAGGTTATAACTTTGACTGCAGTTTCTTTAGGGAAGAGAGGCCTCATCGTTTCCTTTCCTCCTTTGACGTAAATGACTTCTTTGCGATGAATGTCAATGTAGACGATTTCAGCCCCTTCGCTGCCTTCGTTGCTGGCACTCATTGATAGTGTGTTTTGGTTGACAACAGTGATGGCACTTCATAGACCTCCCACCTGATGCTCTCAATTTGTGGTTAGAACGAGCAACACGAGATGGAGAATTTACCTCTTGAATACTGACGACACTGCAGCTTGGCAGTAGTACTTCAATGAAGGCGACTACTACCTCCTTAGTCTCCTCTTCTTCCGTCCTTCAGTTAGAAAATTCCTTCAACCATTCATCCATGATTGATGGCGTGCATCACTTTCAGCATTGTAAACGAAAGGTTTCTTAGAAGCCCTCTTTTGTGGGGGTACCAAATGTCGGGAGCAAAGCGATACCCAAATCTCGACGGCCTCTAAAACGTCGGGTGTGGATGGCACGCCTTGAGCCTGTCACGGTAAAGTGAATAGGGGGCACCACCTAGCTTTGAGCGGCTAGGACACAGACCACGATGATGTGAACACCACAAACTTACACACACACACACACACACACACACACAGATTGACAAATGACTAGAACCCTCGCGGGTGTGAAGAAGAATTATTTCTGCAGTATTTACAATGATCTTCCTTCCAACAAGGCGGCACACCATGGTGATAGACAGGTAGGGAGAAAAGATGGTGAAACTACTTGGTGCGTTCTCTAAAGATGACTCGATGATTGTGAAACTTTGCTACCAAGAACGTGTATGTGTGTGTGCATTGACCATTGGAGTCAAGAGGTGGACATGGCTCCCTTCACACGGTGCAATTCCCAAACAAAACCATCACACAAGCCCCTTCCCTATGATGCCAATAGTGTCAACTCTTCCCACTAAAACTCTACCAAATGCTGACCTCTCATGAACTTCCCCCCCCCGATAGTAACCTCTCAGTGCCCTTTTATAGGTGTTGACTACTTGGATTAGGGTAATCCCGGTTTGATTAGGGTAGGCTAGTTGGGGAGACAAAGCAAGGCGGTGGGCCCCGTGTGATTGACCCTTGCTTTGTCTTGGGAGTTATTTAAAATGAAAACCTCTAGGTGGACCTTTGTGACCATCACCTAGAGAGAGGGAATTTACAAATTGGGAATTTACAAGACTTGGGTGAAAACTGAAGAAATGATGATCATAACCTACAAATTATTGAAAATGACGTCGTGGTTGCGTGATGCAGGTGAATGGTGTGTTTTCGGTGCATCGGTGTAGCGTGTACGTCTTTTCGGGGTCGGCCGAGGCATGCCTTCGACGCATTTCTTCTTTTTTTTGTTGGCGGCGTGTGATTCGCGCCGTCTTCCTTGTTGTCGATGTTGATGTCGTAGAATTCCTTCGGTTTTCTTTTTTGTATGTGATGTGTGGTGTGTGCGTATATGCGTGTGACTGTGTGTATGGGTGGGTGCGTGTATATGTATATGGAAGCGGGTGTGTACGTGGGAACGGGGGGCTATGTGTATTAATATATATATATATATATATAATATTTTTTTTTCATTTTCTTTTGAGGACGCTGTGGGGGTGTGTGTGTGTGGGTGTCTGCCGACTGTGTACAGAGAGAGCGCGAGTGGTAGAAGGGTGATGACGGGCTGCCTGCTGCTGCAGGCTTCGTGCACAACGTGAGCGGGAGAGAATGAGGGTGGGGAGAGGGGGAGGGGGGGAGTTGAGCGGATAGGAGGGGGGGGTGGTATCCAAGGCGCTCCGCGGGCCTGGGTCTGGACTTCGCGAGGGCGGAGGGTGTGCCGTGGCCCATCAGGCGTCGAGAACGGCAGGGGGGGGGGGGTGATCGAAGTCAATGGGGGGGGTGAGAGAGAATATATTTATATATACTATATATAAATAATCTCCCCCTAAGGCGGGTTCCCGCCAAGGGAAGAAGAGGGAGAGAGGGGGGGTGAGAGAATAGGGGTGGGGGAGAGAGGAGAGAGCTAGGTGAAGATGGGGGGGGGGGGGGGGGGGGGGGGGGGGGCTGTTTAGGCCAGTGGTCCGCCAGGGTGGGTGGGAGGAAGAAAATGGGGGGGGGGGGGGGGGTACTTAAGGCCGAAGGGAGTGTGGACCAGAGGGGCTGGGGATACGGCCCGTTGGGGTTGGAGTGTGGACAGGCAGAGAGAGAGAGGGGAAGAATATTTGGAAGAGAGAGAAAGAGAGGATAATATCTATGGGGGCCCGCCGGGGCTGGAGTGTGACAGAGACACCAATGTACCTACCGGGCCTCTTGATGCAGCGACAGAGTAGGAGAGAGAATATTTAGCAGAGCCGGGCAATAAGAGAGAGAGTGAGATCGTCTTTTGGTGATAATGTAGAGGTGTGGCCAAACTGGTGGCGCCCCACTGGTGGTTAACCTTGGGGGGGGTTATGGTGAATGGTAAAGGGCTTTTTTTTTTTTTCCTCTTTTTGGTAACAAACCTTTCCTTCCTTAGGGTGTGGTTTCACGGTCACGCTTTCGAAAGCCGGCCATCAACCAGCAGTTACAAATGATGACTCTCTAGCCGCTATGGCCTCGGAGTCCATTTTGGAAGTTGAGCGTTCTGATGACCTGACCGCACAACGAGACCCTATGGTAGTCTTTGACACTAGTCTTCCCTACCACCCAATCAACTCCGTCTTCAGTGCTACTAATCTTTACACACTCGAGCTCTCTACTTTGGTGGTTACTACTCTTGGAGGTACACATTACCCCCTTAAAAAATGCACCATTTTTTCTCACTTTTGCCAGCTGAACTATCACTTTAGAGATGCTTGGAGATACCATTGGGTTGGGCACTGCATATGCATCATTTCCCAATAATATTTATGCCTATCAAGGTCATCATCAGTATTCACTAGTAGAAGATGTAGTCTCCACCACCAACGATTTGTTGTCACCTTCACATTCTAATTTCGCAGAAAACAATTTTTTAAAACATCTTATCCTACTACTTTTTATTTCAAACACAGCTAGATCCTGATAGCACACAAAAGCCTCAATGCGCACACACCATTCACTATGAATTTTGTTGTTTAGTCACTCATACTCCTTTATTGCTACAAATAAACAATCATCAACATTTTGTTGCTACTCCACACCATTGCTGCTTTGGTACATAGAATAAATTAGGTATGCACTTAGGTCTAGGAGCATTGCACATGCATCTTCCCTTCTAGTTACATAATCTACATCTACTTCGATACCTCCTTTATTGACATCAACTTTTCTTGCTGCCCTGGCAAGGGAAAACGGAAAGCCAATTCTCCTCCCTATCACACACAATTACATGACTTTGGGTGAAGGTTCTCATGACTCGCTGGCTTCTCTCGGAGTCCTCCCCTTCTTAGAGTCACATCACATAGCCTCTCTTTCACTCGCCCCATCCACCACTCACACTACACATCCATCTTCATCCCCACAGGCATATCCATCACCCACTCACATTGACCTCTATCACGACACCTCGCCAACTCACTCGTCTGCAACACTTTCCAAAACTACACCAATCACCTCTTCAGATGGCATCTCTTGCTTTTTTTCATGCACTCCACGATCACTGTCACTCACCTTCACCACTGCAAATTTTCATCCTACACTACCTACACAGAGCTGGCTCATGACACACCACTTCAAACACCTCTGATTACCCTACCATTCACAATCTCCTTCTCAACCTTGTCCTCCCCATCTACTAGCGTAACAGCCTGCGTTGACGAGGGTTGGGTGCTCTCAGACTCTCACACCATTATCATGCAGGTTTGGGAGCACGCGGGCACACTCTTGTCTCCACACTCATAGTTATAGTAGATCTACTATTCTCAAACTTTAGAGATAGAGTGATTGGGGATAGAAAACCTCAACCTCCATCGAGTCCAAAATCACCCGGGTTCTACCATCATTGCTTAGGATGCTCAAGGTGCTTCTTTACAGGAGGATCTTCATTGAGTAGCTGAGTGCTACAACAGTCAGCTTTGTCAAGCGACTATAGAGGCCAAGCACGCCTTGGTGACCATCACGATGCTCGCCTCAACGTCCTCTTTGGAGTGAGTTGCTTCTTTGGTTTTTCCAGCGATTACGACCTTGAATTCCACCTTAGGTACACCCTCTCTCACCACCCAGCCACCATCACCATCTTACTCAACGCCATCTTCCCCACCCTCAGTTTGGCATTGCACTTTACCTTCTTCGAGCACCACACTTTCAACCCCTACCACACACCACCTTCCCACTTCTCACACCACTTTAGCAACCACCACACTTCCACCACACCCACTCACTTCTTCACCCACTATCCACCATAACATTCACCCTCTTTACCACCTGCACCATCTCTATGTACTACACCAACTTACTTCACTCACATATCACCGCCGTCAAATACTCTAGGGCCTGCACACAACTTTCAAGAGATTGGGAAGTCACGCTTGATTGAGTCTCTATAGCTCAAGGCTACTGGCTCCTCACCATTGGTGACACCAACGTCACATGTTAGTCTAGTGGAGTTGATGTAGGTGTTAGGAAATAAGACGTAGCTAAATAGATAATTGAGTAGATTACTTAATGGAGAGAGACAGATTTATATACACGAGATTATAGAGTAGAGAGAGAGAGAGAGAGAGAGAGAGAGAGAGAGAGAGAGTACACCCGATATACGTGGTTCACCCAATGTGGGCTACGTCCACGGGAAAGCAGCCACTCAATGGCTTTAGTACTTCAAAACAAGAAGTAGTTCACAAAGGGATTATACCCTTAATGGAGCTCCCGCCTTGCTTCACTCTCACCACCTCACACTCACCTTGTTGCATCAACTTCACACTATGAAATGTGTGTAAAAATGGCCTCCTTTTATAGGCCAAAAGGGCTGCCCTCTCTTATGAGAGACAGCCATGTGTAGCCGCCCTTGTGCGAATAAGTCCAAATCGGACCCTCCAATCCGCCCATGTGTGGCCGCCCTTGAGAAGACAAGTCCGCTTTTGAATTCGGCCACCGGCCATTGAATTCGGCCACCGGCCACCGGCCATTGACTTCCGACCACCGGCCATCGGCCATTGACTACCGGCCACCGGCCAACCGACCGGTTGTTTTTGACCACTTTCCGGCCATAATATTCCGGCAAAAAAAGAATATTCCGGCGAAAAAAATGTCTCGGGGGCCTCCGCCCCCGAGGCCTTTAAAGTTGCCCCTGATTCTTGTCCGTGAAAATTTTGGTTTCCGGTGAGTGATTTTCCTTCACGCACGATGGCTTCTCCTCAGAATGGGGGCCTTACAAATGTGCGCTTTTACCACCAAAAATGACAAGGGTAAATCAGGCTCCATACTTAACAGTAGGAGGCCTCACTTCCCCTCTGTCATTGGCTCTAGTACCCTGTTTTCCTCCTTATTCATCGGCTCTAGTACTCTCTCTTCCTCAGTTAGCATCTCCCTCCATCTCTACACCACCCACGCTACCTGCAAGTCTAGTAGCTCCATCTCTGCCACCCATACCAAACACCCACAATGTGGCCTATGCAGCTTATACTTTACAGTTCCACCCATCCACCTTACCCATTTCCATGCATGGGCCTAGCCACAACCCTAGTTTACCCTCCACATGGCTCTCCCATACCATCCTCCTCCACACCTCCTACTACCTGCCCCCACCACCATACTACCATGTGTAGTCTCCACAGTACCCTCTACACTTTACCTATCTATACCCCTTTTTTTCCATACCCCGGGCCACATAATGCCCACATCCAATCGACTCTTCCTCCCAATCATCCGAGCAGACCTTTGCAGACCTTGTTTTAGTTTTCAGACCTTTGCACGCCACTCACTCAACAGACCACTCCCGGGAAGGTGAGTGGATAGTGGCAGGCATATATAGCAAGTCTATAGGGCTACACAAGGCTTAGGTTGCATGGCTACCTTGGTGAACGTGCTCCAGAGGACACCATCTTTCAGTTGGACCATACTTGGTCTGCGCGCCCGAGCACTCTTGGATCGCCCACCAACGGACGCCCAATGTGGACATACTGACCGGCCCGATTTGAGCCCAAACCACCTTGGCTAGAGAAGTAGCTTCCACCATCTAGAGTGTGACCTGCTTATGGCCACCCCTGTTAGAGAATTCATGAGCTACCAGACAACACTTCTATAGTAGCCAAGGCGATGGTGGCCCAGGCCGCTAGCCAAGCGACTAGTTTCTAGACTAACCAGTGGCTTCCCTAGGCCACCAATAGTAGATATTTTCAATTTCTAAGAGTTTCCTTGGCTAGATTTTTCTAGTAGCAATAGATATGCGGTGGCCGTGCGATGGCCTTGGTTTGTGGCTATATACAGAGAAAATCTTCAGAGTCTAGCAAGAGTTTTGGTTAGAGTCCACTATGTGTCCCTTTGGAGAACTTCACCTTGTTTGTCAGGAGTTAGACATGTGAGTCTTGTAGCTTGTAGCCAATTTCTTTGTGGTTTTTAGTACTGTTGCACAACGACACTAGGAAAAATATGAACCCTCTAGGGGCCCTTTGGGATTAAGGTTAATTAGAGGCCACCAAATAGGAAGAGGATGGTGGACACACTCTATACCCTCAAAAAATTTGGGGGACAAGGAAGCCTTACACCTCTTAATAATGACCTCTTACTTAGTGAGAAGATAAGGGAGGTGGCTAGGGGAAAGGGATTTGGGGGGGGGTGCTCGTCACTATATGGCACGGCTCTAGCCAGGGGGGATCTATGGTGGAAAGAGAAGCGGAAATCGCAATGCAATCTCAGCCGTCTGCTGACTCGATCGAGGAGTGAACTAGGGGGAGAACTAAGGGTGAACTCAAGGCACCCCACCTTCACTCCTAGTTCATACCTAGTTCACCCAACTTGCGGGGTGTGGGTCGACCCGGGACATCTATGTTGCCACACAAATGCCCTACCACCATGCTAGCAAGCGTTGTTGCCCATGTTGGCATGGCACATGATCACACCCTAGTTTACCCGCCCCTAGTTCACCCTTAGTTTACCCCCAGTTCACCCACCCCTAGTTTACCCACCCCTAGTTCCCGTCCCTAGATCACCCTTAGTTCGCCCCCAGTTCACCCCTAGTTCATCCCCAGTTCACTGCATGATCCGACGACTGAGATTAAAGCCACCTTGCCCCCCCGAAATTCGGGCCTTAGATCCCGTTTGAGCCAAAGCCGTGCATTATAATGGCAAGGGGGGGGGGGGAGGACACTTTGACCCTTTTCCCCCACTTTTTGGCCAGGATTTAAAAATACACTAAATTGTTTTGAAAAAAAAAACAAACAAATTTCAAGTTTTCCCTCCTTAAAGGGTCCCCAAACATATTTCATGGTCAAAAAAGTATTTTTAACCTACAAAAGTAAAAAACGTGCACTAAAGAAATTCAAAAAATTGTTTTAAAAAAATTAAATTCAAAACATTATTTTCCACTCTCTTTCCAAACCTATTCTATAGCTAAAAAATGATTTTCTCTCTCTCTGGAGGTCTTTTCCAAGCTCTCTTGCTGCAACAACCACATACACCCCCTATAGTCCAGCATTATCTCTCTGCTAGCTTTCTTTCACCTCCATTGTAGCACCAAGCAAGCTCCTCCCCCATCTCTTCCCCTTTCCCCCCACATAGTTTCACACCAAGGTAGCTCCTCTCCCTTCTGTCACCTCCAACTTTAAACTCCATCATCTACTCATTGCTCTTTGGTAGACCATCTCCTTTTTGGACCCTCAATGAGATGTAGCCTTCTGTCCCTTTGGTCCCATGCTGAGATAGATCTAAAAGCACAAATCTATATTCTAACTCTTGTTCCCATTCGTTTTCCCACATTAAATGATCAGTTCAATTTTAGAAAATTATTTGGGATAGATAGATACTAGATTTTATGACATGATACTTCTATATCTCCCAAAAGCATGCGCTCCTCTTCTTATTGTGCTAGAGCTGGTCAACTCCCCTGGTTGTCTCCTTGTTTTATCTGCTCCTCAATCACCTCTGCAGACCACCTATATTGGCTCAAATATATTCACACTCATCCCCTGCACGTTTGTAGCGGTCTCCACATCCCTGCATAAAATGCTTGTCTCGATTGCGTCCTACAAGCCGGATCTGTACGCCGCAGCTTTCTTGCAATGCAAAGGGGCCTACAATTCCTTCCTCCTTCTGCTTGTGGGTGGCTCCTCTATAGATGTTTCTCATTGTAGCTTTTCCTTCTGTGCCACAAATAGCTCCTTGTCGGTTCCCTTGCGAATCGGCTCGACAATGTCCTCTGTCTCTCGCTCGACGACAACAAGAACCCCAGAATTCAAGTTAAATTGGAATTTCAATCACTTTGATCCACAGATGGAAAAATTTGTTCAAACTTGGAAAAAAGTGCATCAGCAGCTTGGTAAACATGCTTCTAACCTGCCCAAAGTTTTGTCAAATTTTGGTTTTGAACATGGATCGCAATCCATGACCCCCAAAGCTAGATTTTGTGTGATTCAATTACACAATGTTTGTACAATTGGGAATTGTGCAACATGTCTGTATTTCAAAGTTTGGATCCATAAATTGCTTCATTTGTCAAAATTTGCAATCTCAGAGAGTCAAAGTTTAAGAGCATGATCTTTGGCTTGAGTGCAGAGCTAAAGAAACATGTGCACTTGTAGTAGTGTAAAGAAAGTCCAAAAATGCTTGGTAAAGGGTCCAGAATTTCTAGGGAACCTTAAGGAGTCGAACAAACTCCAATTGAGATGGAATTCAAAAGAAAAATAAGAATTGGGTGTTTCTCCAACCCCAAATCATCAAAATAGATAATTGTTAAACAGATTTATCACCATCAAGGATCAAAATGGCCAACCAAAATCAACTATGGAAAAGTCAAACCAAACTGGGCCATAACATGGTAAACTGAGAAAACTTGAGAGAAACTTGTCTAAATTTGAAAATAACTTCACCAGTGTATCTATAGGAACAAGTACCTCAAGTTTCACTCCAAATTGCTGATGAACATGGATTGCGATACATGACCCCCTACTGATCAAGATTGCCTATCAAGCACTTGAATGATAGACCAATTGCCACAGGCAAAGTCTCAACTGGATCTATTGCACAAGTCAAAGCATGCAGTCCGGCCAGTGAGACGGGACCCTCTACTGTGCATACAACAACAAAAACAAGAGGACAAAGCCCTTGAAGAAGGACATTTGATAGTGAAGAGGTTGAGATGGACATCGACCTCAATGATGAGAAAAAGGCCAAAAGAGGGAGACACCCTCAAAATTTCAGTCCACCACCTATGAATAAGATGAAGAAGAGGACATAACGGTACCAGTGACGCGAACCAAAAAAAAGGAGAAGGATCAAATTCCTATCTCTCAAACACAAAGATCTACGGAAGAAGCTCAAAGGCTAAGAGAAGAAAGATGACGAAAGCTTGCTGAGGAGAAGAAAAAGGTAGAAGTCAAGGGTGAGGATGCAGATGTTGAAAATGAAGAAGATTTGAACAAGAGGCTTGAGAAAAGGAAGGTAGAGAGGTTGGAGAAGATAAAGCAATACAAAACGAGACAAACAACAACAAGTGTGGAGCTTGCCAGCACCATGTGGCAACACTTCAACAATGAGCTTAAGCGGAAGGCAGAACAAAGATCTCAGAAGGAGACTAAGAAGCAAAGAACGGATGACCTAGAACCTTTGGATAACTTCTCAAAGATCAAGGAGAAGACCAACAAGGAGCCACCAAAAGAAGAGATCGGTGTGGATCCCCTTGAGATACACACAAATTCTTTGCCAACCCTCTCTCCCATGCCAATCACCCCTCCTCCTATTGAAGATACCAAATATGAAATAGAGAACACAACTCATATGTAGAAACCTTTGGAGCAGCCAATTAGTAAAGACAAAGAGAAGGAGGACTCAAGAGAAAAGGAATCCACTCAATAGCAAAGTTCCTCTGGAGCTTGAGATTTTGAGAAGCAACAACAATAGGCTAACAATGACAAAGAACTTGAGAAGACTGAGCAGTCTCCCATCACAACTCAAAAAGAGATGCCAAAAGACAAAGATACAAGGGTTGGAACCTCTCAACAACCAATCAAATCCAAAAGAGGGATAATATCTCTGCACTCCAAAGCTATCATTAAAGATCGCGCTAGAATATTTCAAAATTTTGACAATGACAAGAATTTGGAGCATATCAAGCTATATATCAAATGGCAAAGAGCCGTCACAAGCCTATGAGAGCTTGACTTACAGGAAGCCCAAGCCGAGGAACTCGCAGTAAAAAAGTAGAATCAATGGCTTCATCAACAAGTGGAGGAGCTCCAAAACAATCATGTCTAGCTTAGGGAGACTCTAAAGGAGGAAAAAAGGAAACAACACTCTCTACCTGACTTTACAAGAGCACATAGAGGCCAATAGCTAGATGCAAGTAGAAAAGCAAGAACTTGAAGAAAAGTTGGAAGCAAAACAACAAAAAAGTACGAAGCTTGTGGAATCATATGGTGTAGTTAAGAATACTCTAACACAACTTCTCATAGTGCAAGACACACCAACCCCAACCTCCATTTCATCAACTCCAACAGCTAATTTAAAGGAGATGAAAGCACTCAGGGAAGAATTGGCCCAAGATAGATATGACTGCTAGAATATGACTGAAGGACATAGGGCAATTCAAGCCCAAAAAGATGAAGAAATCAAGAAGCTTCAAGAGCAATTGGTCAAGGCACGAGAAGAGTTAGCTAGCCAGAAAGCTGCACATGCCTTGGAGCTACAAAATAAAGATGTGGAAATTAGTGCCATACAAGTCTAGGTAGTAGTAATTGCTCCTCCACCACTGGTAATGGAGTTAGCACGCACACGGGTAGACCTACCTCCAGTGGAGCTACAAAGCACTTCTACTGAAGGCAATTTACATTATTTTGAAGCCTTCAAAGACACCCCAAATCTAGAAAATCCCTAGGTTATCAACTCTTTTGTCTAAGGCTAAGCAATGTAGGTGCTCATAGTCTTGTAGCGATGCTGCCATGAGAAACAAAACACATGCGTTGAATCACAATAGCATCTTCCATATGCACAAACAATTTTTAGCAAGCAGTCAAATTACATAGGGCCTCTACCCTTACACGTCCACCATAAATCATCAAAACCACTTCATGATCCAATTTAGAAACATAAATCATAACCCAATATCATCAGATAAGTGAGCACTCCATCCAGCTCAGGATGATGCACATCCAATCTTGCAAAACCACTTTAGGACGTAACATGGCTGTAAAAATTTTGGTAGCATTTTGACAATGCAACCATATCGATGAATCACACCAGCTTCCACAAGCAAATTCACAACCATAATTCATGAGGAATCTCAGCCCTTGACCATAAAACATATTCCATACTAAACCAATTCCCACACTTGGAGTTTGATATATCTACTTCAATCAAACTAAGCCCACACACATGGTCCTTAAGATACGAACTTTTATGCATAAAATAATTACGACCAGTGATTAAACATGACTTTAAAAATACAATTTTGACAATGTCTAACCATGCATAAATGATGCATTATGACCGCACCTCACCGCCTTAGCACATAGAGCTAGTCTTGACCTTGAACTATGAAAAGCAACATCCACATACACATACACATACACATGAGATGTCCAAATCCATACATGAGGTTCCATACATCACATGCTATCTTTTCCATCAACATAATCATGATGCAAAACAGCCCGTCACTTTGATCAACCATGTTTTATAGCATCACATATATGTGAAAAACAACTTTTTGCCATTTTTGGGTGTATGTATAACATGCAAATGAAAGTATTTGACGAAAAACCAATGGATCAAGCTCAGTCCCATAATATAAACTAAAATCTTATCACATCAATTTGTGCATACAAAACTCATGCAAAAAATGGGAATACAAAAAGCAAGCCACTTCATTCATATTTTCCTACACGATTCAGATTGACTAACCATATACCCCATATACGTTTATGGACATCAAATACTTGAAATAAACTCACTAAAACAAA
The DNA here is from genome assembly GCF_014529385.1 of Adiantum capillus-veneris. Classification (NCBI taxonomy): domain Eukaryota; kingdom Viridiplantae; phylum Streptophyta; class Polypodiopsida; order Polypodiales; family Pteridaceae; genus Adiantum; species Adiantum capillus-veneris. Next base: position 115,914,415 of record NC_140958.1, read on the forward strand.
CCATAAAACATATATGAAGCACTCATCAAACTCACAGCGTCATATGGTACTCGCTCTTGGTAGCACCCCTGCACGTGTAGGTAACCCCGTGCATGGAATGGTTAATAACTCGCATTGACGAAGTGATCTCAAACCCTTAAATACATTTATCATCAATTTTAATCAATCTTTTGATTTGTCTAAGTGGGTCCATTCATTCAATAAGTTTGTATAGTGGTTCTCCAAGGATCTAGAAAGTGGCATGGGCCGGTATATACAAGAAAACAGAAGGATGGCAAAGGACCGGAGTAGCTAGGAAAATCATGGGATGGCAGGTAGCAGTGGACATGTATGCACGATGCGGCTTGTAGGCCAAGAAAGGCTCCATGAGGGGCTATTTTGGGTGGCAGGCGAAAGAGATGCAAAGTGAAGCTTTTGGGTCCAGGAATGAAGAGCTTGAAGTGCTGAAGGAGGAGGTCCAGTCGGCTCATCAAACCGAGCTACGGAGCCCAAGTTATTGAAGGTTGAAGCTTTAGTGGTTTTCACATTCTTGCCGGACAGGGTAGTTGGTGATAGGTGGTCCAAGGGAAGGTCAAGTTGTAGATGTGTATAGCTCATCATGGAGCCTACCCGTCTTTTCAGATTGCGGATCGGAGCCATGGTTTGCAAGATATGATCAATTGAAGTTTTTCTGGGCGGTCGAATCGGGTGGACAAGAGGTGTACAGCATGCAAGTGTTTCCAAAAATCAAATATGCCAAGTGGTGGCAATGCAAGAAAAATCTAAATAGAGATCCAAATGAAGTGCATGACATGAAAGCTCACCCCATTTTTCTTTTTTGGGTCTCCTAGACACACCCTTATAAAAGGAGGTTTATGTTCATTTTTTAGGGTCTTTTGGACCAAGGTGGCCTTTTTGCCTGAGGGTGTGATTGGAATCTTGAAGCTTGTGTGTTGTTAAGCTTTCCATTGAAGCTGCATACATTGATTGTACTATTCCCTATGCAATAATACCACGCATTTGCCCCAATCTGTTGTATTGCTTCTCCCCATCCCCTCCTTTTCTCTCGCTCTTCGTGTATTGGCCATTGTTTGTAGAGGTTTTGCCTGCATCTCGAAAGGTGCTACCAAGGGAGTAGATTAGGAGTGTTTTGTGAGTTCGAAAGGGTGAGTTGAGCAGTGTGGGTGCATTTGTGTTGTGGGGTGTTCTTTGCGAGGTGTGAGGTAGTTGTTTTGTATGCTAAAGCGGAGTTGTTAGTGCAAATTAGCCAATTTGAAGGTGTTATTGAGAGGTTAGGGGTGCTATGGAATCCCTGGGCTATAGAGAGGCAACTATTTTGTGTGTTGGGTGTGTTCCCTATTTCCCCTCTCCATCTTCTGGTGCGTCCACTGAGGAGCTATCTGATGCTCCAATTTGTGGTTGAAAGTGGTGTTTTTTAGCCGGACGAAGCGGTTGGCTGATGGTCGAGATGTTTGATGGTCAAGGTTGAAGCTGACAGAGATGGTGGAGCCAGGTTTTGGCCCCATATTTACGCGCATTGAAGATCCCGAGGATTGGTTAGCAGATTTTGAGCTATGGTTGTTGTGGATGCATATGTCGACGGATTCAAAAAGGTTACAGATGGTGCCATTGTGGATGCAAGGGCGAGCCAAGGTGTGGTTCGATGGTTTAAAGAGCGGTGATGGAGAATCATGGAAAAGGTTGTAGAGTCAGTTTCTAGAGCGGTTTCAAGAGGTGCTTACAGCGGAAAAATCCAGTGCAAGGTTGAAGGCGGTACACCAGGATGTAAGTAAAGATTTCTCTATTTTCATTGAGCAGTTTGAAGCTTGTTGGAAGCAGCTAGAGATTTCTATTGGGGTCAAAAGCAATCGATCTTTGAAGCTGTCAAAGCTGTTAGACTGCTTTCATCTGAGGATTAGGGAAAAGGTCAAAGATGGCGCAGATACCTATGAAGACATGATCTATCTGGCAAAGATAAAGAGCAGAAAGGTGAAGCGGAAGTTGGAGTTGGGAGTGTTAAAGCCAACAAATTATATGCCTGTTGCGGAGGTAGCAAAGTGCTCTTGGGTCCAACCAAAGGTGATTCCAATTGTGCAAAATGCAAGGCCTGGGGAGGTAAGACCTACTATTGGTTATGTTCCTTGGAGGTTTCCAGTTTGTGATGTGCATGTGCCGAGGGTGGAAGAGATTGTCAACGAGGAGAAGCTCCATGTCAAGGTGAACCAAGATGCAAAAGCAATAGTAGATGTGGAGTTTTCGATACGGATTGAAGAGGTAAAGCATGTTCTTGTTGAAAGTTTGCATGAAAAAGTAGCAGAATGCAATTGAGATGCAGATACCGAGGGTTCAGAAGCTGATGAAGAAAGTTTGCAAAATGGTGAAGATGGTCAAGTTTTTGTTGAGCAGCAAGTGGATGCAGATACTGATATGGAGTCGGTATATGATGCCGATGCCGATGATGATACAAGCTCGATTAGCTGGGAGACAAGCGAGGAGGATAGTGCCGATGAGTCCACATCCCATGACGAGGAGATGGAATCTGATGAACCCAAACTGGTAAAGGTAAAGCTGCCCTCTTATATGTTTGATGATATGGTAATAGCACATGTGCAAGAAGAGCAGGGAACAGAGCAAGCCAAGATGCTTGATGAAAGCCAAGTGGAGCAGTCTAGGCCTACACATGATGGAATGCAATGAAGGTGGTATGTGGTGCCATGCTAATGGCTGTGCTAATGAAAGTAGCGGTGGAATGTGCCATGGTGGTGCAACATGTGTAGAATTTTTCACAGAGAGATAAAGCGGCCGTGTCTATGGAGGAACTTGAGATGGATGCGGTAGAGAACGAGTTTCTCTCTTCCATAGAGGAGCATGATGCAACGGTAGAAAATCTGATTGAAGAGCAGTTGGTTGAAGTTGATGAGCAGATGATGTTGGTCGACCTTGAAGGGCCGATTGTTTGATGCAGCATATATTCCCAAGGGTGGAAAAAGGAGAATATGAAGCAGTGACTTTTCTTCGATTGAAGTTATCTGAATTATGGTTGATGAAAAAGATGGTAGATACAACTCTATCGAGGCTCGTTCAGCAGGTACAGGGGTATACGCTCAAGGCTTCCACTCTATTTGGTTGGGAGGGGGGGTCAGACATGTGTTGTAGCTTGATGTCTAGTACATGTTCTTTTGATGATAATATGCTTGGTGTTGCTTGGTATGGAGTAGAGAAGTTGCAAACAAATGCATGGAGTGCAGAAGGTAGGCTATGGGCAGCCTACACACATGGTGGTCTAGGTGCTTGGGTAGGGCACTATTGGAGGTTGTTGTATATGGATGAAAGTGAACAGAGCCAGGTGTTTGATCCAGGTGGAAGCTATGTGCTACAGGGGGTGGGGAAACCCACTCGAAGGTTTTGCAAGAGGGTGCAATAAAACAATGTACATATGGTTTTTTAGTTTTCTCATAGTGTCTGCCAGGTTTTGCAGTTAGAAAGAGAATAAAGCTTTTATGTGGTTGAGCATAAATGCTCAACACGGGGGTGGGCAATGATGGTGCAACCAAAGTGTGTGGATCATAGAAAGTGGCATGGGTAGGTATATGTAGGCAAACAAAAGCATGACAAAGGACTGGCGCAACTAGGAAAATCATGGGATGGAAGGTAGCAGCGAAAGTGTATGCGCGATGCGGCTTGTAGGCCAAGAAAGGCTCCATGAGGGGCTAATTTGGGTAGCAGGTGAAGGAGAGCAAAGTGCAGATTTTGGGTCTAGGAATGAAGAGCTTGAAGTGCTTAAGGAGCAGGTCTAGACGGCTCATCAAACCGAGCTACGGATCCCAAGTTATTGAAGGTTGAAGCTTTAGTGGTTTGCAGATTCTTGTCGCGGACAGGGCAGCTGGTGACAGGTGGTCCAAGGGGAATTCAAGGTATAGACGTGTAGAAATCAATTCATGGATCCTACCCGTCTTTTCAGATTGCAGATCGGAGCCATGGTTTGCAAGATATGATCAATTGAAGTTTTTTCGGGCGGCTGAATCGGGTGGACAAGAGGTGTACATCATGCAAGTGTTTCCAAAACTCAAATATGCCAAGTGGTGGCAATGCAAGAAAATTCTAAATAGAGCTCCAAATGAAGTGCACAACATGGAAGCTCACCCCATTTTTCTTTTTTGGGTCTCCTAGACACACCCTTATAAAAGGAGGTTTATGTTCATTTTTTAGGGTCTTTAGGACCAAGGTGGCTTTTTTGCGTGAGGGTGTGATTGGAAGCTTGAAGCTTGTGTGCTGTTAATCTTTTCCATTGAAGTTTCATACATTGATTGTACTACTCCCTATGCAATATTAACACTCATTTGGCCCAGTCTCTTGTGTTGCTTCTCCCCATCCCCTCTTTTTCTCTCGCTCTTCGTGTATTGGCCATTGTTTGCAGAGGGTTTTGTCTGCAGCTCGAAAGGTGCTACCAACGGGGCAGATTAGGAGTGTTTGGTGAGTCAAAAATGGTGAGTTGAGTAGTGTGGGTGCTTTTGTGCTATGGGGTGTTCTTTGCAAGGTGTGAGGTAGTTGTTTTGTATGCTAAAGCGGAGTTGTTAGTGAAAATTAGCCAATTTGAAGGTGTTATTTGAGAGGTTAGGGGTGTTGTGGAATCCCTGGGCTATAGAGAGGCAACTATTTTGTGTGTTGGGTGTGTTCCCTATTTCCCCTCTCCAACGTGTAGTGGGCAGCAAGCTGTATTTTGACCATAACTCTTTGTTCCTGCAGAATTTTCACATGCACCCTAGAGAGTTTGACCTGATCTCATAGCGGTTTGAGAGATATGACCAAAACAATGTTCTTATCGCTTACACAAAATGAAACAAAAAACACTTTTTATGTACATACGTGACCCACCGTGTACATAAACCAGCACGCTAAACATGATGAAACAAACATGGATCATTGCGATACACTCCCAAAAAGTCCATATATAACCTCGTATATGAAAAAGCAACCACCAAGAGGGTGGCTACTCTAAAAACATAGCAGAGAGAGAAAGAGATTATAGTTATGGAGTTTAGAGCTTCTTACCATGCTTTAGGAGTGATTACAAGGATTCTTGATTTTTTGCAAGAAAGTGGTGATGAGAGCTATGTAGAGGTTTTCACCACAAAGTCGTTGGAGAACGTGTACACCTTGAAAAGATAAGAGAAGATAGTACACAAGTAGAGAGAGAATGCCATAATAATCAATATCTAATTATCCTAAATGATTTTCTCATGTTAAACTGATCAATTAAGATGGGAAAGTGCCAGGGGAGAAAAAGCTAGAATATTGGTTAAGTTAGCAGACCGGCTAGGGATGAGAGAGAAACTCACACACACACACACACAAGCTCACTTTGTACACAAGGGGAAAGAGGGACACATGTCAGCTCCCTAGCCCAGATGCCCACAAGGTGTACTCAAATCCTATTGGATGGCCTTGGAGGTGGACCAATGAGAATTAGGCTAGAGTAAATCTAGTTTAATTAATTTAAAAACACTTAGTAAGAGAACCAATAAGAATTAATCTCTCTAAAAGACTATTGGACAGTCTCCCAAGGGGACCGATGAGCATTCAACAGCCTAATGGTTTGCGTGATTCCTATTGGCCAGGAGGCAAAGGGGTCCAATGAGAGTTTAGTTGCATTTATTAATTACCTAAAGCTCTCACAAAAGGGGAAAGGGGGAGACATGTCAGAAGTCTATCACTTATACTACTTAATTACCATTGGCTAGCTTTGGGGAGGTCCAATGAGGCTGCAGCATGCGCAAATAGCAAGAGGGGTCGACCAAGAGAGAGAGGGGGCTGATTTTTGCAAGGCATTATTCACACACACACACACACACACACACACACACAGTCAATCAATGTGTGGAGCAAGAAGACTCTCTCTCTCCCTCTCAAGCTTTAATGAAAAGATTATCTCCTACTCCAAGCTTGTGAGAAGGGAGGCCTACACCAACAACTCTTGGTTTTGTGATGCAAATACAACCAAGAGCCAAGCTTGAATGCATGCTCATCTCCTCTAGCATGTTAATTACTACATGAAGCTATGCTAATAAGAGTGATTATGTGAGGAGATGTACATCTTTCTCATAAGAATACTCCTTCTTCCTCTCAATCTACTCTCATACCCCGCTAGCTCTCACCATCTTCGAAGGTGTGTGAGGTCTTGGGTCTGAGACCATGAGGGAATTGATGTTGTGTTTGATAAGTGTTTTGCTTAGTGCATGAAGTTTCCATCTTCATTGCACTAGCTAGTCTTGAAGGAACACAAAGAATTGTATTGTAAAATGTCTCTCTTGATGGGAGAAACCATAATACAAAGCCTTTTGGAGGGGGGACCGGATCCATGTAAATCCGGTCCTCAACTGTTTCCAAAAGCAATTTCTCTCTTTTGAAGTATTGTTTATGCTATCTAAGTATGTGTTATACTTTTTGTTGCTCTCTCCACCCAAGCACTCTTGTTATTCTCATTAGGAAGCCATTCTAATGAAATGCTCACTATGTTCATGCTATTTTTCGCTACACACAAGTTAGTAAGCCATTAAATGTTATATTGGTATCAGAGTTCAAGGTTCTCTTTTCTTGCTCAAGAAGGGAGGTCCTTAAGCTAGCTATAAATGGTTGGTATTATTAACTGCATGTGAGTAAGTAGAATAGGGATTTTGCAGCCTTGCAGTGCGCCTGCCTTCTTGGAGTTAACAGGGCTTCACCGTCGAGAGCTATGGTCTTAATAGTAGAGTCCTACGGGGCTTGCCTACCGCTTAACCACTATTGAGCTATTGGAAGCTTGGCAGGAGTTGGTGATGTTTTGGTGTTGAACGACCCTCTCTTCTATTCCTTGCAATTAATGGTATTCGAGCCATGGGTACATTAGCTTGAGTGATTTTTCTAAAGGGGTAAAGAGGAGTAGAAACTAGGGCTTGAAGTGCCAAAGTACACCTAAAACTTTTACACCTAAAGGTTGTTAGAATGGCTGACAATAGTAAAGAGAGTGAAATTAGTGTTGATAACTTTGATTTTGCTAATGAGCAATCTACTAATGATGCCCCGATGCTTGTTAACTCTTGTTTCTAGGCTTCAACAAGCCATGGGAAATCCGGCTCTCCAAAGTGAAGTGCAATAGCAGCTCCGTGCTCATGAGAGTCTCCAAGATCTCCACCATGATGAGAGAACACCTAGGAAACCTCCTTGTGAGACTTCCAAAAGAGGTCTCTCTCCGATTCGGAAAGAAGAAGAGGATCCATACGAAGGGCTCAAGAATTTACTTCTTGATGATGCATCTCCTTCCCAAAGGAGAACTCAAGAGCCTCCACCGAAGGAAGGATAAATAAGTGAGTCTCCCACCACCTCGACGGAGATGGCTCCACGAAGACAGCGGGCTAAACGCTCTCCATCACCTCCAAAACGGAGAAGACCATTGCACACTTCTCCACACTATAATTCAAAGAGGGCTGGCAAAAATCAAGAGAAGAACAAGGCAACAAAGAGGACACCCTCTTCTCCATCTTCTTCATCCTCTTCCTCTTATGAAAGTGATGGTGAAGACAAAGAAGATCAAGGAAAGAAAAAGGCGAGAAAGAGGTCATCCTCTTCTCCATCTTCCTCAAATTCTTAACCTTCTGAAGAAAGTGATGGTGCAACCTTTGAACCATCAAAAAGAAGAGGCCATAGAAAATCCTATGCCGCATGGAAGAGGGCATCTAAGCTCAAGAAGTTCAAAGAGGGAGGGAAGAGCATCTCTTTCCTTACCTATGATGGCACCTTTGGTGCTACTGACAAAGTCTTGGCCTTTATCCAACAATTTGATGTGGTGTTCGTAGATGAGGGCTTCACAAAGTCCTCTAAGCTACGCCATGTAGCTATGCACTTTCAAAAGTCCACCAGGCAATGGTGGTCTAGCCTACGAGCCAAAGGCGGTGAAGCTCCATGAACATGGAAAGCTTTAAGATCTTCCATCATGAAGCAGTTTTTGGCCACTGATGCCAAAGACAAACTACTCATTGAATGGCGAAGCTTGAATCTCTCTCCCTATGAATCCATCCACAAATATGTAGACAAGTTTTGGGACCTACAACTCAAAGCCACTGTCTTCAAAAAGTTGGATTTTGGAGAGAAAAAGCAACAATTTTGTGCGGGCTTAACCACAAAAATGGCGGAGTATGTCAACTCCCAAAGGCCAAGCACTATATCGGCGGTAATACACCATACTATGGTGGCCTCTCGAATCAATTTCCAAGCAGGGGCTCAGAGGAATTATAATCCCCCAAAAAACAAGGGTTCCAATGAGCCTAAGGGGAAGGACAATGTCCAAAAGTCTCCTAAGGCCAATTCCAACAAAACTAAAGAGAAGGGAGTTTACAAAGGCAAAAACAAACTCTCTTCTGGAGAGCTTGAGCGTTATCGCAAAGATAACCGGTGTTTCAAGTGCGATGAACAAGGGCATGTGTACCACGCTTGTCCCCAAAAGAACGCCCACATAATCCTCCTAGAGCTACCTTGGTCAAAATCCAAGAGGAGGAAACTCACCACAAAGGATTTCCTCTACGACATGCTTGGGGAAAGGTAAGAGAACATGATTCCTTTATTCTCTTTGACCCTAGTTCTACTCACAATTTTATATCTATAGAGTTGGCCACCAAGCTAGGCATACAAGCCTTCGAGATGAGAGATGTTCTACCCGCAGACAGTGCTTTCAAGGGGCAAGAAGCCTCAGTCACTCCCATAATTGGGAAATTGAGGCTCCATGTCCAAAGCTTTGTGGACAAAGAGGACTTCTTTATCTCTCCTCTCAAGCATGAGGATGTAATCCTAGGGGCACCATGGTTTGATCACCTGGCTACCAATGTTAAATTTCTCGAAAGGATAATCTACTCTAGGTTCAAGGGAAAAGATATGTATGTAGATGCTAAGCAAATGGGTAACACCATACCCATTGTACAAACGCAAGCTTTCAACAAGTCAATAAAGAGCTCTATTTCAGCATACATGATTTTTGTTAAAGATTCTCAAAGCGAACCTGATGCTTTAGCAAAACAAAATAAAAGCAACCACAAAGAATTAGAGTTATCCAATTTTCTCAAGGGGTTTCAAGATGTCTTTATTGACGACATCCCTTGTGAGCTACCTCCTAAACGAGGTAATGATGACCATGCGATTGAACTTCTTCCAAGAAGTTCACCGCCTAACAAACCTCCTTATAGAGTTTCTCAAGCTCAACAAGAGGAGATTATGCGGCAAGTGCATGAGTTAGTTGAGAAGGGCATGGTTAGGCCTAGCTCATCTCCATTTTGTTCTCCCGTGCTACTAGTGCAAAAATAGATGGCACATATCGTATGTGTGACGACTATAGAGCACTAAATAGGATCACTATCAAAAATAGGTTTCCCGTTCCATGGGTAGAAGACCTATTTGATAAGCTACAAGGGTCCACCTACTTTAGTAGGATTGACCTAAAAAGTGGCTATCATCAAATAAGGATAGTTGATCAAGACATTGTGAAGACCGCATTTTGCACTACGTTTGATCTTTACGAATAAATTGTCATGCCTTTTGGCTTGACCAATGCACCAGCCACATTCAACCGCTTGATGGAGAAACTATTCAGGCCTAATCCAAGGAATCTTCATGAACTAAGAAGCTCTATAGGTATGTGTGCATACTATAGAGGCTTCATAGAAAAGTTCTCACAAATTGCAGGACCGTTACATGACCTAACAAAGAAAATCTTTAGGTATACATGGTCTGCTAAGGAGAACAATGCTTTCAAAAAGCTTAAAGAAAAGCTTATCTCTCAACCTGAGCTTACACTACCAGATCTCTTAAAGCCATTTGAGGTCCAATGTGATGCTTGTGGTTTTGCCTTGGAGCTCTTTTTCTTCAAGAAGGGCATGCCATAGGCTATGAAAGTCAAAGGCTCGACCCTGTTGAGCAAGCTCTAGGCATATATGAAAAGGAACTCCTTGTATTTATACATGCCTTAGACTCATGGAAGCACTATTTATTGGGAACTCCTTTCATTCTGCAAACGGATCACCAAAGTCTTTAGTACTTCATGACACAGACCAAGCTCTGTGACAAACAAATGAGGTGGGAAAATTTCCTTTCGCAATTTCATTTTCATATTGCTCACATTGGTGGAAAGCATCATCAAGTAGCAGATGCACTCTCAAGATGGCCGAGAGTGAATGCGGTTTGCATAGCAACTCACAATGATCTATCTGCAATGATAGATGAGTATGCTATTGATCCCAATTTTTGAGATGTGATTTCATCCCTTGCATTAGGGGAGAAGGAGGAACCATTTACTTTACAGGATGGTAATCTTCTCTATGGCAATAGACTATGCGTTACTAACTCACTCCGTGAGAAAGTAATGTATGAATCTCATTCTCCTCCTTATGCAGGGCATAGAGGGAGTCTATTTCTATTAGCCTACCATGAAAGCGAACATACAAGAGTATGTTTCTAAATGTGTGGTATGCCAAAAGACAAAATTTAATAGAGGGAAGCAACCTGGATTGTTGCAACCCTTTCCAATCCCTAATTCACCATGGGAGAGCATATCCATGGATTTTATCTTTGGATTGCCTAAGTCTATCCATGGGAATACGAGAATATGGACGATAGTAGATAGGTTCAGTAAACAAGCTCATTTTATAGCTGTCAAAAAGACTATCAAAGCCCATCAAATGGCAACCCTCTTCATTTCACAAATTTTCAAGTACCATGGCTTGCCAATGTCCATAGTGTCAGATAGAGATCCTAGAATGACCAATAAATTTTGGAAGGGTCTCTTTGATAATTTAGGGACAAGGCTAAATTACTGTTCGCCCTATCATCCACAAACGGATGGCCAAAGTGAAATAGCTAACCTAACAATTCTCGATCTACTAAAAGCCTATGTAACGAAAGTAGATCAAAGATCCCAATGGGAGAAGTAGTGGAGTATGATTACAATAATACTGTTTATACTTCCATAAGAAAAGCACCTTTCGAGGTAATTGAGGGAAGATCAAAAAGTCCCTTGCTACTTAAGGTACATGGGAAGATCTTCGTGCCGATGAGTATAGCCGAGACCCACAAGAATCTTTTCAAAACATTAAGGATGCTATCTTTATCTCACAGCAAAGGCAAAAGGCTATTGCTGACAAGCACAGAAGAGCCCAAGTTTTGAAGAAAATGATTGGGTCTTATTAAAATTTCCCAAGGCACACGACGGGCAAGAATCCTACGGGACACCAAAAGTACTATGCTAAACTAGCAAAAAGGTACTATGGTCCCTTCCAGATTCTTAGGCCAATCAATGGGATGGCCTATCAACTCAAGTTTCCCAGTCATTGGCTCATACACAATGCTTTCCATGTGAGCCTACTAAAGCCTTACAAAGGGGAGCCACCTCAAGAACCAACTATTGAAGACCCACTGGAGATCGACGACCAAGAAGAGGTGCTGCAGCCCGAGTCCATCCTCTGACATGAAGACAAGGTACTAAGAGGTAGTAAGATTATCCAATGATATCTTATTAAGTTTAAGAATTATCCTTTTGAAGATGCTAGATGGATGCGAGGCATACAATTGAAGGATAACCTAAACCTTGTCAATGCTTACAATGCTTCCCAAGAGTAAGAAAATGTACAAAATGTAAAAAATGAACAAAGTTTTTGTCTTATAAGACTCTCTTTTTCTTTATTGTGCACAAAAATGAAGTAGTATGCATGCTTAGATCAAGTTTGCGGAGACGACGTCTCCCGAACACCAAGTAGAGCTTGTCACTCTACTATGGAAGATTGATAGGACTAATGTTTAGACATGCTTGCGGCAGGCTCAGGCTCTCAACCGCCAAATGGACTAGTCTTCCATTGTGGAACGATGTCTTAGGGTAACATAGGGATCCTTTTCCCGCTAAGAAAAGGACTCATGAATATGCTTTATCTTCTCTACACCATAGTCAAGGACAACTATGATTTCAAGAGAGAGGTAATGTCATAATAATCAATATCTAATTCTCCTAAATGATTTTCTCATGTTAAACTGATCATTTAATATGGGGAACTGCCAAGAGAGAAAAGCTAAAATATTGATTAAGTTAGCAGACGAGCCACAATAGGGATCCAAAGGAGGAATAATAGGGATCCAAAGGGGGGGCTGTGTGCAAAATAGCTATGTGAATAAATGGGCTTAAAAGACCCTAAGGTTCAGCCCATTAAGACTTCCAAAATGCTAAGGCTCCAAAATTCAAAGGTTGTGTCCTGAGGTCAACATTAGGGAAAATTGGATGCTTTGTGTGTGTCCCAAAAGTCTTTGTCAAGCCCTATATAGAAGGGAGAGAGCTCAAGAAGCAGGGGATGAGAGAGAAACTCACACACACACACAAGCTCCTTTTGTACACAAGGGGAAAGAGGGACACATGTCAGCTCCCTAGCCCAGATGCCCACAAGGTGTACTCAAATCCTATTGGATGGACTTGGAGGTGGACCAATGAGAATTAGTCTAGAGTAAATCTAGTTTTATTAATTTAAAAAAACTTAATAAAAGAACCAAAAAGAATTAATCTCTCTAGAAGACTATTGGACAGTCTCCCAATGGGACCAATGAGGTGTACTCAAATCCTATTGGATGGACTTGGAGGTGGACCAATGAGAATTAGGCTAGAGTAAATCTAGTTTAATTTATTTAAAAACACTTAATAAAAGAACCAATAAGAATTAATCTCTCTAGAAGACTATTGGACAGTCTCCCAGGGGGACCAATGAGCATTCAGCAGCCCAATGGCTTGCTTGATTCCTATTAGCCAGGAGGCAAACGGGTCCAATGAGAGTTTAGTTGCATTTATTAATTACCTAAAGCTCTCACAAAAGGGGAAAGGGGGGCACATGTCAGTAGGCTATCACTTATACTACTTAATTACCATTGGCTAGCTTTGGGGAGGTCCAATGAAGCTGCAGCATTCACAACTAGCAAAAGGGGTCGACCAAGAGAGAGAGGGGGCTAGTTTTTCCAAGGCATTATTGACACACACGCACACACACAATCAATGTGTGGAGCAAGAAGACTCTCTGTCTCCCCTTCTCAAGATTTAATGGAAAGCTTATCTCCTATTCCAAGCTTGTGAGAAGGGAGGCGTACACCAACAACTCTTGTCTTTGTGATGTAAATCCAACCAAGATCCAAGCTTCAATGCATGCTCGTCTCCTCTACCATGCTAATTACTAAGCTAAGATATGCTAATATGAGTGATTATGTGAGGAGATGTACATCTTTCTCATAAGAATACTCCTTCTTCCTCTCAATCTACTCTCATACCCCGCTAGCTCTCACCATCTTCGAAGGTGTGTGAAGTCTTGGGTTTGAGACCGTGAGGGAATTGATATTGTTTGATAAGTGTTTTGCTTACACTACAACACTAAATGAAGATATCGACGCGTATATATCGACGACATTAGCGGGCATCGCTATACGCGTCGCTATGTGCGTCGATATACGCGTGGAAAGGCCTTTATTTGCCATGAGTATATCGAAGTGTATAGTGACGAGTATAGTGACGCAAAAAAAAATGGGGGAAAAAAGCGAAACCCGCGCGTAGGGGCCATTTTCGCCTGCTCGGGTCTTGGCCGAAACCTGTTGCACAGGTATTATGTCCATCTCCACCCTCCCCAACCCCCCCCCTCTCTCTCTCTCTCTACCTCTACATCGTGTGTGTGTGTGTGTGTGTGTAGAAAAGAGAGAGAGAGATAGAGAGAGAACGGTGTGTGTGTGTGTAGGAAAGAGAGAGAGAGAGAGAGAGAGAGAGAGAGAGAGAGAGAGCGGTGTGTGTGTGTGTGTATGTGTAGAGGAAAGAGAGAGAGAGAGGTGTGTGTATGTGTGTGTGTGTAGGAAATAGAGAGAGAGAGAGAGCGGTGTGTGTGTGTGTAGGAAAGAGAGAGAGAGGTGTGTGTGTGTAGGAAAGAGAGAGAGAGAGAGAGAGAGAGAGAGAGAGAGAGAGAGAGAGAGAAATGTGTGTGTGTGTGTGTGTGTAGGTAATCAAAGAGAGAGAGAGAGAGAGAGAGAGAGAGAGAGAATTAATGTATTCTTAGGAAATTAAAATTAAAGAAAAAAAAATGAAAGAGAGAAATGAAATGAAATGTTATATTAACGTCTTCGAAAGGCCAAAGTGACCTATGAGACATGAGACAAGAAAGTTACAATGTGATGGATCTGATACAAAGTCAGAGTAAGAAGATGACAAAATAAAATATTATGGAATCCTAAACTGCTGGGTGTGGACTAAACGGCTAAACGAGCTAGTTGGGATAGGTAGATCTCCTCCATGGTCAGTACTCTGACCGGGCATTGTGCATGTCGAGCCAAAGTGACCTAGCTAGATCCTCAGATGCAGCCTTTGTCGATGTTGTGTAGTCCTCCGTAGTCGTGGGCCTCTAGATCTCCCTAGATTAGTCGCTCGTTCGATCATTAGAGAGATAGGGAAGTAGAGAGAGAGAGAGAGAGAGAGAGAGAGAGAGAGAGAGAGAGAAAGAGAGAGAGAGATAGGAAATAGAGAGATAGAGAAAGAGAGTTATATATATATATATATATATATATATATATATATATATATAGAGAGAGAGAGAGAGAGAGAGAGAGAGAGAGGGAAGTGGAGCTCGAGGAGTTATGGCAGAGAAATAGGAAAATAGAGAAATAGAGAGAGATAGGAAAATAGGGAAATAGAGAGAGAAAGAGAGATAGCGAGAGCGAGATCGAGAGAGAGAGAGAAAGAGAGATAGCGAGAGCGAGAGCGAGATCGAGAGAGAGAGAGAGAGAGAGAGAGAGAGAGAGAGAGAGAGAGAGAGAGAGAGAGAGAGAGAGAGAGAGAGAGAGAGAGAGAGAGAGAGAGAGAGAGAGAGAGAGAGCGAGAGCGAGAGATAGGGTACGTAGACAGAGAAGAAACTATGGAACTAAAAGAGGCAAAGGGGTTTTCCCTGCTACACGCATTGCCATGTACACCTGGGAGTGCACGTATGTGTCTACCCATATAGGATTTGACCAATAAAGACGATATTTTGACCCGGTGGTCCTGATCTCCGTACACCTCTGGAACGAGGTGTACGGAGATTGGGCAAGACTAGAGAATGCGAGGTAGTTTACATTGTGAGGAGTATATATATATATATATATATATATATATATATATAAAACATTCATAATCATTGTAGATGGCAACGTCATCAGCTAACATGGAGTAAAAGATTGCATGCTCGTGCACGCTCTGCAAGTATCAAATCCTGCGTAAGCGTAGGATATGTAATGAGCATGTGCACAAGTACGGAGAGTTTGCTAGAGAAACCGTACAGAATCTGCGATACGACTCCTACGGAACGGGTATTGATTTCTGCGACATAGCACCTACATCTGAGAGGGAGAGAAAAAAGATTATGTGTGAACAATATATAGCCACGGATAGAAGCAGAAAAGGGCTTACAGACAGAATACGACGGCATGGAGGAGATGTTGGATGCCTTCTTCCAGACAAGCAAGGAGAACGCGAACGAATCAACACGAGAAGCCATGCGCCTATCTCCTGAAGACATGTTGAGGAAGCTGGCACGTCAACCAATCTATGAAGGCCCCAAAATATCTGTGCTTCGTACTTGTCTGGCGTTTTTGAATCTTCAGTCAGTGTACCGGTGGTCAGATGCAAGCGTCACTGCTTTGTTTAGGTACGTAATTTACAAAAGAGATTTTTTGATTGCAATGGTGATATGCTCAGAGAGCTTTTTAATTTAATGTGGCTTAAACAAGTTATTGCGGGAGAAACTTCTCCCGGCTGGCAGTGAAATCCCCCCCTCCAGGCCAGACGCAAAGCAACTTCTGACCTCAGTTGGCTTGGACTTCAACAAGATTCATGCATGTCCAAATGATTGCATTCTTTTTCGCAATGAATTCGCAGCTTGTCTGTCGTGTCCTAAGTGCGGAGCAATGTGCTACAAACAAAATGCAGTTGGCGAGACAGTGCCAGCTAAAGTGTTGTGGCATTTCCCTATTATTCCTAGGATAAAAAACATGTTTCGTTGTGGTTCCATTGCAAAGTTGATGCGGTGGCATTCTACAAATAGATCCACTGACGCAACATTTAGGGTGCCCGCTGATTCGAAGGCTTGGAGGCACATTGAAGATACCTGGTCACATTTTAAGAGTGAACCATGCAATTTGCGTTTGGGAATGGAAATGGATGGAGTCAATCCATTTGGCTTGAGAAGCTCGCCATGGAGCACTTGGCCTGTGTGCCTTATCAATTACAACCTCTCGCCGTGGCTTTCTATCAAGAAGGGTCATTTGATTTTAAGCTTGATTGTACCTGGTAAGTTCCAGGCAAAAAACATGGATGTTTATCTAGCTCCACTAGTTGACCAGCTCCAGGAGTTATGGCATGGGATCAACATAGCAGATGCGGTTGAACCAATAGGGCAACAGCATGCAAGGATCCATGGACTTCTTATGTGGACTATGCATGATTGGCCAGGATACGGAGAAGCTTCTGGTAATGGTTATTGATTTACAAAATTCTCGCTATTCGCAAGCCCTTTGCCTTGGCCTGATTCATGCTTTGATATATGCAGGACTAACAACTTCGGGATATAATGCATGTCCAATTTGCGGGCAGTCTTTGGATGTGCGCTATTCTAACTCTCTTCAAAAGACAATTTATCAAGGCCACCACCGTTATCTTCAAAATGGCCATCACTTGTGCGAAGGCCAGCTTGGTCGTGTCGAATGTCGTCCTATGCATGTACAAGAGTGGCGTCGCCGATGGGAGAAACATGAGGGGCAACCTGTTCCAGGAATGAAACATTTGTCCATTCTCCATGCGTTGCCGTACTGGGGTGATCTACTAATTAACCATTTTCTGGATCCAATGCATATATTCAAGAATGTGGGAGAGCTCCTCTGGAAGACAATCATGGGAATGAAAGACAATGGAGCTTCACGAGATGATTTGCAGTCGGTTGGAAAGATGCTAGAGCTGTGGCCTTTCACCAATGCAGCTGGTCAGACAAAACTTCCAAGAGCGCCATGGGTATTGCTAAAAAACGAAGAGCAACAAGCGAAAAGGGTGATTTCAGAGTTCAGGACGCCAACAGGATATATGCGATGTCTCAAGACAGCATTCACCCGTGACGATCAACTGTCAGGGTTGAAATCGCACGACTGGCATAAGTTCTTGCAATTCATTCTTCCAATTGCGATCAAGGGGTGTTTAACAGAGGAAGTGCAGACCTGCATATACAAGATTTTAGAGCTAGTGCGGTGGATCTCTTCCAAGGAGATACGGGAGGAATCTATTGCAGTCGCAAGGGCTAACTCCATTGAGGCAGTTTGCATGATTGAGAAGTATCTACCCACGAACTACCTAACTATCCAAATGCACTTGCTCATCCATGTAGTAGATGAGGTTGCAATGGCAGGTACAGTCCACAGCCGTTGGATGTTATTTCTAGAGCGGTTCATGAAAACACTTAAGGGTTTTGTTCGCCAAAAAGCGCGTCCAGAGGGGAGCATGGCAGAAGGATGGCTGGTGCAAGAGTCTCTTGTATTGACGACCAAATTTCTATCCGTTTCTGACCCAGAAATTCCTCGACTGTGGAGCGATGAGGAGGATGCAAGACTGGTGGGAGAGGAGCCGCAAGGGCAAGGGGTGCCGAAGAAAATGAACCTGGCCATGCGAGAAAAGATCTTGAAGTTCTGTATACTAAATTCAGCGCCGATGCAAAAATGGCTTGAAAGGTACGAAGAAGGGGCAGAGAGACGCAATCTAGAGTGATAGGATTTCAGGCGAAGTCGAACGACTAGAGGCTTACCCTTGCCAGACTATCTCGCTGCTCCACCTGAATTCCCTACAATGTCATGGTTGGACAAGACAGTGAGAGCAGCTCGACAGATCGGAGAACCCATATCTAAAGAAGAGGAAGAGCTGGCTATTGGATGTTACTGGAAGTATCATACATACATGGCACTGTGGTCGCATGGAAAGCATTTCAGAACACAAAAAATTGACAACAGAAGAAACACGTTTGACGGTGGGGTAATGGTTAGTTTCATGCAAAAGAGCAGGGCCAGTGCTAGAGACACGAATGAGAGCACTAGCAACCTGGATTACTGTGGTCTGGTGTCAGATATCCTGAAAGTAAGCTTCAGGCGGTTTGAGATGTTTTTGTTGGATGTGAAGTGGTTCAAGGTGACTACTTCTGGTCGCAATGCAATGGTACGCAGAGATGGAAACAAACTTGTGCAAATAGATTCTACAAAGATTTGGACAGATGCGAGCGACACATTTGCTCTCCCCGAATATTGCGAGCAAGTGGTCTTTGTACCGGACCCTCGAGAGCGACAATGGTGGTTTGTGGTTCAAGTTGCTCCAAGAAATAAACAAGTATTTGAAGGGCAAGATCTCCTGGAGGAAAGCCAGTCAGACGATGTCCATACTATTGTGACATTAGATGAGATGGACGAAGGTATGGCAGAGGAAGCTGACAGATATATGAGGGATGACGTAGACAAGCCAGAATTGACACTTGTAGATGAAGACAATCTTCCAGAACGAGTTGGGGCAGATTTATGTTTGCAATTAGAGATAGACGATGATACGGTGCAAGATCTTATCGATGATGCCTCACTCGTCGAGGCCTAGGCCTGTAAGTGTTTGTGTGAAGACTTTGATTTAAAGTTAATTTAAACAATTGTGTTCTGACGCTTTATTTTACTTTCTTTGTGCAGGACTTTAGTATGGCAGACGAGATTCCAGATCCCGCTTCCATGAGTGCAGATGCATTCATGGGATTCGTTACACGGATGACGCCTCCTCAGATGGCAGAGGCTTCTCAGTACTGGGTAGCCAGAGGCACGGGTACTACGCCTCCGTGCTTCACACCTGAGGGTCTCATGCCTAGGGGGGGGACGCCTACGGGGTTTAGGACGCCTATGGGTACGACACCTTCTTCTCCCATCACGGCCGCTTCGACACCTATGGGTGGGGCAGAGGCGGGTACATCCTCATCTCCGTAGCACATGCGCACTCGCTGATCTCGGCGATCGTCAGGTGGGGGTGGTGGTTGCTGTGGAGGAGGGTCCACAGATTCTTCGACCCCTCCTCGCTCACGACCCCCGTCCTACCCAGGCACACCTCTCGACACACCTCGAACACCTTGGGGGGCACACGATCCTAGTGCCTCCAAGCTCTATACTGTACGGGGAGATGGTTCTATTGACATGGATAGAGTCGGGACTGAGATGCGACAGCGGATTCGCCAGCTCGTGGAGCTGCAGTTTTTGACCAGCATTCTGACGTCTTGGGATCAGCAAGAAAAGGAAAAAGTCACTTACATAGTGGAGACCATCCTGAGAGAGTACCAGCCTGCTCTAGGTTCTTTCGTTGTTCCGGTGCGGTGGATCAAGGGTGTTGCACAAGACACATTGAAACATCGACGAGATGCAGCTCGGAAGGCTTTCACGACTGGCTTGTCAAAGCCTTCGGACATCCCACACGAGACGTGGCTACAGATCAAGGAGGATGAGCGGACAGCGGCCACGTGGTTTAGACAGCAGCGTGAGGCCGCGCAGGTATGACAGATGACTAGGGGGACATCTCATCTTGGCAGCGGAGGCTTCGACACCTTTCGCTATGAGTTTGTGAGTTTCTAATCCAATCTTAACTATGGCGTTTTTTGAAACGCAATGAATCATGTATTCTTATTACTTTGATTTTTGTATAAACGCAAAATCTTGGGATGCATCGAGCTCCGACACGCGAGGAGGAGTCAAATGGATATCGCAGAGGTATCTATGAAGTACTGAATGATCTTGAAGCTTCGGGAGAGCCTGTAGACTGGGAGGCCTTACAATCTCGCTGATCGCTTGAGGTGAGACGTTAATATGTGTAAGTTGATTTAATTAAGTCAGTATATATGAAGTAATATCAATACTAATTTTGTGAGCTGTCCTATGTGCAGGTTGCGACGCTTAGTCATTAGTGGACCAGATTTCATATATATGCTTTGTGAGACACAGACACGCTTCTGTGTCTCTTTTTTGTACAAACAGTTAGTGTTCAGACAGTTATTGTATCCCTTATGGTTATGATTATTGTCATTGTCATTGTATAGACAGTTATTGTTTCTCTTTCTGGTTATGCTTATGGTTATTGATAATTTTGTTTATGGTTATGGATATCTGCATTATGGTTTTGATCAAAGTGGTTATAGCCGGTTATGGTTTTAAGTTATGGTTATGGTTCATTATGGTTATGCTTTTCAGTTGGTACGGTTGTCTTTCATTGGCCTTAAATCTCATGTGAGATCCTACACGGATAGCATGTAGGAG
Organism: Adiantum capillus-veneris; assembly: GCF_014529385.1. NCBI lineage: Eukaryota > Viridiplantae > Streptophyta > Polypodiopsida > Polypodiales > Pteridaceae > Adiantum > Adiantum capillus-veneris. The sequence goes on from NC_140958.1 coordinate 115,934,755, forward strand.
ACGCATACATGATATGGTTTTTTTTGAAAAGTTTATGTAAAAACAAAGGGAACTCTGCCGAAATTTCTGCGCGCGGGAGCATGGTTGATATTTTGGTGCTGCTCGCTTTCTTGGGCAGAGGGCAGGAAGTCTGGCTGTGGCTCTGTCCATCTTTTAACTGGGCATAGGCCAGGCTACCTGCCCTTTGAACAAGAAAAAAAATTTCTGTTATGGTCATCGCTATGTGCGTGGCAATCTGCGTCGCTATACGCGTCGCACATAGCGACTGGTTTCACAGCGACGCGCTGTGTCGATAACAGCGTCGATGACACCTTATTTTGTTGTAGTGTTAGTGCATGAAGTTTCCATCTTCATTGCACTAGCTAGTCTTGAAGGAACACAAAGAGTTGTATTGTACAATGTCTCTCTTGATGGGAGAAACCATAATACAAAGCCTTTTGGAGGGGGGACCGGCTCCATGTAAATCTGGTCCTCAACTGTTGTCAATAGCTTAATTTCTCTCTCTTTTGAAGTATTGTTCATGCTATCTAACTAGGTGTTATGCTTTTTGTTGCTCTCTCCACCCAAGCACTCTTTTTATTCTCATTAGGAAACCATTCTAATGAAATGCTCACTATATTCATGCTATTTTCTGCTACACACAAGTTACTAGGCCATTAAATGTTACAGAGAATGTTCTTCTTCTTCCCATGAACAAGAGAGAATATATGATGGAGATGGTGGTGGAGATCTTGCATGTAGATGGAAATGGTACACTGTGCTTTCTAGTGGTGGTGGGGTACTCTGGATGCAGTGTGCATGCGGACTCACACGCTAGCTCGACTCAACAAAATGAAGAACAACCAAATGGAAAGATAAACAAAAGAGACATCGACTCAACAATAAATAAGGCAGCCAGAAGCCCCCAAGGCAACTTTATATACATAACTAGAAGAACATACAAAGTGTAGCTTGGCTGCGGCCAACTCTACCCAGTCCACGACTATCGACAAGGTACAATGGGGATGTAGAGGCTGAGAGTGTGTCATTAGGAGAAATATGGACTTTGCATGGGCCTTGTAAAGAATCCCAATTTTTGGGGATTAAGGCTAATGTTGTGTAGGGTTAGGGGAAAAGGGCATTCAAGAAGCTAGTTTGAGTAAGTTTTTCTAGACATTTTTTTAGACACATGTAGGATGTGGACCTAGCAGGTCACTTTCTCTCTCTAGCATTTGGAAAGTGAAGTGAGTAAAGGGGTGTGCCCACATCAACAAAAACGTGGGTCACTAAGAGCCAAAATTTGAATTTCTTTTAAAAGAAGTTATTTTTACTTATTTTTGACTTAAAACTCCCGCCAAACATTTATACATATCAAAAAAGACCTTAGGGTTAGCTTCATTAAAGACCTCCAATGGTTAGTGTTAAAAGTCCTTAATCCTAGGACCTTTAGGTACTTTAGACCTTAGGCAAGCTAGGCACGTGCTTGAGGTGCTTGTCGTGCTTGACCTGACTAAGGTTCTGAGGTGCTTATCGCGATTAAGCTGACTAAGGTTCTTGAGGTGCTTCATGTGACTAAGGTGCTTGAGATGCTTGATGACCAAGGTTTTTGTGGTGTTCAAGTCAAACATGACTCCTACATAGAAGGGGGCAAGCCCTAAGAGTAGGGGATGATAGAGAACACACACAGACACACTCAAGGCAAGCCCACGGCTCGAGAGGCATAAAGGATACATGTCAAGCCCATAGACCTATTTCCCTCATAGTGTGCCCAAATCCTATGGGATGGCCTTTAGGGAGGTTGAATGAGATTTTAGATGAATTTAATTAATTAATTAAGCTCTCTCTCTCTCAAAGGGGGAAAGAAGGACACTTGTCCAAATGCTACCTCTATTGCTTGATATGACCATAGCTTGTGATTGGCCAAACCTGGCATGGACCAATAGTGTGCAAGCTAGAGTAAAGAGAGAGAGGGGTCGACCAAGGCAAGGGGGAGCCTTTCTTTTTGCACATTCTCCCACACACTCATACACTCTCTCCTTCTCCAAGCTTGAGAAGGAGAGAGCCTACACGAGTTCCTCTTGGTGGCTATGGAATGAAAATCCATTCAAGAGCCATGCTTCAAAGAAATTCTTACCATCTTCATTACTATGCTATGCTATGATCTAGGAGTAATGATATGTGAGGAGACTATTTCTTTCTCGTAAGATACATCATACTTCTTCTTCCTCTTACCTTACCTCACTCCTTGCTAGCTCTCTCCACCTTTAAAGGTGTTTGAGGTCTTGAGATTGAGGCCGGGGACAAGTTAATGATTTTGCAATTTAGTTATGGCCATAATATTGGTCCATGAAAATTACCATCTTCATGGCATCAACAAGGTATCAAGGAACACAAAATATGTATTGTACCAAGTCTCTCTTCAAGGAATAATATATAATACAAAAGCCTTTTGGAGGGGGAACCGGATCTACTTAGATCTGGTCCTTAACTGTTGTCAGTTTCTCTAATTCTCTCTCTTTTGCAAGTATTGTTCATGCCGAGATAAGTAGGTATAATTATTATGTTTCTACCTTCAATCAAGTACTCTTGTTATGTTCATTAATAATCCTCTTAAGGAAATGCTCACTATTGTTACTTTAATTCCATTACAATCAATAATGTCATTAGCCATATTCCGTTACATTGGTATTATAGCTATTGGTTTCTCTTTCCTTGCTTAAGAAGAGAGGTCCTTAAGTTGTCCATGAAAGGTTGGAAATGTTCATTGCAAGAGGGTAAGTGGGATAGGGATTTATTATCCCCGTTGGAATGAACTAAGTTTGAGCTACATCGTTGGGAACTATAGACTTAATAGTGGAGTCTTTTGAGGCTTGCCTTTGGATTAACCATTATTGAGCTACTAGCAAGCTCAAAAGGAACCATGAACAACCAAGCACTATTAGACCCTCTCCAATACTATTTGCAATCAACAGTCTCTACCACATGGGCGTGGCTACTTGAGAGCTAATATTCAAAAGTTAAAAAGAGTAGAACTAAAATTTTGAGGTTGCCAAAGCAAAATTAGTATATATATAAACTTAGTTAGCATGGTTGGCAATAATAAAGAGAGTAGAATGAATATTGACAAACGACAAGGCTCTACCTGCTTCAGTAGGACTGACCACTTTTTGTACAACATTTGGTCTTAATGAATATCTTGTCATACTTTTTGGCTTGACAAATGCTCCGGCCCAATGGAGAAAATTTATAGACCCCATCGCAAGTTTACTAGCGTTCTTTGTTGATAAATTTCGGCATTATCTATTGGGAAATCATTTTGTATTCTATGTGGATCATGCTGCATTGAAATACTTGTTAAATAAACCAGAAATCTCTAGAAGAGTCATTCGATGGATGTTACTTTTTTCAACTGCTTAATGGAGAAAATTTATAGACCCCATCGCAAGTTTACTAGTGTTCTTTGATGATATTATCATCTACTCTAAATCTCTTGATGAGCATAAGCATCAACTCCACGTAATCTTCCAAGCTTTGAGGGAGAATAAACTTTTCTTTGATCAAAAGAAGAGTGAATTTTTCCTTTTTAGAGATTCAATACTTAGGTCGCATTATCTTTGAAAATGGTATCTGTATGGATTCAACAAAGTTAGAGGTAATAAAAGGATGGCATCTACATGAGCTACAAAGCTTTATTGGTATGTGTGCATACTATAGACGCTTCATAGAAAAATTCTCGCAAATAGCAAGACCATTACATGACTTAACAAAAAAGAACGTTAAGTATTCATGGATTACAAAAGAGCAAAATGCTTTTGAGAAGCTCAAAGAAAATATTACCTCTCAACTTGTGCTTACCGTGTCAGATCTCTTAAAACCATTTTAGGCTCAATGTGATGATTGTGGAGATTGCGTTGGAGCAGTCTTACTTCAAGAAGGGCATGCCATATCATTCAAGAGTTGAAGACTCAATTCCGATGAGTGAGTGTTGGGCATATACAAAAAGGAGCTACTAATTTTTGTACATGCCCTTGACACATCGAAGCATTATCTTTTGGGGACTCCATTCATCCTACGAAGGGATCACCAAAGTGTTAAGTACTTCATGATGCAAACCAAGCTTTCTAACAAACAAATGAGGTGAGAAAATTTTCTTTCGCAATTTAATTTCCATATTGTTGTTAAGCACAATCAAGTGGCCGATACACTATCATGACGAACAAGAGTAAATGCAGTGTCTATAGCAACTCACAATGATCTATCTTCTATGATAGATGATTATGCTACTGATCTTGAATTCAAGGATATAATTTCAACCCTTGCCTTAGGGAGGAAAGAAGAACCATTCACCTTGTAGGATGGTTATCTTCTCCATGGAAATAGGCTATGTGTTACTAACTCCCTTCGTGAGAAAGTAATGCATGAATCCATGCTCCTCCCTATGAGGGGCATATAGGGATTCAACCTACTCTTGGAGGATTAGAGACGTATTTCTATTACCCTACCATAAAATCAGACATACAAGAGTATGTTTCAAAATGTATGGTATGCCAAAAGACTAAATATGATAGAGGGAAGAAACTTGTATTACTCCGGACATTTCCAATTGCCAATTCACCATGGGAGAGCATATCCATGGATTTTATCTTTGGATTACCTAAGTCTATCCATGGGAATATGAGAATATGGACAATAGTCGATAGTTTTACCAAACAAGCACACTTTATACCTATCAAAAATAATATTAAGGCACATCAATTGGCAACCCTCTTCATGTCCCAGATTTTCAAACACCATGGCTTAACTTCTATAGTGTATCTTAGAATGACTATAAATTTTTGGAAATGTGTCTTTAAAAATCTAGGAACAAGGTTAAATTTCTCTTCGGCCTATCACCCACAAACGGATGTCCAAAGTGAAATAGCTAACCTTATGATTCTAGATCTACTCAAGACCTATGCTACAGAAGTAGATCAACACTCACAATGGGAGAAGTACCTACCCCTTGTAGAGTATGCATACAATAACACTATCCATACTACTACAAGGAAAGCATCTTTCGAGATCATTGAGGGAAGAGACCTAAAAGTCCCTTGCTACTTAAGGTACATGGGAAGACCTTCGCTCTGCAAACGAGTATAGCTGAGACCTACAAGAATTTTTTCAAAAGATTTAGGATTCACCCTTGTGGGACGGGTGTCTAACCTCACTCCTATCTTATTGCAAATGTAGTGAGAACCACGAATAAATTGTCAATGCATGGGACAAAGCTGACTCAAATAGTGCATAGAGGCTACAAGAGGTTGTCAATCTCTTGGAAAACAACAAACAAATCGCATCTAAATCAAGATACACTCAAGCGACTGAAATCACCAAAAGCCAATCGCTCATTGACAAACAAATCACATCAGTTACAGCATCAAATGACATCCAAACGTAATGAATCTTCTATGACATATTTATAAGACCTAAGCACACATGCTTATGGTTTTAAACCCCACTTTAGATCAAATGCCAAAATCGTGATTGTTAACAGCAGTGGATTTTTGACCTGGTTGTTTTCAACTCAGAATGCATCTAAATGCTTAGCAATGCTACCCCAATACCCCGCCTATGCTTAGTTTTTTATTTTGAAGTGTAAATTCCTACTTATGATGAAATTAGGCCGAGAGGACGCCAAAAGCTATGAAATGCTGTGATGTGTTTATGTCAATGCGTAGAGCTCTTACCTATGGTTGCAATGCAACAAACACGACTGCAATGTGACAACCGAGGAGGGATTAGGAAGTGCGAGAAGGAGAGAAGTGAACGCCATTAGCTCACGCTGTTTATTTCATTATCCAAAGATTAATTAAAACTTTACAAAGTTGGCAAGTTTATACCTTAGCCAAGGTCTAAAATGTGTAATATTTGGTGTCCAAGACCTTTGAGACTCCAGGGTGAAATCATGAATAGGTGGAAAGCTATATATGTGATATAATTAAATAGCATAGCATGACATTGAGGGTGTGGTCACTGGTGCCATATTTCAGACGTCCAAATTTATATTCTAAAAAATGTTATACTAAAAAATTCAGCCTTCACACACCCACTTTGTTTCATGAGTAGTTGACAGTTTCAAACACCGTGCCCCCCAACCCCCCCGCCTCTCTCTCTCTCTTGTACGCGCGTGCTCAAGGTCTAATGTGCTTAGAGCTTCTACTGTGCAAGCTTGCTGCTTCAAGGACGATTGCAGTAACCGCCCTCTTCTCTTTGAGGTATGTCTCTCCCATTGAACATGTACACTCTCTACTGCTTGAGCACGCGCGCCCCACCTGTGATCATTTAGCTACATTAAGATGCATTTGGAGCTACAGGAGTGCCACACCTTGCTCATTTGCAACAAGAGGCGAGATCCCGAGGTAATTTTCTAGTCCACAAGCTACATGAAATCTTGGGGAAAATCCCATAGCACATCACCTTGAATGCCCTGCTTACAAGAGCAGGCCCATGAAGTTCTTGTTTCTTTTTAGCAGGGATGATAAGCGAGGCACACTACGTCTCATGAGTTCATTGGATGATGTGCAAGTATATCACTTGAGACTGCATCATGGCACCTTCCTCAAAGCATCCGATTCAAGAAAGCAGAAGCCTAGTTAGGAACATTGAACCACCTCTGCATACGAAGTTTTGTCGTCTTTCCGAGGAATTTCATATGGAGCGTGGATTGCCATTGGAGGGAGTTGATCCGCATAGCTTGACAGGAAACAATGACATCTTTGAGGAGGACTGGGAAGTTATCTTTATATGACCAAAGCCTGTTCCGGGTAGCCAGAAGAAAGTGAAGGCATACCATGCTCGGTCGGAGTTCTTACAAAAGCTTGTGTGGAGACACTGGGATGTCTACCAGGAGGTTCCCTACATGTATGAAGTAGGGACTCAATTTTCAAAGGCCTTTGCATTGGAAAACTGCAGTGATTCTGGCAAACATCAAATTTCTTGGGCTATCTTTGCAGAGAGGGCAATGAGAGCCTTAGAAGAAAGACACAACTTGCAAAACAAGATCAAGAGGTGGGAAGAGCAGATGAGTGGTAGAGGGAGAGGTTTCAAAACCACTGCTGCCTCTACCAGATCATCATTGAAAAGAGAAGGTACGTCTGTACCATTTTCAAGCGTGCCTACAGGAGGATGCCTGGTACAATTGGCAGAGGAGGATAGCAGGGCACTTGCAGAAATGAAGAATATTGCAGAGGGCAGATTGCAAGACTATAAGTCAAGACTTGAGGGTGCAAAGAAGCAGGTAGAGGATCAAGTCAGAGAATTGCATAGGGCTGAGGGTGCTCAAAGCTCAAACACTTTGTCCATAAAGTTGCAAACGGAGATTGATTGCGTGCAAGACCCTGTAGCTCGACAACGCCTGATTGATTTGATTGGACAGTTCTCGAGTACTACTAGAGAGAACGTTGCTGAATTAGAAGCCAATGTGGCTAAAGCAAAGGTGCATACCCTCCTACATGTGCTTCACTTTGTTTTGGAGTGTGTGGTTCACTTCCATGTGGTTATGTGGTTAGAGTGTTATGGATTGTATGGTTATGTACTATATGAGCATATTCTATTTTTGCTATGTGCTATATAGCACAAAATATGTGCTATATGGCCACAACATAGCCATCATCTTCATGGAGTGGGTGGTTATATGCTATGTGTGGTTATGTGCTATGTGATTTATAGTTCAATCTAGGTGAAGCATGTTCACAATAGTACCCTCATCTATTTGGAATGTGTGTGATTCTATGCTATGTGCTTTGTGTGGTTATGTGCTATGTGATACATAGCACAATGGACATGTGTAATATGTGCTATATAGCATACTTGTATGCTATATGCTCACAGTATAGCCCTGAAGTGTGTGTTAAATATTGATATGTGCTACATATCACAATCTTTTTATGTGCTATGTGCTAAATAGCACATTTTGTGTATTATATGTTCACAATATAGCCCTGGAGTGTGTGGAATAGTGAATTGTGCTATATAGCACAATTTCTATTTTTGCTATGCTACATAGCACATCTCTAATTGTGATATGTGCTGCATAGCACAATATTTGTGTTATATGCTATGTGGTATGTCTCATATAGCCCACTGCATATCATATACCCAACAAGCTTGTGCTATATAGCATATAGAGAAAATGTTTGGGCTATATCTGGTATTTTAAAAAGTCTCTTTGCTATGATCTACAGTGCATACTCTATGTAGCACTTATAGCACATTATACTTGGACTGTGCTATGTGCTATATAGCACAGTTCATATCATATACCACATCAAGCTTGTGTTTATAGCATATAGAGTAAGTGCTTGTCTTATATGTGGTATTGCAAATAAGGGATAAGATTCACGCTGCATATTCTTTTCAGCAATCTGCTTTTGTTGGGTTATTGAGACTTAAATTAGATGTGTTGTCTTCTTTGTTTCACAAGCACTACTTGCAGAAGTAGAGACCAACATAGCACAGGAATCAGAGCACTTTAAATTTTGTGTTACCATGGAGAGAACTTCACATAACGTGGGAGCTAGTTTGATGAAGCCTTTTCATCCTGTGGATTTAAGCAGAGCATTAGCGAGGTGGCACTTAATGGGTTCTACCATTGTGTAGGATGTGGATTCCCGTTCGATGCCAGAAGCTTGGATGTATTCTCCTTGCCTTGCACCCATGTGTACCATATGCTATGCTTCGCGCATGTATGTAGGGACTATGGCTATTGTGTTGCACTAGATTGCAACATGTCTGCTCCCCCTAGAGCTAAGCATATGATTGGTCTGAAGGTGAAGAGTGAGATGAAAGAATCAAGTGCAGGTAGTCACTATGTCAATTATTTACTACTACTATTGCAGGCCCACTTTCCATTGGTAGTTTAAACTCTTGCATTTAATGAAATCATTTGCAGGTACAGACATTGCAGCAGAGACCTGTATACAAGAATCATTGAGGACAAAAACAGAGAGAGTCTCTAAGTAGGCCACTGGTAGGTGTGTATTTTGGGATACTCCAAGTGAGACTTTGTAAATAGCTTGCTTTGTAGAACAATCATCGCATGCTTGCTCCAAAAAGACGATGCATTCCACAAGGAAGAATGGCCTGATTACCCTAGGGATGTAGCCACGCCTTGAAGCGGAGTCTACCCGCGGGATGCAGGCAGCCCTTGCAGCGGAGTCTGCCATAGGGGATGTAGTACGTGGAGTAGTTGAAGACATCTTGATGGCAAAGTCTTCTGCATTCAAATCACCTAGGCAACAACTAAATCCAAGAAGGCTGTTGCGTTCTCCATTGAGTTCCAAAGCATCACCAACTGTGGACACTAGAGATGATGCATCAGATGACGCAGTTGCAGATGCGGTGAAAGCAACAACCCCTCAAGCGGGGAAGAAGCCAACACCAAACCACAACCAATAGACTCCCAAGAACTTAGGTGGAAGTCCCACAATGGATATACCTCTTGATTCATTTAGGAAGAGAAAGAAAACAAATGCAAAGCAATGAGTGTGTTTTTTTTGTAACTTCATGCAATTAGAAGATGTCTTTAGAAGGAATGTGCAATCCATTGCACCCCTATTGTATCCATGCTCATTGATGAATCAAGTGTTGGAATTTGTTAGTGACATGTCTCTTAATTCTTTGCATCGAGTAGTTGCAAACTATTTGATCTATTTTCTGTACATGTTTAGTAATATGTTTCTACTTTCTCTTGTTGTAGATAATCAAGAAGCTGAAAAAAGAGGAACTTGCATGAGACACACTCGCTCTTCAGGGTTTCTAGATGAGGGGTCTGTAGGTTCACTGGCTCAGTCTTATCCTGTGAAGAATCCAAGAAGGGGTGCTACATCTTCCAGGGGGGTTACAGCCAAAAAAAAAGTGTCTTTTGATACAGTTGAGGGGTCTGTAGGTTCACTGGCTCAGTCTTATCCTATGAAGAATCCAAGAGGGGGTGCTACAGCTTCCAGGGGGGTTACAGGCAAAAAAAAAAGATTCTTTTGATACAGTTGATCCCTACACACCTACTAGTATTGCTGAATTTGTTCCAAATGTGCCTAATGCAGTTGATGTGCAGGTTGTGCATGATGATGTGCATACAGATGTTGATCGTGCTAAACTTGAAAAGGGTACATTACCCACCCCCACCACAGTTAAATCTGGCACAGATGCCATTGATGATGCTATGGTAGTTGATGCCTGCACAGATGCCATTGCTCATGCTACGCTAGTTGAGGCCTGCACAAATGACATTGTGGATGCTATGGAAGTTGATGCTCGCACAGATTCTGCTGCTGATGGCAATGTTAATGATGGTGGAACAGAAAGTGTTGTTCATGCTGTCATAGATGCCCTTCTTGATGCAGTTGTGTCTATGGATACAGATGCCACTGTTGAATCTGGCATAGATGCCATTGATGATGCTACCACAGTTGATGCATGCACAGATGCCATTGTTGATGCTACGATAGTTGATGCCTGCACAAATGACATTGTGGATGCTATGGAAGTTGATGCTCGCACAGATGCTGCTGCAGATGGCAATGTTAATGATGGTGGAACGGAAAGTATTGTTCATGCTGTCATAGATGCCCTTCTTGATGCAGTTGTGGCTATGGGTACAGATGCCACTGTTGAATGTGGCACATATGCCATTGATGATGCTACCACAGTTGATGCCTGCGCAGATGCCATTGCTTATGCTACGGTAGTTGATGCCTCCACAAATGACATTGTGGATGCTATGGAAGTTGATGCTAGTAAAGATGCTGCTACTAATGGCAATGTTAATGATGGTGGAACAGAAAGTATTGTTCATGCTGTCATGGATGCCCTTCTTGATTCAGTTGTGCCTACGGGTATAGATGCCACTGTTGAGGATACCAGAGGCATGGGTGAGAAGGTCCTCATTGAGAGAGAAGCTGGAACACGTGAGGCAGTGGGTGCAAGTGATGTCACAGCTCAAGCCCAAGTGGTCTGTCCAAGTGATGCAGCTGATGACATTGTTGATGCGGAGGAGGCAAAGGGTACAGATGCCGCTGTTGAAGATATGGGAGGCTTGGGTGAGGAGGACCTCACTAAGAGAGTACGTGGAATAGGCTCATAAGTGGGTAACGGTGATGTCGCGGCTTCTGTCGACACAGCTGAGGCATACGACGGAGCAGTTCAATTGGGAGAGGCAATGGGAGAAGTTCTCGTGGATGCTACAGACATAAAAGAGGCAAATACACATAATACAACTGAGGCATGTATAGAGCAAAATAATGAGGCAGGGAAAGGCGCAGAGGTGCCCACTGACAGAGCAGCTCAATCGGGAGAGGCAATGGGAGAACATTTCATGGCTGCTGTGGACACGAAAGAGGCATTTGCACATGATACAACTGAGTCTTGTAAAGATCCCACTGTTGGGAATACCAAATGTAAAAGTCCAGAGGTCCCTATGGGTCGAGCGACTGCTATAGATACAGATGAGGCAGGTACAAAGAATGATGATAAAGAGGCCAAAAATGGACATGAATTTGAGAGGCAAGAGAGGTCGTGTCTTGTGGTAATGCCAGTACAAATTGTTGCACTGCCTCCTACGCCTTTTGAGGACAAGAAGAGAAGGGACAATTTATGCATCATACTGGATGTGAATGGGCTTCTCATAAGGAGGTATAAGGTCTCCTTCTACAAAGGAATAGCGAGAAGCAGTATTCCTGATTGGGCACATAAAATGGCTTGTCCCACTTAGGGGGTGAAATGGTGGGAAGCTTAGCTAGGATTTGCTTTACCTCGGTAAATTGCTGCTCATTCTCTTCACTCCGTGAAAGGACATCCCTCTGGGTGAGTTGTTGTACGGGAAGGACCACTTCAGATAGCAAGTGAATGAACCCGCTTAAGTATCTTACCTTCTGAAGGAAAGAAACCAACTGCTTAGCGGTGGTGGGTGACGACAAAGGTACCAGGGCTTGGATCTTGCTAGGGTCAACCTCAATCCCTTTTGCTGAAATTACATGGCCAAGGAGAGTGACTTTGCTTTCACCAATGCGACACTTATCCACGTTGAGCTGGCCACCCAAGGTTTGCAGCCTTGTTAAGCCATCATAGACTTTGCTTAAATGAAGGGCTCGTGAACTATAGATGCAAAAATCATCTATGAAAACCCTTATTGATGTTCCAAAGTAGGGTTGGAAAACAAAGGTCACATATCGCTGAAATGTGGTCGGGCGTTAGTTGATGAAGGTTGTCTTCTTCTGATCTTCTTCCGCAATGCTAATATGGAAGTATCCTGAGTAGCCATCGCACACTGTGTATCGTTTGTGATCCACCACTTCATTGAGAAATTCATCCTGGAATCTCGTGGGGTGCACTATGTTATCATGTTAATGTATAATGTGAGTTTGAAAGGAGGGGTTTTAAAATGCAAGAAATTTAGGCAATTTAACAAAGATACATTAAAATAAGGGGTTTTTAAATTCAATTTTGGAAAAAAATCCTAAAATAAGGGGTCATTTTATTCATTCAAATATGTGAAAAGAGGGATTCTTTTAATACCCCACGAACGCACGTTATAAAGGGGGGTACTGAATGGTGAACCCCCTCGAGCCTGGAATAGGAGGGAAAAGTGATCCCACTTTGTGGCTGCATTGAGAGGCTTATAGTCCACACAGACTCTCCACTTACCATTCTTTTTTGGTGTGACTACTCTACTGAGGAGACCCATTTTGAGTCTTCGATAGGGTAGATGAAACCTGCTTGTAGCAAACTTCTGACCTCTTTAAGTAGTGCCTCTTGTTGGATTACTCCAAGTCTTCTGAGCTTCTACACTACGGGTTTACTGCCTTCCTTAAGTTTTATGTGGTGTTGCACTATTGTAATTCATGTGATCTTATCATAGCCATCAATGAACAAAGTAGCCAAGTTACCTAGCATGGAAACATATTCCTTCCTTTCTTCATGGGTTAACTCATTTCAGAGAATTTTTTGTAATTTACCTGCATCCTCCAAGGACTGTGTACCTGATGATTACTCTTGGTTTGTTGGGGGTGTTTCGGATTGTGTCAATCTTTTCGGGTCTTTAAGAATGACCCCCATCACTTCAATGCTACTGTCACTCCCGTCAGTGGTGGTTGTATCTTCTCCTGAGGTAGATGAATAGTCGCTGGTGGAATCATCTTCTGAAGCCTCCAAGATCATGTTGCGTTGCTTCCCAGTCCTCATGTCATAGAATATGGACTTCCCTTTAGCGTGCTTCATCTGAATCATTCCGATGCTCCAGTCTTGTTTAGCCTCCATAGCCATAAGCCAATGCCTGCCAAGAATGATGGGGTAGCCCTCCCCTTGTGTGGCATGACAAAGATGTTTACCTCCACTTCTGCATTGAATGCTTTTACATTGACCGCATTCACAATGCCCACGCATTTCACTCTTACATTGTTTGCCATTTTGGCTCAGCAGGGTGCCGGCCTACTTACCTCTAGACCTAGATGGTGCATCATTTTTTCACTCATGACCCATATTTGCATGCCACCATCTATGTAGACGTTTGAGATCTGTTGCCCCTTCATGTGGGCATCCATAGTTGGTAGGATGTCGTCGCAATCCCTTCCATAGATAGCCCCAGCTATCCTGGGTCGTGATTTCTTGGTACTCACCATTTTTGTCCATTGCCTCCTCATTCTTGGTGCAAGGTGGAGTAATTGGGGCCAGGTTATCTTCGCGCCCTGCATTAACACGTCGTGAACTAATTCATAGGGTTTTGCATACTCACCTAGTGAGAAGTCCACGATGTCTATCTTTCGTCGCGGTCTAGATGCTTGCTTGCTAGACTTGGCCTTCCCTTTCATCTTCTCTTCTCTTTGAGAGGCTTCCTTGTGCTTGGCACGCTTCACTCCCATAGCATCCACTTCTTCTACCTTTACTTTCCCTTTGTGCTTCCCTTTGTGCTTCTACCTTTACCTTCCCTTTACCCTCCAAGCTAATAACACTCACCGTTTGGTTCACAACAGGTGGTGGGGGTAGTGGTGGACCGAGAGGTTGGGGTGGTGGTTGTTGTTGTACAGGTGGTCGAAGGATCTGGACCGGTGGGATCGGCCCTGGTTGCCTAGGTGGTGGTGGTCTTGCTCTTGGCATAGAGATCCGATTCTGTCTACCCTCTCTATTGAAATTCTACCTCCTTGGATGTGGGCAGTAGCACATACCATGGTCGTCTTCCCCGCAATTGTAGCAGTGGTACTCTTGGTTCTGCCTTCGTTGTTCTCTTCCTTGTTCTCGATTACCGAGAGATGCATCCCCTTGCTGCACCAGATGCATGGATAAACTCTCTAGTTGGGTGGTGATGCAACTCAGCAGGTCTTGCTGCTCCTCTGATGCCTCTTGCGGTTGAACTCTATGACTGGTTGTTGCAGTCACTGGGGTTGGTCGGGCCGAGCTTGTTTCCTCTAACTCATTTACTCTTGCTTGCATGTGCAGCTTCTTTTCCTTAAGGCGGGCTACGTCTACTGTCAACTCATATGTTGCAGGAAACCTTTCCTTCACCTTCTCTCTAAGCGGCGTCCATAGACCAAAAATGAAACGTTCCTTCTTTAGGAAATTAGGCGCTCCTTCTCCTTTTTCCAGTGAGGCAACCCATATCTCCCATAAGTCCACAAATTTGGACTTGTAGGTGGCATACTCTAGCAGACCTCCCTGCTTCAATTCTGTCAGTAGAGCTACCATAGCTTCTCCGAGGTTGTGCCTCCACCAAACCTCTTTACAAAAGCATCCCTTAACACATCCCATGTATTCTTGGTAGCCTGGGGCCATGCATTATACCAGGACTTGGCCTCTACTTTCATCAGTAGAGGAAAAATTTGAAGTCGTGAAGCGTCATTATCTTTGTTGGAGATGACACAAGCAACATTGAAATCATCCAAAAAGTCCGTGGTGGTGAGATCTTCTCCATTCTTTCCACTGAACGTGGGGAAAGAAACACTTTCCATGGTAGTGACTCAAGAAATTAGAAACCTTTTTTTTTTAATAGATTAATGACAGTAGCGGCTCATAGTAGCGTTTTACAGGGTCGGGTGGATAGGTTAAAACATGATAAAGATAGAAACATTAAAGGAATGATGATAATCCAATATGGGAAGAATGATAGGGTTTGGGGAATTAAGAATTTATTGCAAGAATCTGAACGGGAATGCCGTCGGCCTGTTTTCCATCATGCACAGAGGGGGGAGTACTTACTTATACTCTTACCCTGCCAGTGTTGATGAGTCGGCACATCCATAGGAGGTTGTCTCCTTTTATGGGCTCTACCTTTCCTTTGCCGCTCAGCATGTACGGGGTGATGGCGATGCGTTTGACCACTGCCAGCCTCTTGGCTAGTACCACTCGTCTCTAGCCCACTGGGTTTCACTTGTGGTGGAGAGATTCTTTAGGATAAGTTGTACAGGAAGAGGAGGAAGACCCTCTACTCGTTTTCCAAAACAGCGAGAGCAGTCGCCGCACCACTCTTCCCTAGGACATGGGAATCTTCTTACCAGTTCTTCTTCAGGATTGTCGAAGTGGACTGGTAGCACTCCCATGCGTCGTTCAAATCAGTAGGCGATCGTCCGTCGCTTAGCTTTGCATGACTTCCTCTTCGGCAAGCTAGGTACAACCCGGCCTTCTGAGCTTGAAGCACTTGCTTGGCTATATGTTTCTCCTTTCGGGGTCATGTGTTTCCAGATTGGCTTATCTTTTCCTTACCTTTGGCTCGAGCAGCCCCTTTAGGCCATTTTGGAGTAAAGGTTATAACTTTGACTGCAGTTGCTTTAGGGAAGAGAGGCCTCATCGTTCCCTTTCCTCCTTTGACGTGAATGACTTCTTCGCGATGAATGTTGATGTAGACGATTTTAGCCCCTTCGCTACCTTCGTTTGCTGGCACTCATTGACAGTGTGTTTTGGTTGACAACAGTGATGGCACTTCACAGACCTCCCACCTGATGCTCTCAATTTGTGGTTAGAACGAGCAACACGAGATGGAGAAATTACCTCTTGAATACTGACGACACTGCAGCCTGGCAGTAGTACTTCAATGAAGGCGGCTACTGCCTCCTTAGTCTCCTCTTCTTCCATCCTCCAGTTAGAAAAATCCTTCAACCATTCGTCCATGATTGATGGCGTGCATCGCTTTCAACATTGTAAACTGAAGGTTTCTTAGAATCCCTCCTTCGTGGGGACACCAAATGACGGGAGCAAAGCGACACCCGAATCCCGACGGCCTCTAAAACGTGGAGGGCCGATGGCATGCCTGGAGCCTATCACGGTAAATTGAACAAGGGGCACCACCTAGCTTTGAGCGGCTAGGATGCAGACCACGATGATGTGAAAACCACAAACTTACAGAGAGAGAGAGAGAGATTGACAAATGACGAGAACCCTCGCGGGTGTGAGGGAGAATTATTTTTGTAGTATTTACAATGACCTTCCTTCCAGCAAGGCGGCACACCATGGTGATAGAGAGGTAGGGAGAAAAGATGGTGAAACTACTTGGTGCGTTCTCTAAAGACGACTCGATGATTGTGAAACTTTGCTACCAAGAACCTGTATGTGTGTGTGCATTGACCATTGGAGTAAGAGGTGGACGTGGCTCCCTTCACACGGTGCAATTCTTAAAGAAAACCATCACACAAGACCCCTCCCTGTGATGCCAATAGTGTCAACTCTTCCCACTAAAACTCTACCAAATGCTGACCTCTCATGAACTGCCCCCCCGATAGTGACCTCTCAATGCCTTTTTATAGGTGTTGACTGCTTGGATTAGGGTAATCTCGGTTTGATTAGGGTAAGCTAATTGGGGAGACAAAGCAAGGCGGTGGGCCCTGTGTGGTTGACCCTTGCTTTGTCTTGGGAGTTATTTAAAATGAAAACCTCTAGGTGGGCCTTTGTGACCATCACCTAGAGAGAGGGAATTTACAAATTGGGAATTTACAAGACTTGGGTGAAAACTGAAGAAATGATGATCATAACCTACAAATTACTGAAAATGACATCGTGGTTGCGTGATGCCAGTGAATGATGTGTTGCCGGTGCATCCGTGTAGCGAGTACGTCTTTTCGGAGTGGGGCATGCCTTCGGCGTATTTCTTCTTTTTGTTGTCGGCGGGGCGTGATTCGGGCCGTCTTCTTTGTTGTCGATGTCGATGTCATAGAATTCCTTCGGATTTCTTTTTTGTATGTTATGTGTGGTACGTGCGTATATGCGTGTGTGTGTGTGTATGTATGGGTGGGTGCATGTATATGTATATGGAAGCGGGTGTGTACATGGGAACGGGGGGTTGTGTGTGTATTAATATATATATTTTTTGTTTTCTTTTGGCAACGTTGTGGGGGTGTGTGTGGGTGGGTGTCTGCCGACTGTGTACAGAGAGAGCGAGCGGGAGAGAATGAGGGGGGGGGGGGGGGGGGTGTTGTGGTATCCAAGGCGCTCAGCGGGGCTAGGTTCGGACTACGCAAGGGCGGAGGGTGTGCAGTGGGCCATCAGGCGCCGAGAACGGGGGGAGGGGAGGGGGGGTGAGCAAAGTCAAGAGGGGGGGGGTGAGAGAGAATATATTTATATATACTATATATAAATAATCTCCCCCTAAGGCGGGCCCCCACCAAGGGAAGAAGAGGGAGAGAGGGGGGGTGAGAGGATAGGAGTGGGTAAGAGGATAGGGGTGGGGGAGAGAGGAGAGAGCTAGGTGAAGATGGGGGGGGGGGTTGTTTAGGCCAGTGGTCCGCCAGGGTGAGGGGGAGGAAGAGAACGGGGGGGGGGGGGTTAAGGCCGAAGGGAGTGTGGACGAGAGGGGGTGGGGGTACGGCCTGCCGGGGCTGGAGTGTGGACAAGCAGAGAGAGAGAGGGGAAGAATATTTGGAAGAGAGAGAGAGAGAGGATAATATATGTGGCGGCCCACCAGGGCTAGAGTGTGACAGAGACACCAATGTACCTACCGGGCCGGGTGATGCAGCGGCAGAGTAGGAGAGTGAGAATATTTAGTGGAGCTGGGCAATAAGAGAGAGAGAGAGATCCTCTTTTGGTGATAATGGAGGGGTGTGGCCAAACTGGCGGCGCCCCACTGGTGTTAACCTTGGGGGGGGTATGGTGAATGCTGAAGGGATTCTTTTTTTTTTTCTCTTTTTGGTAACAAACCTTTCATTCCTTAGGGTGTGGTTTCACGGTCACGGTTTCGAAAGCCGGCCATCAGCCCAACAGGTACAAATGATGACTCTCTAGCCGCTATGGCCTCGGAGTCCATTTTGGAAGTTGAGCGTTCGGACGACCTGACCGCACAACTAGACCCTATGGTAGTCTTTGACACTACTCTTCCCTACCACCCACTCAGTTCTGTCTTTAGTGCTTCTGATCTTTGCACGCTCAGGCTCTCTACTTTGGTGGTTACTACTCTTGGAGGTACACATTACCACCTTAAAAAATGCACCATTTTTTCTCACTTTTGCCAGCCGCACTATCACTTTAGAGATTCTTGGAGATACCATTGGGTTAAGCACTCCAT
Organism: Adiantum capillus-veneris; assembly: GCF_014529385.1. Classification (NCBI taxonomy): domain Eukaryota; kingdom Viridiplantae; phylum Streptophyta; class Polypodiopsida; order Polypodiales; family Pteridaceae; genus Adiantum; species Adiantum capillus-veneris. The sequence goes on from NC_140958.1 coordinate 115,953,248, forward strand.
CTGCATCATTTCCCAATAATATTTATGCCTATCATGGTCATCATCAGTATTCACTAGTAGAAGATGTAGTCTCCACCACCAACGATTTGTTGTCACCTTCACATTCTAATTTCGCAAAAAACAATTTTTTAAAACATCTTATCCTACTACTTTTTATTTCAAACACAGTTAGAGCCTAATAGCACACAAAAGCCTCAACGCGCACACACCATTCACTATGAATTTTGTTGTTTAGTCACTCATACTCCTTTATTGCTACAAATAAACAATCATCAACATTTTGTTGCTACTCCACACCATTGCTACTTTGGTACATAGAATAAATTAGGTATGCACTTAGGTCTAGGAGCATTGCACATGCATCTTCCCTTCCAGTTATATCATCGGCATCTACTTCGATACCTCCTTTATTGACATCAACTTTTCTTGCTGCCCTGGCAAGGGAAAACGGAAAGCCAATTCTCCTCCCTATCACACACAATTACATGACTCAGGTGAAGGTTCTTCATGACTCGCTGGCTTCTCTCGGAGTCCTCCCCTTCTTAGAGTCACATCACATAGCCTCTCTTTCACTCGCCCCATCCACCACTCACACTACACATCCATCTTCATCCCCACAGGCATCTTCATTCCCCACTCACATTGACCTCTATCACGACACCTCGCCAACTCACTCATTTGCAGCACTTTCCAAAACTACACCAATCACCTCTGCACATGGCATCTCTTGCTTTTTTTCATGCACTCCACGATCACTGTCACCTACCTTCACCACTACGAATTGTCATCCTACACTACCTACACAGAGTTGGCTCATGACACACCACTTCAAACACCTCCGATTACCCTACCATTCACAGGCGCCTTCTCAACCTTGTCCTCCCATCTACTAGCCTAATAGCCTGCCTTGACGAGGGTTGGGTGCTCTCAGACTCGAACACCATTATCATGCAGGTTTGGGAGCATGCGGGCACACTCTTGTCTCCACACTCATAGTTCTAGTAGCAGATCTACTATTCTCAAACTTTAGAGATAGAGTGATTGGGGATAGAAAACCTCAACCTCCATCGAGTCCAAAATCACCTAGCTTCTACCATCATTGCTTAGGATGCTCAAGGTGATTCTTTATAGGAGGATCTTCATTGAGTAGTTGAGTGCTACAACAGTCAGCTTCTTCAAGAAACTATAGAGGTCAAGCACGCCTTGGTGACCTTCACGATCCTCGCCTCAACGTCCTCTTTGGATCCAGTTGCTTCTTTGGTTTTTCCAGCGATTACGACCTTGACTTACACCTTAGGTACACCCTCTCTTACCACCCGTCCACCATCACCATCTTACTCACCCCCATCTTCCCCACCCTCAGTTTGGCATTGCACTTTACCTTCTTCGAGCATGACACTTTCCACCCCTACCACACACGACCTTCCCACTTCTCACACCACTTTAGCAACCACCACACTTCCACCACACCCACTCACTTCTTCTCCCACTATCCACCATAACATTCACTCTCTTTACCACCTGCACCATCTCTATATTGTACACCAACTTACTTCACTCACATATCACCGCCATCAAATACTATAGGGCCTTCACAGAACTTTCAAGAGATTGGGCAGTCGCGCTTGATTGAGTCTCTATAGCTGAAGGCTATTGGCTCCTCACCATTGGTGACACCAATGTCACATGTTACTCTAGTGGAGTTGATATAGGAGGCCTCATGTTTGTGGGTCGCCGCGACGGATGTCCATAGCATAGCTCTCAAGCATCAACATAAAATTATCGATACAGGGGAAGCGACTCGGATGAGGCTTGGAAACTCACTAGGGTGTCAATCCTAATGAAGTGAACTCGAAGAGATACAACTACTAACTCTACAAGCAAATCGATCGTACTAAAGCCAAGTTATCTGCCTATGTCCTTCTACACAGCTCTACAGTCATCACGCCCGTTCACCATGCAAATCATATCGGAATCGCACAAAACTTGAAGGGAAGCTATAGGGGACTATCACGAACATATCCTATCACTCTCACAGCATTCTGGAGAGGTACAACGATCGCGATCGTTCGTACCACAGTACGCAAAAACAGTAAACAAATGATCCTAAAGGGTCGTTTTTAGGTCCCTAAAGCCTCTCCTAGGGTCAAAACAACATAAAATACGCATATAAACACTCAAAACAGCGATTTACGGCCTAAACGGACGCGTTTGAAACCTTCACCGAATCTTGAATGCTTACACTTGAATGAAAGAGCAGAGTAAGAGGAACACAATGCAAGAAACAAAACTGAATTTGGATTACCATAGCCACAAAAGCGATGATTACAAGCTGGAGCAAAGAGGTAGCTCTCTGTGCGTAACTCAATAGTCCGTTATCTTCAAAAAATAATCTCTCCTTTCACAGTAACCTTAGTGTATTATATACCTAGGGATTTCTAAAGTGGCCGGCGGCCAACTTCTCATGGAACTTTACATACATCATTGGAAAAATTACATCTTTGACTCAGACTTGACATAGGCGATTGTCATTAGACATTTACAGGGTTTGATGTATTAAACATCGGAAAAATAATGTGACCACATCAAAACTTTGGCCGGCTGACCCAACGGGCGCCTTAGCTAGGTGGGCACTTGTATGTTGTTATCACCTCCAAATACTCCCCCCTTCCTAGCTCGTGTCGTCCCTTGACACGACCATTTGTAGTCTAGTCTTCTTGTTGATGAGACTCCCCCCTTCCTTGATTGAGTTGTATCTGGCATGTTTTTCTTGTTCAAATAGGGTGCCCATTTGCCTTGGATTGATGAACATGTGTTCTTGTGATTTGGATGTTGTGGACGAGGCATTTGTGCATGTTGTTGCACATCCTGATTTACCTTTCCATTTGTGCAGTTGGTCGATGATACCTGCTTCTTTGGATACTTTGCCTCCTTGTGCAATTGACTTTTTATTAGAGCTCGTATCTCAAAATGTTTAAGACTTTGACATGTGTGCACTGGCATCTCCAATTTGATTTTCTTTGCCACTTTGTCCATAGAGCTTTGTTGGTATCTTTGAAGATAAGAGCTACTCTTGTCGAAGCCTGGTTGAGAACAATGTGGCCCCATTTTATCTCTTTGAAGATCGTGTAACAAATTCTTTATTGGTTTCAGTTGATGGAAGGAATATATACAATAGAATAGTGATGGGTGTTTCTAAATTAGGGTCTAGAACCCGAATGACCAAAGGGAAAAACCCAGTGGAAAAAAATGCCTTTGGTATACGCTCTAAAGTAAGAGTGCGTAATGCAAGTGCCAATTATGGGACACTCTATATGCACACAAGAGTTCTTTCAAGAAAATCATGCGGTGTGAAAAATGAGTTGTTGGGTGCTTCAAGGAACAAATGTAGCACATGTGATATCCAAGGACATCTCAATAGCTTCCACATTTCCAAGAAGGGTTTTTGATGTTGAAGCTTCTCCACTCATTACTCACTATGCATAGTGCGTGAGTGTCTTTTGGACTCTCTTCTTCACTTTACCAAACTTAAAATACATAGACTTGGACTCTTATGCTCACCTATACCAGCATGAGCGACACAACATAAATATGCTCAACTCCTCCACCTTGAGCAGTACCTAGAATAGCTAAGACTCTTAGACCACAGAGAATATTACTTGAAGCTTTGGGACTAATGCCTTGCTCATTTAGTGGCTCAGCTGCCCGACTCTTGACTTTTATGCCATGTATTTTTAATGGCGACTTGGACTTACATGTTCATGGCCTGAAACCCAATGCCATAAGTTCTTGAGATTAAGGCCTCTATCATTGTGTTGGTCTTTGGATGCCACCATTTTGTCGAGTAGGTTGTCATATTTTGGCTCCTCTTGACTTGCTTGTTGTATGCTGATACTTCTTTGTAAAACAAGTCCTTCAGCTCTGATAGGGCTTGATGTAGCCTTTGCCTTAATTTCCATGAGAAGCGATTGTCGAGATGTGTCGGTTCTCTGTGATTGATTTTCCACCAGCAATTTTGGAACCCATCTTGTTTTTGGTCCTTGTGTGACCGTCTTTGGCATTTTATCTTCTTCTACAATTTGATGGACACAAGGCTTTGGCCTGATGATTTCCATTGTAAAAGCCTTGCTTTTGTAATTGATGACAAGGTATCCATCTGTAGATTGCAGTAGCCTTGGTTGTAATTGGTCTCCATTGGCTCTTTATTGTTGTTGATTGTCTTTGTGTGTGGTCCTTTGCTACTTGGTTGGTCTTAGTGGCTCTAGGTTGAGCAACTACTTTGGGTAAGGGTGAAAGCATGTTAACCTTGATGCATGGTTTTTAGGAACCCTTCTCAAGATGCAATAAAGGCACAGTCAGTTGTTGGGGAGATGAGGATACTCTAGTCCAAGGGATCTCGAAAGAGAAGAAAAATCTACTTCACAAGCACCAAAGAGTAAAAAGTGCCATGGACAGAAGATACGTGGGAACGAGCTCTTATGCATGCCTACAACCTATATCTTACAGAATAGCCCATTCTAGGTGTGAATTTCTAGTGAAATTTACACGAGGATGTTCGTGTGGACTCACAGCACAGCATACTCCGTTTTCACTTTTTTACCGACAGTAAATATTTTTTACCACAGTAAATAATTTTTACCTACACCAAACATTTTTCACCTACATGGTAAATACAAATCACTTTTTACTTACAGTAACTTTTTTTACCCATGGTAAATATTTTTTACTGCACCATAAGTATTTGGTAGGTAACAGTTCACTGTTACTAGAAGCAGTGATTGGGCATCAACAATGCAGTTATAGGAGGAGAAAAGGAGAAAATCTTATGGTAAAGGTGATTCAACAGGGATAAAGACTTTTGAGTTGAAAAGAGACATGCTGATTTTTTCAAAGAACACATGTCAAAAGAAGCCATGGTTGAGGATTTTTTGAGAATTTGATATTCAGGAGGACCCAGCAGGTCCCTCCCTGACATGTGCAGAACCTCCAGTTTCAACAGCCACCTTACCTGCTCTTAAATGCTGGTCAATGCCTTATCCCCATGTGTCACAATCAGAAAAATCAGCATTTACCCTCCCCTCTCACATCACTCTAGAGAATATCTTGATGGTGACATATCAGGTGACCTCAATCTGTTGACCACCCTAAGCAAAAAGTAACCCCAATCAGCGGATTTAAGCATGTTTATCCCTAATCCTAAACCCTCTCAGAAACCTATATAAGGAGGCCTTCTCTCACTCAAAACCAACACTTCACCCCCTTCACCAAGCAATGAAGCTATGACGACATTGCTCACAATGAGGAGCTATGGATGGAGCTCTACTCTCTCTCCCTCTCTCTCTCTCTCCCTCTAGTATGCTACATTACTAGCCCTAAAACCTAAATAAGGAGTCTTCTCTCATGCTCCATGGCCACCATCCTCGCCATCATTCTCTAAGGTATTGATGTGTTGCTAGTAGGATCATACCTACTTGCTGGGTTGATTGTTTTTGACAAGGGATTATTCCATCCTTGGCTTGCTTCTCTATATCCTTGTTATGTATGATCAAATGCCGTCGTATTGTTAAGCTGATGTCTTGTGTATATATATGCTACGTAAGGTCCCTAAGCTTCGTTTCTATGTGTTTTGCCATATGTTTTGATGCCATCATAATGCCAGAAGTCTCACTTACCTATGTGCACTATGTGTGAGGTCCCTAAACCTCTTAATTTAGGGTGATGCCCCCTTTGTTTTGTTTTTTGCTTGTTTGCATGAGGCATGGTTTGTGGAGAGTGCACAAGTACAGAGGCCACCCGATTGCACCTCTCTTGTTTCCCGCTATCATTTTGGTGCCCCCACGGAGGAGGGCTACACAGACCTTCAGTCCACAAGCAATGAAGATGTGCAATCTACAACATGGACGAATGGCGTGAGGAGTTTGGAAATTGGAGAATAGAAGAGGAGGAGGCTTTAGAGGCCTTAAAATCTTTCATCGAGGTCTTGTTACCAGGTTGCAGTGTCATTGAAATTCAAGAAGTAAGTTCTTCTACATGCCTTGTTCGTGATCGTCGCCAATGAAGGAGAGTGAGAAGAAGAGCTTGATATACCTCTCCTCTCAACCTATGAGTGCTCCAGAAACCTCCAACGCACACGAGCTTGAAATATTCTACATCAACATACACGAAGGTACTGTGACACACATTAAGGGAAGAGAAAGCATCACCAGACCTCTCTTTCCTGAGGAGCCGACTAAGAGGAGGAAGATCACCTCCACACCTAAGTGGCCCAAGGCCGCAGCGCGTGCTCAAGCGTAAGGTAACATTTGGCTTAATCTCATTAATAAGGGATTACATGACCACTACAGGCAAGAAAAAGGCTAGTGAGCAACCAACTTCAACCTCCAACTTGCAACCACGACTCTCACCCCTAAATCCTCCTGAAGCAAAGAGGCGAAGGCTTGCTTACAAGATTGCCGCCTGTCTGCGAGTGCTCCCAGTGCACTTTGTGAATCCAGACACCACCAATCCCAAGCCAACCTCCTGTCCGCGTGAAGATCACTTTGGATATTGTCCAAAGTGCTTTGGAGACCGGGTGAAAAGCCTCCCTGCCCTACCTTTGCTGCTAATTTTCAAGAAGTTATCTCAATCTAAGGAAACTATCTTAGTTGATGATGTGTTGCACATTAATGGTGTCACTTTCATTCGTCATGCTGATTATGGTAATAGCATTCAATTGTTGCTTGCTAAAAGGCTCAGCATTGTACAAGTGTTGCCATCACGCCTTACGTCTTCACAGATGCATCAGGAAGAGTCGAAGTGATCCGAGGTGCTGACCTTCTGTGGCTGATCAGGCTCATTGGTCCCAAGGTGGTGCAACTAAGCTAGGCTCTTGTGTGTAAGTATGGATGCCAATAATGAGAATGATGATCCCCACATGTTTCCTTTCCATTTTGTGCGTCATATCCGTGTGAATATTTGTATTGATAGAAAAATATTTTATCAACAAAGAATAGCCCTGTTGTTTGGAGCCGAGAGACTTGGGGAAATCTTGCGCTCTCCTCATCCTGTCATTCTACCCTTACTAGACTATTACCATTCCTTTGATGTGTCGATCTTCATCCTATTTTGAGCTAAGTTGTGCTAAAGCTCCAAATTGTAATTACCATACTCTATTTTAAAATAAATTGGAGCTGTTTGTGTAATTGTTTACTCTCTCACTTATGGCCTTCCCTAATTTTTATGGTAAGCCTGGGGAGGTTGCTCTAGAATTTTTGGATAATTTGAAAATGGCCTTTCTGGTATCGGGAAGGGATGACGAAGCTACTAAGTTAAGGGCCTTTCCTTTGGTCTTGAGGGAAGGTGCAAAATTATGGTATCAAACTTTGGCACCTGAAGAAAGAAGAGACTGGGAGTCCTTAAAGATGGCCTTCATCGAAGAATTTCGCCGCCATGAGCCTCCAGAGGAGATATGGAGACAGCTCTTAGAGCTACGCCAAACATCACCCAATGACTATAGAAGCTATGAAGGAATTTTTTCCAACCTGTGGGAGAAATGGTGTGCATCACTAGGTGAAGGAGAAAGGGCGCCAGAATGCCTAAAGAAGGACTGTTTCCTGGCAGGGCTTTACCCCATCCTTCGAGAAAAGGTAAAAGGTAAATTCCCAGATACCTTTGATAAAGCTATGACTTATGCAAGGGAGAAGGATAGGAAGTTAAAATTCCAAGCTCAACTACAAGGTGGAATGGAGCCTCCACCGCTAGCTCAACCTATGGCAAGGGTAGTAGCAGGGACAGGAGCAACAAACCAAGAGTCCTCTCAACAAGAATTACTTCAACAAATCACCAATCAACTAGAGAGCCTGTCCATCAATCTGGTTCAAGGTGTAAGGGATCCCCAGCCAGGAAATGAACGAAATAGACAAGAAGGACAAACGCAAGCACGTGAGTACATTTGCTACAATTGTGGAGAGGTAGGTCACGGCATGTATTATTGCCCCCATCCACGACGCTATCAAGGAAATGGTAATCAAAGACGGCCTCCTCGCCAGCAATTCACTCCTCCTCGAGCTAGGCCACTAAATGGACAAAATGCACACGTGGCTCCACCAATCCAAATATTGAGACCCCCTCCTCCACCACCACAAGCACCAGCAGAGATCCCTCCACTACCATCGGGAGGGGAGGACAGGACTGTCTCTGTCATAAGTCTTGACAATGGTAAGGATAAAGGGAAAGAAAAAATGGAGGAAGTTGTTGCCATGCCAATAAAGAGAGTTAGGAGACAAAGAACTGATGAAATGGAAGCTTCAGAGCCGGATAAAGGGAATGAGGGTTCCTCCCAAGTGATAGGAGACAAGAAAAGGAAGAGTAGATCAAGGAGGCACATAGGAGTAGAAGACTTTCCACTTGGGGTAGGATCCATACCTTACGACCTGGTAGCAGATGTGAGTAATCAAGGACCAAAGATTTCATGGAAGCAACTCCTCCACATTTCCCCAAAGATGCGTAGAACCTGGTGTAAGATGGTCAGCACCAGGAGGGCTAAGGCAAGGTCAGCTGGGTCTATTAGTGCAAGAGGCATGAAGGATATCGTGCCAGTCATTGATGCAGAGATTAAGAGTCATCGAGTCTCCAATGTGTACGTAGATGGTGGAGCCGAGGTTTGTGTTATGACAGAGAAATTAATGCATAGGTTGGGTTTGGAAGTAAACGAGCAAACTTCCTTACAAGCTAAGATGGAAAATAATGTAAGGGTGGCTTGTGTGGGAAAGGTTAATGGAGTGAAGGTTTCAGCTTTTGGTGTGGCAATCTCAATTGATGCTTATGTGATCCCAACTAAGGGGGAGGGCTATCCGCTAATCCTTGGAAGACCTTGGCTTATGGCTATGAAAGCTAGGCAAGATTGGGAGACAGGTTCCCTTGAGTTGCGACCAAAACATAAGGTAGGTAGCAAGCAATAAAAAATTGTGTATGACATGAAGCAGGGTAGGCAACAAGACCTCGAGATGGAGACTTCTATGGATGAATGGAGCACAAGCAGCTGCTCTTCATCTGAGGATGAGTCATCTGAGGAGGATGCTAGCTCTTTGGAAGTCATGGGTATAATACTGCGAAACCCAGAAGGAGAAGGTGGTCAAGACTCTCTAAACAAGGAAGAAGCCACAGGCTTAGAGGAGATGCTAGCTAAGGACCTACTAGAAGAAGAGAGAGAACCCTATTTGCAGGTACTAAAGAAGCATGTTGGCCTCTTTATAACTGATTACGAGCACATTAAAGGAGTGACGGTAACCCAACACCATATCCAATTAAAGGAAGGTGCCAAACCAGTGGTGCAAAGGCTAAGGAGATTAGGGCTAGTGCAACAAGATGCACTCTTAAAAGAAGTAAAAAGATTACTCAAGGCAAGATTTATCTACCCAGTGGAAGATTCTGAGTGGGTGTCTCCAGTTGTGGTAGCACCAAAGAAAAATGGAAAGTGGAGGGTATGTGTGGATTACAAGCCTCTAAACGCAGCCACAAAAAGGGACCATTTTCCTTTGCCTTTTCAAGATGAAATACTAAATGAAGTGGCTGGTCATGAAAGGTACACAGTGTGTGATGGGTACTCAGGCTACTTCCAAATCAAAATTGCAGATGAAGACCAAAGAAAGACTACCTTCATAACACCTTGGGGGTGTTTTGCTTATAGAGTTATGCCTTTTGGTTTAACTAATGCCCCAGCTACTTTCCAGAGGTTTATGAACTTGGTGTTTCAACCTTACTTTGGTAAGTCCATACGAGTCTTCATTGATGATTTTTGCATTTACATCTCTAGGGAAGTACATCTGTCCAAGGTTGATGAAGGTTTCACCCGTCTGGCCCAATTGGGTGGGCAATTGAATAAAGACAAGTGCCACATAGGTGAGAGCAAGGTCACTCTACTAGGCCATGTTGTGTCTCAAGATGGTATTGAGGCTGACCCTGAAAAGGTAAAGACATTGTTAGCTTTACCTACTCCTTCAAACGTGAAGCAAATAGTCTCCTTCATTCAAAAGGTTTGCTACATGGGACGATTCATAAATCTCCTTTCTCAGGCAATCTATCCTTTGCAGCCGCTCACTAAACACACTACATTGACATGGAGTGAGGAGGGTGAAAGGTGCTTTCAAGAAGTTAAAACCATTTTGAGCTCATTGCCTGTCGTCCTACAACCCACATGGGGTGAATTATTCTATGTAAATCCTACTGTAGGTCCAGAAGCTCTAGGAGCTGTCTTGATGCAAAAAGACCCAAAGACATCTCTCATGAGACCAGTCTACTTCTCTAGTAGAGTGATGACAGCTGTTGAAAAGGGTTTCAGCGCAACTGAGCAATTGGTGCTAGCTCTTAAGTTTGCAGTGGAGAAGTTTTGGGCTTACTTACTTCCGAGACAATTTGTGGTGATCACAACTGAGGAGGTTTTTCCATATGCCCTACAACACATGGAATTGTCTCAAAGAATAGCAAAGTGGGTGGTGCAGCTTCAAGAGTTTGACTACACACTACAAGTAGAGGATTCCACCCGTGCTTGTTTGGCAGATGTCCTCACACAAAGGTGTTATGAGAAGGCCAAGAAAGAGGCACCTAGTAAGGTACCGCCTATCCCGGAGCCTGAAGTTCTATTGGGAGCACACAGTCTGTATTTTGATGGGGCTTACAAGAGGACCAAAGACAAGGCATCAGCAGGCATAGTAATATTAGGTCCAGAGAAGGAGAAGATCTATGCAAAAGGGTTTCATCTAAAAGAGGTTCATTTTAACAATGAAGCAGAGTACCATGCCCTTGTTTTAGGGTTGCAATGTTGTCTTTCTCAGGGCATCACAAAGCTAAATGTTTTTGGTGACTCCATGTTGATTGTTAAGCAAATGGTTGGTGTATGGGCCTGTAAAAATGACAAATTGTCTGTTAAGATGAGGGAAGCAAAGGCCTTGTTGAAGGGTTTTAAAGAAGTTCGAGTGCACTTTGTACCTAGAGATCAAATCGAGAAGCAGATGCCTTAGCAGGTGAAGAACTACAAACTCTCACAGTAGGTGCTATCCTTGTGAAAAGTCCTTTATACCAGGGAAAGGAGGAGCTGCATGATTTACTTTACTTTCTTGAGCATTGTGAAGCACCCTCTGGTATGAGTAAAAGTGAACGTAGGTGGTTGGCAAAAAAGTCTACCAGCTATAGCTTAGTGAATGAGGACTTGGATTGTAGAGGGAAAGATGCTGTCTTAAGGAGAGTTCCTGCATCCCAAGAGATAAAGAATATTTTGTTTAGTTGTCATGAAGGTGTGTGTGGTGGCCACTTTGCGCAAGAGATTACTAGCAGAAAGATTTTACAAGCAGGGTTCACGTGACCAAGCCTCCATCGAGATGTACAACATTGGTGCCGCACATGTGAGGTTTGCCAAAAAGATGGACCAAGGCGTCTTACCCATGAAAATCTGCATCCAATCAAAACCTATGAGCCATTTGAAAAATAAGGGATAGATGCAATAGGGCCACTACCTTGCACTCAATCAGGGAAGGAATACATCATTATGGGGGTGGAGTACATGACCAGATGGGCACAAGCTCGTCCCACAAAGCGCATCACAGCCAAGGACGTGAGTGATTTCATTTTTGAATGCATTTGTTGCCGTTTTGGCACACCTTTGGAGATTCTCTCGGATAGGGGACCGGGATTTCGAGCTGATTTAGACGGGCAATTGATGAGCAAGTTAAAAATAAAGCGCAGGCACTCTACACCATACTACCCTCAGTGCAATGGTCTTGTGGAAAAGTAAATGGTCTTATATGTAAAATCATCACTAAGCAAGTGCATTTACATCCTAAGGCATGGGACAAACACCTAGATGCAGCACTTTGGGCCTACAGAACATCCTTTAAAACATCCTTGGGGTATACACCTTTTCACTTGGTTTACGGGCAAGAGGCACTATTGCCTATAGAAGTGGAGCTAGCGAGCCTCCGAGTTCTAAAAGCACATCAAGAGGATAGTCAAGAGAAGAAGGTGGAAGGAAGAATCATCGATTTGGAGAGGTTAGGGCTAGATCGAGAGTTAGCACTGAAGTACTATGCAGCCCAGGCATAGAAGAAACGAAAGAAGTTCAATAGCAACCTTGTCAAGAAAGGTATCAAGGAAGGTTCTTTAGTGCTCAGATACGACAATCGCTTTGATCGCAGGAAGGATGGTAAGTTCTTGCTTAAGTGGGAAGGCCCTTTTGTAGTGATACAGAGGTTCTCAAATGGTAGTTACCAACTAGGTGACCTAGATGGTAAGGTACATCAGACCCCGGTAAATGGTAGGCGATTGAAGGCCTACCAATGTCGTCTTTCACAGCCATATGCTGGTGAAATCAATGCTAAGGATGGTTCAGAGGAGAGCTCATCATATTCGAGCTCCAACTAAGGTAACAATCATGTACATAGTCGTTTCAAAAAAAAAAAAAAAAAAAAAAAAAGAGAAGAAAAAAAGAAAAAAAGAGAATGCTACCAGTGAAAGCGGATATTGACAATGGATGGGGTATGGCTTTCAAGGGTCTAGGAGACCAGTTGTTAGTCATGGATGGATACAATTATTCATCAGACAGGACTAAACAGGGTGCATCAGCCAAGAAAGCAGTAACATGGCAAATTCAATTGGTACCAAGTGGGTAAGTATTCAAGAGAACCCTATTGTAGCACAACCTACAGCTAGAGGCATCAAATACCTCTAGCTTAAGGGGGAGGGCTATATGATGCATGGTTTTTAGGACCCCTTCTGAAGATGCAATAAAGGCACAGTCAGTTTTTGGGGAGATGAGGATACTCTAGTCCAAGGGATCTCGAAAGAGAAGAAAAATCTACTTCACAAGCACCAAAGAGTAAAAAGTGCCATGGACAGAAGATACGTGGGAATGAGCTCTTATGCATGCCTACAACCTATATCTTACAGAATAGCCCATTCTAGGTGTGAATTTCTAGTGAAATTTACACGAGGATGTTCGTGTGGACTCACAGCACAGCATACTCCGTTTTCACTTTTTTACCGACAGTAAATATTTTTACCTATACCAAATATTTTTCACCTACATGGTAAATACAAATCACTTTTTACCTACAGTAACTTTTTTTACCCATGGTAAATATTTTTTACTGCACCATAAGTATTTGGTAGGTAACAGTTCACTGTTACTAGAAGCAGTGATTGCGCATCAACAATGCAGTTACAGGAGGAGAAAAGGAGAAAATCTTATGGTAAAGGTGATTCAACAGGGATAAAGACTTTTGAGTTGAAAAGAGACATGCTGATTTTTTCAAAGAACACATGTCAAAAGAAGCCATGGTTGAGGATTTTTTGAGAATTTGATACTCAGGAGGACCCAACAGGTCCCTCCCTGACATGTGCAGAACCTCCAGTTTCAACAGCCACCTTACCTGCTCTTAAATGCTGGTCAAGGCCTTATCCCCATGTGTCACAATCAGAAAAATCAGCATTTACCCTCCCCTCTCACATCACTCTAGAGAATATCTTGATGGTGACATATCAGGTGACCTCAATTTGTTGACCACCCTAAGCAAAAAGTAACCCCAATCAGCGGATTTAAGCATGTTTATCCCTAATCCTAAACCCTCTCAGAAACCTATATAAGGAGGCCTTCTCTCACTCAAAACCAACACTTCACTCCCTTCACCAAGCAATGAAGCTATGACGACATTGCTCACAACGAGGAGCTATGGATGGAGCTCTACTCTCTCTCTCTCCCTCTCTCTCTCTCCCTCTAGTATGCTACATTACTAGCCCTAAAACCTAAATAAGGAGTCTTCTCTCATGCTCCATGGCCACCATCCTCGCCATCATTCTCTAAGGTATTGATGTGTTGCTAGTAGGATCATACCTACTTGCTGGGTTGATTGTTTTTGACAAGGGATTATTCCATCCTTGGCTTGCTTCTCTATATCCTTGTTATGTATGATCAGATGCCGTCGTATTGTTAAGCTGATGTCTTGTGTATATATATGCTACTTAAGGTCCCTAAGCTTCGTTTCTATGTGTTTTGCCATATGTTTTGATGCCATCATAATGCCAAAAGTCTCACTTGCCTATGTGCACTATGTGTGAGGTCCCTAAACCTCTTAATTTAGGGTGGTGCCCCCTTTGTTTTGTTCTTTGCTTGTTTGCATGAGGCGTGGTTTGTGGAGAGTGCACGAGTACAGAGGCCACCCGATTGCACTGCTCTTTTTTCCCGCTATCAACCTGTTGCGCTTTTTGTGCTAGTTAGCAGTTTCAAGTTAGCACATCTTCAAAAAGTTGGGCATCCGGTAAATTTTTTACAAATAATATCAAAATTTGTCGGAGGTTGTACATTTGGATTCCTTGTTTCATGTGCTTTCTATTGATATATCATATGTCATAGATGTTGGAGTTGTAGCTCAAGTCATTGTACTAGTTAGCATATGTCAAAATTGTGCTAGTTAGCATTGTTCGGGACATGAAAAATAATGACAGGCTAACATGCTTTCACCCGTAACCATATTTGGGTGTTACCTTCATAGAATCCTTGTGCTTTGAGTAGCTTCACTGGAATAACCCGCTGATTCACCTGTTTGTGTTGGGTATCTTTGTTGAAGTCTGATTTCGGTACCCAAACTTTTCGCGTTGCTCGCTTGGAAGGTCTTTTTGTTTGCCTTTTGTTGGTGTTCTTTCGCTTCCCTGAGTATTTTGTATTCCGTTGATAGCACGTCTTGTTCCTTGTAGAACTCGTTGGTTGAGGTGGGTAGGTCCAGGCTGTTACTTTAGGCTTTTTGGCCCAAACATTAGTGTTTCCTTGGAAGTAGCCTTGAATAGTGATTGACTCATTCAATGCTATCCACCCTGTCACCTTTTGTTGTTGTGGTTGAACCCGTGTTTCATGTATCCAAACTAGGTCTTTGACTTGGATGTGCTCTTTGGATACCAACACCTGCTTGACATACTTCGGCTTCTTCTGGATGCTTTTTTGTGATGGAGACTTTGGTTGATAGACTTTTTGCTTTGGTTTCCATTGCATTGTTGATGGTGTGGCTCTTGATGTAGAGGCTTCGTGGGAAATTTGATGGAAGCTCGTTGAAGATAAAGTCGTATGGCGAAGTTGATATACTTCAATGTTTACCTTTTCTTTACCTTTTTCCGCGATGGTTGGCGATTTCTTCTCTGCATGGATTTGAGAAGCTTCATGGAGTCTTACCGTTGTTGTTGTTGAAGCTTTTGATTGTTGTTGAAAGAAGATGTTCCTCCAGCTTTCTGTGAGGACTAGACTCTCTTTGATATGATGGGAGTTGATTATGTGGAAAGTATCTTTATACTCCCCGATACTCAATTTGAGTACAGCTTCTGCCACTCCAAAGCTAAGAATCGGCATTTTTGAACTTGTGTAAATTGTTTCTTCTAGCTCATTGATTGGTGGATTTCCCATCATGATCCATGTTCCATAAGTCATTAGATTCGTTGTTGCTTCTGGATCTATCACAGCTAAACATGTGATTTTGAGTCCTGTTTCTCCGCGTATACTGAATTTGATCGCCCTAGGAGACAATCGATCTTCTTCTCTCTCCTTGTTCTTGTCTTGATCTTGCACTTAGTGAAGATTTTTTGTTGAACTTGGAATCTTTTCTCCTTCATTTGCTTTCATTTGCACTTTTTTTGGAGTCTGCTTCTTTGAAATAGCTTTTGTCGATTCTGCAAGTATGTCAATGATGACATATTCTCGTTGTTTCTCTGCTTTCGTCATGTGCACCTTGGCATCATGATCCATGACGTAGCTATTTGTTTCACCTTTTCTGCCTTCACACTCACAAATCTCGTTAGCTTCCTTCAACACCTTTATCGTAAATACGGGAGTTATATCATACCCTTCCTCATCACAAAATTTAGTCGGAGTCACCTCATTCACACACACATCAAGAGTCCCCAGTATTTGATCCCATCCAAAGGGTTCAAATAATTGCTCTGGAAAGGGTTCCGGTATGTAAGCTTCATCGTTCATTGATGTTTCTAGGATGCAATCCTCCTTCACTGAGCTTCCACACTTCGAAGCACCACACATCCAAAGTTCTTGTTTGGTTTGTAGCCACGCAGGTATCTCTTTTCCATTGACTATAGTAGAGTCAATTTCTTCTAAAGGAGTTCTATTCACATCTCTATAGCTATGGTCTTTTATGCTTATTTTTGTGGTGATCTTTTTATGTCTCACGTAGATATAGTCATAGCTCTAAGATACCCAGAGTTTTTTCCGTGTATCCATCTGTAAGTTGCAGCTTCGTTCTAGTTTTCCTAAGTGCTGGTCTACCCCATTTTTCCCAAATGTCTTTTGTGGCTATGGCTACTCCAGCCCCACTATCAAGTATAGCCAATGTTTTAACTCCTTTGTATTCCATGGGTAAGGTGGTGTTTCCTTCTTCTCCTTCGCAATATTCCCCCACCTTGTTTATTGGCACAGGTTTAGCGTTTTCACGTTCTTGTTGAGTTTTGTTTGATTGTTCATTTGAGGGTAGATCTTGAAGAGGTATCTTTAATCCCATTTTCCCCAAATTGTTGCCTACTTCATCCCATACATGTGGTCTAATCTTAAGCAGTTCAGATAGAGTAATGGTGCACTGTATTGGAGCTGACATCAACTCTTGCATACTCTTTGTATCCATCATCTTGGATATGGCTCTCCTCTGAGATGGCACCACTCTAGTCTCTGAGCCTGCCTCATGTTCTCCTATGTATGAGGGTAAGGTCTTCAAGGACTCTGGTTTGCTTTCAATTGAAACTTCCGTCCCTGCATCTCCATTTAGAGATTGAATGTCTCTCTGATAGACTTCATTCCCTGTATTGACCTCAATTATGGGTGCAGATTGGAAAGTCGCACTTCCATCTTTTGCACTTCTGATTGCTTCCCACAATTTATTTGGCCATGGCTCATCTATCTCCTTTGATAGGTGCCATAAATTGTGATATGGACCTTGCATCATTAGTGGTGTTGGCTACTACTTGATCACCTAGTTGAATTTCTAGGTTGTTGGTATCTTGTGTTGCAGTCTTTGCTTGGATATCCTTTTGTGATTCTAGCTCAATGTTTCTTTGAGTTAATGTTTCAACAACCTTTGCCTTAGGAATTTCAAATCCAACACTTTTTGGCTTTGTTTTTGGAGGTGAAATTGGTGATTCAGGCTCCATCATTGCTTGTGCAATATTTACCAATTCCTTACACATTTTCAACCTCAGCATGAGGATATTTCATCCCACGTTGCTCTAGGGTTTGGTTGGGTTTCAATCTAGCCTCATATGCTTCCAGTGCAGCATCTAATGGCTCTAGGACTTTGTCTACCAACACAGATCCTCCGGAAGACGCCTTCCTTGGTTTCTTATCGCTCACCACCATTTTGTTTTCCCGTTCTTGTTTTAACTACTCCTTTGTCTCTTGTAATTCTGTTTGTAGTGCACTTTGATTTGTAATTGTTTTTGCTTTAATTCTGTCTCTTTTGGCTTTCCGGGATTTTCTCCTAGTCCTCACTGACACACTAGTTGTTTTCCATTGTTTGGGTTGTTGATCTTTCTCCTCATTAGCTTGGTCCTCAACATTTTCTTTTGCTTGGGCTCTAGTCACTACCTTCACAGGAATTTAGGGTTCTGCCTTTGATCCACTTGGAGAGGGTAACACTCTCACAACATTCATTGTTGTTTTCCCCTGTTTGTTTGGGTGTTTTGGACAATTTGGAACAACGTGTGTAATGGCACACTCCACACAATATCCAATTATCTGTACACGAAAACAATTCTTGGCCCAATGGTTACCTCCACACTTGTAGAATGGTCCATCTTGTTGAGTCACTCGTGGCACAATTGATGGTTGTTCTTGCTTAGCTAGAGTGGTCTCTGGTCTACGCTCTTGATTGGCTTTGAACATCAGAGTGTCCTCATTCAATGAATAGAGTTTTCTCGTAGGTTCTTGTCCTAGCCTAGGTTGTGATACCTCAGCTCTTTGTAAAGCCCTTGATACAACCCTATTTTGAAATAATGGATGATTTGGTAAAGGTATTTGTTTTTCTATTTGATGTCCAAATAGTGTCCCCCTCGTGTAGGTTTGATTATAGTAGCACTCACTCATCTCATGATTGTTCCATTTTTGCTCAATGGCACACCATTTTATTCGTTGTGCTACCTGCACTGCTAGATCATCTAGGTCTAGGTTGGTCATTAATTGAGACATAACCAATTGCCTTGTGTTGGTTTCACTAGATGCTAAAGGAGCATTATCTATAGTGATATTTGTATCACCAATTTCCTCGCCATAGTCTTTACAATTGTCAATAGGTATAACGCTTCTCTCGTGACTTGTGCAAAAGAAGTACATCCTTTTAAGTGCAAATATTTCTTGAGAGTTTCATTTTTCAAAACCTCTATGAAGAGAATTGACAATCTTTCATCCTGTGGTAACTCGTGTTCCGGACATCTCTCTATATATTGTTTGAAACGTAGCGATGCCTCCTTCACTCTCTCATCTTCTTTTTGCTTGAATGCATAGATTTGGGACACTGTGTTATGCTTGATTCCCATTTTAGAGAACTCCACAAAAAATTCTTGCAACAGTTGTTCAACATTTGAGAAGGCATTTTTGTCCAATGGTTGGAACCAATTCAATGCTATCCCTTCCAAGGTTAAGCCAAATCCCTCATACTGTGTATGAAAATAAAATACTTGTTCGGCTCTTAACACTTGTTTGAACAAGGATGCATGTACGTATGGATCCCTTAATCCATCATACTTCTTCTTGACACATTTGGCCAATTGATATGGTCTCATTGGTTCTTGTTCAATCATGCATCTTAGCGTGTTGGGGTCTCTCACAAGGACATCCCTCGTTCCTTCTTCTCGTCTTGGAGAAAATCCTGGTGGAATCCCCTTTGATATGCACTCTGGCATCGTTTTTGGTTGAAAGTAAGTAGGAATCGGATTACCCTTGTATATGTATCTCTCTAGGTCAATTGGATCGACAAGTTTGTACTCTCGTCCATACTTATCTACCATTAGAACTTGCACTCCTTGGTCATCTATGTATGTGAAGGCATAGAGGTTCTTGTAGTCTGTCAACTCTTCAATGATGGAATTTAAACATCTATAGAAGTTTTTTTGATCCCCAATAGGTAACCTATAAAGGCCATCATAAGTGTAATCCATTAGAACTCTTGTGGCTTCATTGGTTTTGATGAATCTCACGTTGGGTTTGTTGATTAGAGGATGCTTCTCCTCTAAGTCTCCAGCAATTTCCACTTTTGCTCTTCCAAACTCCCGCATTTTAGTTGATTGGTTTGGCTTCCAGTGAGCTACATGATCACTTGACAAATATCCATGAGCAATGCCTTGAGGTTTGGCTTGATATGATTGATAAGCCTCATGGTCTTGTTATAGGTGTTGCAGTATTTCTGGTGGTTTGTGTAGGTGGCATAGCTCTGAGTTGAGTGGGAAACCCTAATGATGGATGAGTTGTCATGTTTAAACCTCACTCAATACTTTCATGATGATCCTTGATAGGGACACCTTGGCTTAGTTCACACAATCCATTTTTGCCCCTGGTCAAGTCTCTAAAAAGTCAGGAATTTGTGACTTTTTGGTCTCTGGAAATTGGTTCTGGGTACCCTAAAAGTTTGGATTTAGTAAACCTAGTAAAACCTAGTAAGTTAGGTGTGTGATATTGTCCACAAGCTTTCATCCTAGCTATACCTGACTCAGTTTGGAGTTGTGTGTCAAGAGTTAGAGCACTTTTAGTAAACTCCACCTGAAACAGCACTCAAAACAGTCTCAGGACCAGAACACAAGAACTTTTGTGCTTTTATCTTGGCCTCCAGAGGGTATTTTTCACTCAAACTTGAGATTTGGGATGTACTCAAGTAGATCTACAACCTTATGAAGTCAGATACCCTCACTATGTAGAGGTACACCGATCGCAATCGTTGACCCCATGTCACAGATTTGGAAGATTTTTGCACAGTAGCTAGACCTTCATGTCTTGATACCAAGTGTCTTTGTATTTTTGAATTTGGAGATGTTTTGACCAATGAAAACCCAAATCCCATGTGGTTTTGCGGTTATTGGCTTGATTGTGTAAATGAGACTTTTGACCACTTTCTTTTGCTTTTTTGACCTTGCTCCTTTTGGAAAATATGTTGCACTAGATGTCAGCTACCTACTCATAAATTTTCAGTCCAAAATGTCAGTGGAGTACACCGATCGGGATCGTAGTTCTAGCTCCTTTTTGCATGAAATTTTAGGAGTTGATAGACATGGGTATGATTAGTCTATTCCCAAACCCACTTTGCATTTGGATCACAAAAACTTGAATTTTCTCAAATTTTTGGTCTGAAGGATCAGTGATCAGTGTTTGCCCTATTTGACAACTGTCTTTTGGTTTTTTGACCCTAGTTGTTTTGAGAAAGTTGTTTGTCTATTTATCAGCTACCTACTCACAAATTTTCAACTCAAAATGTCTATATGGTACACCGATCGCGATCGTACTTTTGAGCCCAAATTGGATGAAACTTGTGGATATGGTAGACAATGATGTGTACAGTCTACTCCCCAAATCTTCTTGAATTTGGACAAGAAAAAGTCATGTTTTCACCATATCTTGGTCTGCTACAGTGGTTTCCTGACTGTCTACTTTTTTTGGCTATTTTGGTGATTTTTTTGAGTTTTGAAAAATCCTGGTATCTTATATAACCTAGGTGTATGTGTGGGTAAAGTCTGGTCAAAATCTGGCACTGAGGTACACTGATCGCGATCGTACTTCTGAGCCCAAATTGGATGAAACTTCACCAGCTTGTTCACTAGGCTATTATAAGACTACCTGCCAGACACTTTTGTATTTGGACTCAAAAAAGTCAAGTTTCTACCATTTCTTGGTTGGAAGTGCCTGTTTTTCCAATTTTATCATTTTGACTTGATCTTAATGTTTGTTTTGGGAAATGAAAGCTATTTGGGATTGTCCTATGTACAGGCTATCCCTCTGTATGCTTTCTTCTCAGTTTTGATGTGTTTTGGTCTTCCCAGTTTAGCAGTTTTTTACTCGGATCTGTATTCAATGGTTTTGACCTGTTTTTTGTGGTTTTTGACCCTAGGTCCTTTAGACTTTTATGTTTGTATACACCTGAGGATCCCACATATGAAATCAGGTCAAAATCTAGCACTTAGGTACACCGATCGTGATCGTAGTTTGGAGCTCAATTTAGACCAAATTTGGCATGATTGTAGACACTGGTGTTTTAAGGCTATCCCCCAAGTCTTTTTGCATTTGGATCACCGAAAGTCAAGATTTTACAGTTTCTGGGTCTGTCAGGCTAGTTTTACCCAAGTGGCCTGATTTCCTTGATTTTTGATGTTTTTGGGTGTGGTTGCTTTAGACAAACTTGTTTAGAATCTTATCAGGAAGGCACATGTCAAATCTTGTACAATTCTGGCACTGAGGCACACCGATCGCGATCGTAGTACAGAGGCCAAATTTGATGAAATTTTACACGCTCTCTCTGACAAGTATTTCCCAGTGTTTGGTGCTATCACTTTGTGATTTGAATCAATTTCAGCTCTGTTTGGTCAGATTTTCTAAATTTCACAGTCTTATGGCCTTTTTGCCAAAGTTATGGTTTTCTGGTTTCTCGACTCTAACTTTTACCCCAAATCTCACTGGAATGTGATTTACTTATCCTAGTCCTAAGTACAGAAATGAAAGAACATAAGAAAATGAATCAAACAAAACAAACAGGATAAAAAACAGATGATGGATCAGTACTCAATCAATACAAAGAAATTTGAAGAGAAAAAATGCTTAAAGCAACCTCACTCACAACTCCCTATATCTCTCAAGAGTAGATCTAGCCACTCCACCAACCCTAGACTCCACTAAGCACTAAACCCCTGTCTAGATGCTTCACTGAAATGTAAATGGAATGGAAATTATCTTTTGGAACAATAAGAAAACTTTGAATATGCACTCGGTCACTCATCACCTAAGATTAATTCCCCGGCAACGGCGCCAATGTTTGCGGGTCGCCGCGATGAACATCCATAGCATAGCTCTCAAGCATCAACATAAAATTATCGATACAGGGGAAGTGTTGAGCTATATATAGTATCTCTATATATAGCACCCTGGTCCCCTCTATATAAACTCATCTCGTGTAGTCATTGGACACACTTTGGGGTTTTGCATATTTGGAGTTGTCTCGCTCTCTCTCTCCCATCGTCTCTTGTCGCGTCCTCGGTTCAACATGGTATCAGAGCCAACTACATGCGTTCTCTATCAAGATATAGCTATGGAGAGCTCTTCGTTATGCTTCAAACACAAAGATAAGTTTACTTGTTTCTTCTTGATTATCTATCTTGTCTTTAATTGTACTTGTTTTGTACTGAGTTGTGAGTTCAAGATATAGAATTCTAAGCGAGCCTACAAGAAATAAGTAGAACACAGAAGGGATCTTGTGAGAACCACAAAGGACTTATGTTATGGGAATGTGCTCATCGCTATTAGGAATCTGTCTCTCGGTGATTAAGGAAGTCACGAGAGACTAAATAAATTAACTGTATATTCTGTCATGAGATGCAAGATCAAAAAAGATCTTGTGGCGCTGTGCATACTGCAAACTGCGTAGAGCCGTACCTAGCTTGCAAATCTATTTTTAGCATCCAAAAGAAGTGCGCTCTCGCTTTTTGTCCAAAATAGGTGACTAAAAATAGCAGGACGTCGGTCTCTGAAGCACTAATAAAAATAGCAGGACGTCGGTCTTTGAAGGAAGCTAGGTACGATAGCGAAAGGATTTCTGAATAGTGAAAAGATTTCTTGGGAAGTGCGACTACATAAATCCGCAGCAGAGCGCAGTCGCAGGTTTTGATCATTAAGCTCTTCTCGAAAGCTACCTCGACCTCACCCTGCAATCAGGCCTTCTCGACTGCAGACCTTGATTGAGACGCATACGTTTTTGGCCTTCATACAAGTTTAGAGCCTCATTTTGTTTCTTAAGCTGAGCCGGCGTCAATATTTCTTAGCTTTAGAAGGACGTCGTCAATCGCGCTTGTGTGTTCTTCGTTTGGTCGTAGGTAGGTACTACTGCAAAGCAACCAAGTGTGCGCATTTGTGTGGTGGTGCAAGCATACTAAAATCAACCCTTGCAAATCTATGCAAGAAGCACGTGCTTGCGACGAAGCTGCGGGATACATGCTTATGAGTAGAGAGAAGCTTTCCCATCGAGCAGAACCAGGTTGCGATGACCATAGACACTATGAGAAGGTGCAGGACAACAAGAAGCAGCAATGGCAGACCAACTTGTGCTTTGCAGTCACGTCTGCCTGAGGCTAGAGCAACCAGGAGAAACAGTGTTCTGGTTGGCAGCACGACCACAAACAGTTCTATATTAAATTTTATTAAATTTGTTTGAAGGATAGTGAATGACTGGCGTTAAAATTGTTGGCGGCTTGTATTTTTTGAGTTGCTTAAAAGCTAAGAGGTCATGCACATAGCTCGTGACTGCATGTCTCAGCTAGCTCAGTTATTCATAGTTCGATAATAGGTTTTTGCATCGTTTTGATCGTGTTCAATTGTTGTTTTATTTAGTCAAACCTTTACATATCTTTGAATAACCTTTGATCAATAGATTGGGCATGTGGCGTTCGGCCTTTGTCATCACTAGGGATTTCCCTAGAGCCACCTTGACCTTGTCATCTTTAGGTTGTTGTTTGAGCATCAATTTGTGTAATTTGTTTCTACTTCAATGGTTGCACGGTCACACCATTTGATGCGATTTATAGCATGAATGCTACTGCTCTCATTGCAATTTGTCATAAAATACTCGTTTTATGTGATCGCACACTAACACGTGTGATGGTTTTCATGGGAATCATCAATGTAGAGATGACAAGATTTACCAAGCCATTATCTATATTGACTAGTCATTGTCTTGAGGTTTTGCAGATTTTGCACAAAACTAGTGTCTTTTATGCTATGCTACGTAAAGCTATGATGGTGATTATTATTTTACAATTTTTATTTGATTTGAAGAAAACGTCTCTGATGCCATGGTACGTAAAACCATGATGATTCGTATTTTCAAGCTTTTCTAGGCGTCTCTTATGCCATGGTGAATACCGTGATGCCATGGTACGTAAAGTCATGATGATTGGTATTTCAAATTTTCTTTTATTGAAAGCGTCTCTGATGCCATGGTGCCTCAATCCATGATGATTGCTATTTCAAGTTTTTTTCTAATCGTCTTAATGCCATGGTGAACACCATGATGCCATGGTACGTAAAGCCATGATGATGACCACTGTTAGTTGAGATCTTGGGGGTCCCAATGTATTTATTACATGTCGACTTTGTATATATTTGTGCACAAGTGATACCATTGATGTTACGTTTGTTTTTATGTCATCTACACATGGGATTGCATCGGCATTGCGTTTGTTTCTATGTCGTCTCTAGAGCGGTGTCGCGAACCGTCTCTAAGGATAATGTGATGTATTTATTTCTAACCTTCACAACTTGATATGTTTTTCTTGAGTTGATTTTTATTACAGAATTTAAATCACATCAAGCAGTATGTACAGAGGCTCAAGGATGTTGAAGTTGCTCTACCAAAGAATTTGCAGTAGCTCAATCGTCTATATCTTGGATTATAAGAAGACCCTTCAAAGGGCTCATTGTAAAACAGGAGTGATGTAGCTCCTTTGAACATTGTAAATGTACATTTAATTTTTTTTTAATATAACAGTGGGTATATATAGAGCTCTGGGTTTTTCCCTTGAGCCCCCAAGGGTTTTTCATCCACAGTTAGGGACCTTCATTTGAGTGGGGGTGTTGAGCTATATATAGTATCTCTATATATAGCACCCTGGTCCCCTCTATATAAAGTCATCTCGTGTAGTCATTGGACACACTTTGGGGTTTTGCATATTTGGAGTTGTCTCGCTCTCTCTCTCCCATCGTCTCTTGTCGCGTCCTCGGTTCAACAGGAAGCGACTCGGATGAGGCATGGAAACTCACTAGGGTGTCAATCCTAATGAAGTGAACTCGAAGATATGCAACTACTAACTCTACAAGAAAATCGATCGCACTAAAGACAAGTAATCTGCCTATGTCCTTCTACACAGCTCTACAATCATCACGCCCGTTCACCATGCAAATCATATCGGAATCGCACGAAACTTGAAGGGAAGCTACAGTGGACTATCAGGAACATATCCTATCACTGTCACAGTATTCTAGAGAGGTACAACGATCGTGATCGTTCGTCCCACAGTACGCAAAAACAGTAAACGAATGATCCTAAAGGGTCGTTTTTAGGTCCCTAAAGCCTCTCCTAGGGTCAAAACAACATAAAATACGCATATAAACACTCAAAACAGCGATTTAAGGCCTAAACGGACGCGTTTGAAACCTTCACCGAATCTTGAATGCTTACACTTGAATGAAAGAGCAGAGTAAGAGGAACACAATGCAAGAAACAAAACTAAATTTGGATTACCGTAGCCACAGAAGCGATGATTACAAGTTGGAGCAAAGAGGTAGCTCTCTGTGCGTAACTCAATAGTCCCTTATCTTCAAAAAATAATTTCTCCTTTCCCACTAACCTTAATGTATTATATACCTAGGGCTTTCTAAAGTGGCCGGCGGCCAACTTCTCATGGACCTTTACATACATCATTGGAAAAATTATATCTTTGACACAGACTTGACATAGGCGATTTTCATTAGACTTTTACAGGGTTTGATGTATTTAACATCGGAAAAATAATGTGACCACATCAAAACTTTGGCCGGCTGACCCAACGGGCGCCTTAGCTAGGTGGGCACTGTATGTTGTTATCACCTCCAAACACCTCACTTCCCTTTTGTCATTGTCTCTAGTACCCTTTATTCCTCCTCATTCATCGGCTCTAGTACCCTCTCTTCCTTAGTTAGCATCTCCCTCCATCTCTACACCACCCACACTACCTGCAGGTCTAGTAGCTCCCTCTCTCCCACCCATACCACACACCCACAATGTGGCATGTGCAGCTTATACTTTACAGTTCCTCCCATCCACCTTACCCATTTCCATGCATGGGTCTAACCACAACCCTAGTTTACCCTCCACATGGATCTCCCATACCATCCTCCTCCACACCTCCTACTACCTGCCCCCACCACCATACTACCATGTGTAGTCTCCACAGTACCCTGTACACTTTCCCTATCCGTACCCCTTTTTTGCCATACCCCAGGCTACATAATGCCCCACATCCAATCGCCTCTTCGTCCCAATCATTCGAGCAACACCCTTAGTGCTTGAAACCTCTTTGTCGTCATTGTACATACCATGTTGTAGTTTTTCTTTCACCATTTGACTATGATTTTCAGGTTTTAGTTTTCATACCTTTGCACGCCACTCACTCAACAGACCACTCCTTGGAAGGTGAGTGGATAGTGGCAGGCATGTATAGCAAGGCTATAGGGCTACACAAGGTTCAGGTTGCATGGATACCTTGGTGAACGTGATCCAGAGGACACCATCTTTCAGTTGCACCATACTTGTTCTGCGCGCCCGAGCACGCTTGGATCGCCCACCAAGTGATGCCCAATGTGGACATACTGACCGGCCCGATTGGAGCCCAAACCACCTTGGCTAGAGAGGCAGCTTCCACCATCTAGAGTGTGACCTGCCTATGGCCACCCGTTTTAGAGCATTCATGAGCTACCAGCCAACACTTCTATAGTATCCAAGGCAATGGTGGCCCAGGCCGCTAGCCAAGCGACTAGTTTCCACACTCACCAGTGGCTTCCCTAGGCCACCAATAGTAGATATTTTCAATTGCTAGGAGTTGCCTTGGCTAGATTTTTCTAGTAGCAAGAGATATGTGGTGGCCGTGCGATGGCCTTGGTTTGTGGATATATACAGAGACAATCTTTAGAGTCTAGCAAGAGTTTCGGTTAGAGTCCACTATGTGTCCCTTTGGAGCACTTCACCTTGTTTGTCAGTAGTTAGACATGTGAGTCTTATAGCTTGTAGCCAATTTCTTTGTGGTTTTTAGTACTATTGCACAACAACACTAGGAAAAATATGAACCCTCTAGGGGCCCTTTGGGATTAAGGTTAATTAGAGGCCACCAAATAGCCCTCAAAAAAGTAGGGGGACAAGGAAGCCTTACACCTCTTAATAATGACCTCTTACGTAGTGAGAAGATAAGGGAGGTGGCTAGGGGAAAGGGATTGGGGGGGAGGGGGGGGGGGGGGGGGGAGGCACCATATGGCATGGCTCCAGCCAGGGGGGATCTATGGTGGAAAGAGAAGTGGAAATCGCAATGCAATCTCAGCTGTCTGCTGACTCGGTGTGACGAGGAGTGAACTAGGGGGAGAACTAAGGGTGAACTCGGGGCAAAAATGGCACCCCGACTTCACTCCTAGTTCACCCCTAGGTCACCCACCTTGCGGGGTGTGGGTCGACCCGGGACATCTCTGTTGCCACACAAATGCCCTACCACCACGCTAGCACGCGTTGTTGCCCATGTTGGCATGGCACATGATCACACCCTAGTTTACCCGCCCCTAGTTCACCCTTAGTTTACCCCCAGTTCACCCACCCCTAGTTCCCGCCCCTAGCTCACCCTTAGTTCGCCCCTAGTTCACCCCCAGTTCCCCCTTGTTCACCCCCACTTCACTACATGATCGGATGGCTGAGATTAAAGCCACCTTGCCCCCCCGAAATTTGGGCCTTGGATCCCCTCTGAGCCAGAGCCATGCCATATAATGACGGGGGGGGGGGGGGGGGACACTTTGACCCTTTTCCCCCACTTTTTGGCCAGGATTTAAAAATACACTAAAATTTTTAAATTAAAAAAAAAACAAATTTCAAGTTTTCCCTCCTTAAAAGGTCCCCAAACATATTTCATGGTCAAAAAAGTAATTTTAACCTACAAAAGTAAAAAACGTGCACTAAAGAAATTCAAAAAATTGTTTTAAAAAAATTAAATTCAAAACATCATTTTCCACCCTCCTCCAAAGTCTTTCCAAACCTATTCTATAGCTAAAAAATGATTTTCTCTCTCTAGAGGTCTTTTCCAACCTCTCTATTGCTACAACAGCCACATACACCCCCTATAGTCCAGCATTATCTCTCTGCTAGATTTCATTCACCTCCATTGTAGCACCAAGCAAGCTCCTCACCCATCTCTTCACCTTTCCCACCACATAGTTTCACACCAAGGTAGCTCCTCTCCCTTCTGTCACCTCCAACTTTAAACTCCATCATCTACTCATTGCTCTTTGATAGACCATCTCTTTTTTGGACCCTCAATGAGATGTAGCCTTCTCTCCCTTTGGTCCCATGATGAGATAGATCTAAAAGCACAAATCTATATTCTAACTCTTGTTCCCATTCATTTTCCCACATTAAATGATCAGTTCAATTAAAGAAAATTATTTGGGATAGATAGATACTAGATTTTATGACATGATACTTCTATATCTCCCAAAAGCATGCGCTCTTCTTCTTATTGTGCTGGAGCTGGTCAAGTCCCCTGGTTGTCGCCTTGTTTTATCTGCTCCTCAATCTCCTCTGCAGACCACCTATATTGGCTCAAATATACTCACACTCATCCCCTGTAGGTTTGTAGCGGTCGCCACATCCCTGCATAAAATGCTTGCCGATGGCGTCCTACAAGCCGGATCTGTCCGCAGCTTTCTTGCGATGCAAAGGGGCCTACAATTCCTTCCTCCTTTTGCTTGTGAGGGGCTCCTCTATAGATGTTTCTCATCGCAGCTTTTCCTTCTGTGCCACAAATAGCTCCTTGTCGGTTCCCTTGCCATCCACAGATGGAAAAATTTGTTCAAACTTGGGAACCTTAAGGAGTCGAACAAACTCCAATTGACATGGAATTCAAAAGACAAATAAGAATTGGGTGTTTCTCCAACCCCAAATAATCAAAATAGCTAATTGTTAAACAGATTGATCACCATCAAGGATCAAAATGGCCAACCAAAATCAACTATGGAAAAGTCAGACCAAACTGGGCCATAACATGGTAAACTGAGAAAACTTGTCTAAATTTGAAAATAACTTCACCAGTGTATTAGGATATGCTATAGGAACAAGTACCTCAAGTTTCACTCCAAATTGCTGATGAACATGGATCGCGATACATGACCCCTGCTGATGAAGATTTCCTATCAAGCACTTGAATGATAGACCAATTTCCACAGGCAAAGTCTCAACTGGATCTATTGCACAAGTCAAAGCATGCAGTCCGGCCGGTGACAGGACCCTCTACTATGCATACAACAACAAAAACAAGAGGACAAAGCCCTTGAAGAAGGACATTTGATAGTGAAGAGGTTGAGATGGACATCGACCTCAATGATGAGAAGAAGGCCAAAAGAGGGAGACACCCTCAAAATTTCAGTCCACCACCTATGAATAAGACGAAGAAGAGGACATAACGGTACCACTGACGCTGTTGGGCGTATTTTTGACACCCCGTTTTTTGTAAATTTGTACATACGGACATGATGCCCAATGTCAAAAGGGCGTGTGGGATTTATTTATGTGGGTTTTTTAGCTTGCTTTAGCAAGCACATACACATGCACTGCAAGTCGCTAGTCTAGTGACAGCTGTCGGGCTACTGTAAGTGCCCGTGAGTGAGTTTTTTAAAGTGAGCCTTGTATATAACTTAAACTCATGTACAAACTAAAAATCTTTCAGCCAAAGATCAGAAATTTGCAGGTTTTAGCTCGTTCTATCTCCTTGGTGCTCTTGGATGCAGTTTTTTGCCCCGACTAGCCTTCTCTACGTGTAGTCGTGCTGGGACAGCTCTCTGTTCGCGTCACTTTTGCTCATGGGGGCGTATGGAATCAATTTTAGTCATATTAAGCTTTATCTCCAGTCATTTTTCAAGATTTCTCTTAAGATTTAAAGTGCCCCAATTGGAGTCGTGCTCATCAAGTTACGACTAGTTCTCTGCAGGGTTATGGCTATGGCAGCCTAGCGGCAAGTTGTGTGTAGACAGATTCGGAGGGCATGTATCTATGAATTGTGTAATTGATGTTGAAGTTGTGGGTTTGTGATTTTTTATTGTGAAATGAGAGGCTCTTGTATTCATATGCATTGGTCGGCGTGTGCTGTAAATCCATGCTTTGGCAGGGTTTTGCTCCTATGTGGCATAGTCTCTTGGGTGGGCGACGGCTAGTAAATTCCCAAGGGTCTACTCCTATTGGACTTGTGGTGTTTCAAAAGGATTTTATGAAGCTTTTGGTGTCTTGTAGTTCTCTTTCAACGCTCTTGGGTGACATCACTATAGAGATGTTTCAGTTTGTTTGTTTCCCAACAGTGTTTTGGTGCCCGCCACCGAGGAATCGCTTCAAGTTACCTTCAGTTTACAGGTTTTGAAGACATGGCATTTAATTTTTCAGATTTTAGTGGGAAATTAAATGAAAGTTCCAAAGCTTTTATTGAGAGAATGGAGTTTGCTTGCCTTCTTGCTGACAAGCAAGACCCAGCGTTGGTGCTATGAATTTTCTGCTTCTGTTTGAAGGGAGATGCTAGGGAATGGTTGGAAGGCTACGAAAAGGATCTACAATCAGCCCAACCTCCTCAATTTATGACTTATGAAATGGTAAGGCATTCTTTTCTTACACACTTTCAACAGGTGGAAGACCCACAAAAGGTATGGAAGGCTATTCAAGGCTTAGTACAAGATGAAGGCCAAACCATAGAAGACTTTGTTAAGGCATTCAATGCGTTATGGGTAAAGTGGTGTACATCTTTGGGGGCTGAAATTCCTCCAGCCATGTTGAAGAAGGACAGGTTTCTTGCAAGCTTGAGGAGTAACCTACGCTTGAAGGTAGAGCTGAAGCAGCCAAGGACCTTTGAGGAGGCAATTGAAATTGCAAAGAATAAAGAGTGGAAAGCAGAGCGTCTTCATCAACTTGGAATCAATGTGGAGCCAAAGCTTGAAGTGAAAGCGGTAGAGCAACCAAGGGTCCTCATCAGGGAGCCAAGTTATGATCAACAAGCTTCTCATGATGTGAATGCCTTTCGCAAGGAGATGCAAGAGGTGGTAGGTCTTATGAAGAATCTTAGTGTGCATATGATGGGAGGTGGAAGAGGTCAAAGTTATGTATATGGACGTGGTTATGGAAGCAATGAGGGTTATACAGGTGGTAGAGGAAGAGGCATGGCTGGAAGAGGGGATATGTTTAAATGCTACAATTGTGGTGAATGGGGTCATAAAAGCCCTCAATGTGACAAGCCAAAGAGAATGGGTGGCGACATGTTTCCTCTTCCTCCACAAATTTCTTCTCGAGCTCAAGATTATGGTATTGAGATTAAAGGGGAAGCAGGACCAAGTGGATTGATAGTAGAAGAGAAGGGCAAAACAAAAGTGGTAAGCATAATCCGTTTGGAGAAGAAAGAGGATGATTTGGGAGCTATGGTCATGCCTGTAGGTAAGAGGGTTACAAGAGATCATGACATGAGTGATGCAAGTCCCAGTCATGAAGAGGGATCCATACCCTCTTCCTTTCATAGATGACATACTTGATTCTATTGCAGGGCATGAGAGGTATAGAGTATGTGATGGATTCTCTGGATATTTTCAGCTCACCTAATTGGCTTTGGAAGATCGAAAGAAGACCACATTTATCACGCCATGGGGATGCTTTTGTTATTGTGTACTTCCTTTTGAATGGTTGTGCGTGGTATCAAAAGCGTGCCAACAAGGTGTTCTCTCCCTTTCTTGGCAAGTTTGTGAAGGATCTTATTGATGAATTTTGTGTTTATAGCTCTAGAAAGGATCATTGTGAAAATCTTGGGATGGCATTGAAGCAATATGATGAAAGTGGAGGTCAACTCAACCCAAAGAAATGTCATCTTGCTCAACCAAGAGTGAAGTTTTGGGGCATATGATCTCAGAGAATGGGATTGAAGCGGATCCTGACAAAGTGAAGGCTTTGGTGCTCCTCCCATCACCTAAAGATACAAAGCAACTTTCTACTTTTATTCAAAAGGTGATGTATATGGCAAGGTTCATTCCTTTGTCCTCTCAACTTCTTTATCCTCTGCAACAAGTAGCAAGGTTGGATCCTCTACAATGGACAAATGAATGTGAAGATGTTTTCCAAGGTATCAAAGAGGTTCTTGGTTCTCTTCCTGGTATGCAAGCTCCTAATTGGGATAAGGAGTTTTATGTGAATCCATCAGTAGGTGAGGATGCTATTGGAGCTATGCTTCTTCAACGAGGTAACAATTCCCACTACATGAAGCCTATCTTTTGTACTAGCAGGGTGAAGCTAGAGGTGGAGAGAGGATATACTGAGGTGGAGCTCATTATGGTGAGTGTGATTTATGCATGTAGAAGGTTTAGGCACTACCTTCTCCCTAAACCATTCAGATTCCTCACTAGCTACACTCTTCTACCTCAATTGGTGAATAGCCCTACTTTGTCAAAGAGGCTCATGAAGTGGATTGTGGAGCTACAGGAATTCCAATTCTCTTTTCTTGTTGAGGAGATTACAAGGGCTTCATTGGATGATTTGCTTACCTATAACGAAAACCCTCTTCTTCTTAAAGAGGATGCAGTGAAGAAGCAACACATGGAAGCTCCTGACATAGACAATGCCTATCTATTTATTTTTTATGGCTCTTACAGGAAAGCGCATGGTGAAGCTTCAGGAGGTGTGGTAGTTTATGATCCTCAAGGTGCTTTGGTAACTAAAAGGAGTTTGAAGCTTACAGCACAAAGCAACAATGAAGCTGAGTATGCTACTTTGGAGAAAGGTCTCAACCTTTGCCTTGAGCTGGGCATCCGTCGTGTGAGGGTAAGAGGTAATGCTCTTTTGGTGGTTAAGCAAGTACTTGGGGTGTGGAAAAGTAAGAATCCAAGGCTGAAAAATATGTGTTTTCAAGTGAAGAATCTTCTTACGCATTTTGAAGCTTGGAGTTTAAGGCATGTGGACAGGTCTCAAAATGAAGAAGCACATGGTGCAGCGTAAGCTTCAATTGGGCAATTGTATGTGATAAGAGATGATTCTCCTCTTTATTTGGGAAGGGAAGCTTTACAGAGGGAGGAAGAGTTTCTACAAACAGGTATGCTTCCATCAGAGTTGGAAAAGCCAAAAAAGTACGCCTTCCTACGTCGTGCCAAAAGGTATGTTCTACTTGGTGATGCCTTGTATATGAAGGGGGCTGATCCTGTGATGAGAAAAGTGCCTTGGAAAGAGGAAATTTACAAAATTTTAGAGGAGAATCATGAGGGTTCTTGTGGTGGTCACTTTGCTGCAAAGATCACTTTGCATAAAGTCTTGCAGGAGGGTTATGTGTGGCCAAGTGTTCAACGTGATGTTCATCATTGGTGCAAGTCTTGCAAAGAGTGTCAAAGCATGGAAAATAGGGTTCTCAAATCAGAAATTAGAGGCACCATTGTGGCTTATGATGTGTTTGAGAAGTGGGGTATTGATGCAATAGGTCCTCTACCTACAACAGCTAGAGGAAAATGTTACATACTTACTACTGTTGACTATCTATCCAGGTGGGCCGAAGCCAAAGCTGTTAAGTACATCACGAGTAAATATGTTTCCTTATTTATATATGAAGATATTTTCTGCAAATTTGGCATGCCATTGGAGTTACTTTCTGACAAGGGTCCAGGTTTCAGGGGAGAGTTGGTGGATTATCTATGTGAGAAGCTTCATGTGCATCGCAGGTTTACTACTCCATATTATCCCCAATGCAATGGCATGAATGAAAGGTTTAATGGAGAGCTCATAAGGATGCATACAAAGATGACAAGAAAAAATGTGAAGACTTGTGATTTAGAGCTACCTTGTGCTCTATGGGCTTATAGGACTGCCATCAAATTAGGTACTGGTTTTTCTCCCTTCCATCTAGTTTTTGGCAAAGAGGCTTTACTTCCTATTGAGGTGGAGATACCATCCTTGAAGATGATGCTAAAGCTTGAAGAAGAGCCCAAGGAAGCATTCAAGGAAAGAATTTTATATTTGCAATGTGTACAATTGGATAGGGTGTTAGCTTTTGAGCATTATGAGCAGGTCTTGAAGAAGAATCAAGCAAAGGCAAATGAGAAGGTAAAGAACAAGGACATCAAGAAGGGTGACATGGTGCTTCGTTACAATAGTAAGCTTGATAGCACTTTTCAAAAGAAATTTCAAATCATGTGGCAAGGTCCTTTCTTGGTCTTAAACAGGTTTCCGAATGGCACATATCAGCTTGCTGACTTGGATGGTACCCCGCATAAAGCACGCGTGAATGGCTACAGGTTAAAAAAGTATATTGCAAGGTTGATGACTGTGATTGAGGATGGGACTTCTTTTGAAGAATTTTATGATCATGTTGTTAATGATGAAGATGAGATGAAGACTCCCTCATGTGGTTTACAGGATCTCTTTCGTGCTGCTGATCATGAATGATCTAGCAAGTTGGGGTGTGGCAAACTATGTTGGGCGCATTTCTGACACCCCGTTTTTTGTAAATTTGTACATACGGACATGAAGCCCAATGTCAAAAGGGCGTGTGGGCTTTCTTTTTGTGGGTTTTTTAGCTTGCTTTAGCAAGCACATGTACATGCACTGCAAGTCGCTAGTCTAGTGACAACTGTCGGCTATTGTAAGTGCCCATGAGTGAGTTTTTTGAAGTGAGCCTTGTATATAACTTAAACTCATGTACAAACTAAAAATATTTCAGCCAAAGATCAGAAATTTGCAGATTTTAGCTCGATCTGTCTCCTTGGTGCTCTTGGATGCAGTTTTTTGCCCCGACTAGCCTTCTCTACGTGTAGTCGTGCTGGGATAGCTCTCTATTCGCGTCAATTTTGCTCATGGGGGCGTATGGAATCAATTTTATTCATCTTCAGATTTCTCTCCAGTCATTTTTCAAGCTTTCTCTCAAGCTTTAAAGTGCCCCAATTGGAGTTGTGCTCATCAAGTTACGGCTAGTTCTCTGCAGGGTTATGGCTATGGCAGCCTAG
The DNA here is from genome assembly GCF_014529385.1 of Adiantum capillus-veneris. NCBI lineage: Eukaryota > Viridiplantae > Streptophyta > Polypodiopsida > Polypodiales > Pteridaceae > Adiantum > Adiantum capillus-veneris. The sequence goes on from NC_140958.1 coordinate 115,988,238, forward strand.
TGGCAAATTGTGTGTAGACAGATTCGGAGGGCATGTATCTATGAATTGTGGAATTGATGTTGAAGTTGTGGGTTTGTGATGTTTGATTGTGAAAGGAGACGCTCTTGTCTTCATATGCATTGGTCGGCGTGTGCTGTAAATCCATGCTTTGGCAGGGTTTTGCTCCTATGTGACATAGTCTCTTGGGTGGGCGACGGCTAGTAAATTCCCAAGGGCCTACTCCTATTGGACTTGTGGTGTTTCAAAAGGATTTTGCGAAGATTTTGGTGTCTTGTAGTTCTCTTTCAACGCTCGTGGGTGACATCACTATAGAGGTGTTTCAGTTTGTTTGTTTCCCAACAACGCGAACCAAAAAAAAGGAGAGGGATCAAATTCCTATCTCTCAAACACAAAGATCTATGGAATAAGCTCAAAGGCTAAGAGAAGAAAGATGACGAAATCTTGCTGAGGAGAAGAAAAAGGTAGAAGTCAAGGGTGAGGATGCAGATGTTGAAAATTAAGAAGATTTGAACAAACGGCTTGAGAAAAGGAAGGTAGAGAGGTTGGAGAAGATAAAGCAATACAAAACGAGACCAACAACAGCAAATGTGGAGCTTGCCAGCACCATGTGGCAACACTTCAACAATGAGCTTAAGCGGAAGGCAGAAAAAAGATCTCAGGAGGAGACTAAGAAGCAAAGAATGGATGACCTAGAACCTTTGGATAACTCCTCAAAGATCAAGGAGAAGACCAACAAGGAGCCACCAAAAGAAGATATCGGTGTGGAGCCCCTTGAAATACACAAAAATTCTTTGCCAACCCTCTCTCCCATGCCAATCACGCCTCCTCCTATCGAAGATACCAAATATGAAATAGAGAACACAACTCATATGTAGAAACCTTTGGAGCAGCCAATTAGTAAAGACAAAGAGAAGGAGGACTCAAGAGAAAAGGAAGCCACTCAATAGCAAAGTTCCTCTCGAGCTTGAGAATTTGAGAAGCAACAACAATAGGCTAGCAATGACAAAGAACTTGAGAAGACAGAGCAGTCTCCCATCACAACTCAAAAAGAGATGCCAAAAGACAAAGATACAAGGGTTCGCACCTCTCAACAACCAATCAAATCCAAAAGAGGGATAATATCTCTGCACTCCAAAGCTATCATTAAAGATGGGGCTAGAATATTTCAAATTTTGATAGTGACAAGAATTTGGAGCATATCAAGCTATATATCAAATGCCAAAGAGCCATCACAAGCCTATGAGAGCTTGACTTACGGGAAGCCCAAGCCGAGGCACCCTCACTCAAAAAGTAGAATCAATGGCTTCATCAACAAGTGGAGGAGCTTCAAAACAATCATGTCTAGCTTAGGGAGACTCTAAAGGAGGGAAAAAAGGAAAAAACACTTTCTACCTGACTTTACAAGAGCACATAGAGGCCAATAGCTAGATGCAAGTATAAAAGCAAGAACTTGAAGAAAAGCTGGAAGCAAAACAACAAAAAAGTATGAAGCTTGTGGAATCATATGGTGTAGTTAAGAATACTCTAACACAACTTCTCATAGTGCAAGACACACCAACCCCAACCTCCATTTCATCGACTCCAACAGCTAATTTAAACGAGGGGAAAGCACTCAGGGAAGAATTGGCCCAAGATAGATATGACTGCTAGATTATGACTGAAGGACATAGGACAATTCAGGCCCAAAAAGTTGAAGAAATCAGGTAGCTTCGAGACCAATTGGTCAAGGCATGAGAAGAGTTAGCTAGCCACACCAGAAAGTAGCACATGCCTTGGAGCTACAAAAGAAAGATGTGGAAATTAGTGCCATATAAGTCCAGGAAGTAGTAATTGCTCCTCCACCACTGGTAATGGAGTTAGCACACACAAGTGTAGACCTACCTCCAGTAGAGCTACCAAGCACTTATACTGAAGGAAATTTACATTATTTTGAGGCTTCAAAGACACCCCAAATCTAGAAAAGCCCCAGGTTATCAACTATTTTGTCTAAGGCTAAGTGATGTAGGTGCTCATAGTCTTGTAGCGATGCTGCCATGAGAAACATAACACATGAGTTGAATCACAATAGCATCTTCTATATGCACAAACAATGTTTTCCAAGCAGTCAAATTACATAGGGCCTCTAACCTTACACGTCCACCGTAAATCATCAAAACCACTTCATGATCCAATTTAAAACCATAAATCATAACCCAATCTCATCACATAAGCGAGCACTCCATCCAACTCAGGGTGATGCACATCCAATCTTGCAAAACCACTTTAGGACATAACATGGCTGTAAAAATTTTGGTAGCATTTTGACAACGCAACCATATCCATGAATCACACCAGCTTCCACAAGCAAAATCACAACCATAATTCATGAGGAATCTCAGACCTTGACCATAAAACATATTCCATACTAAACCAATTCCCACACTTGGAGTTTGATATATCTACTTCAATCAAACTAAGCCCACACACATGGTCCTTAAGATACAAACTTTTATGCATAAACTAATTACGACCAGTGATTAAACATGACTTTAAAAATACAATTTTGACAATGTTTAACCATGCATAAATGATGCATTATGACCGCACCTCACCCCCTTAGCACATAGAGCTAGTCTTGACCTTGAACTATGAAAAGCAACATACACATACACATGAGATTTCCGAATCCATACATGAGGTTCCATACATCACATGATATCCTTTCCATCAACATATTCATGATGCAAAACAGCCCGTCACTTTGATCAACCATGTTTTATAGCATCACATATATGTGAAAAACAACTTTTTGCCATTTTTGGGTGTATGTATAACATGCAAATGAAAGTATTTGACGACAAACCAATGGATCAAGCTCAATCCCATAATATAAACTAAAATCTTATCACATCAATTAGTTCATACAAGACTCATGAAACAAATGGGAATACAAAAAGAAAGCCACTTTATTCAAATTTCCCTACACAATTCAGATTGACTAACCATATACCCCATATAAGTTTATGGACATCAAATACTTGAAATAAACTCACTAAAACAAACCAAAAAACATATATGAAGCACTCATCAAACTCACAGTTGAAGCTTTTGGGTCTAGGAATGAAGAGCTTGAAGTGCTGAATGAGGAGGTCCAGACGGCTCATCAAACCGAGCTACGGAGCCCAAATTATTGAAGGTTGAAGCTTTAGTGGTTTGCAGATTCTTGCCGGACAGGGCAGCTGGTGACACGTGGTCCAGGGGGAAGTCAAGGTATAGATGTGTAAAGATCAATTCATGGAGCCTACCCATCTTTTCAGATTGCAGATCAGAGCCATGGTTTGGAAGATATGATCAATTGAAGTTTTTCCAGGAGCCGAATCGGGTGGACAAGAGGTGTACAGCACGCAAGTGTTTCCAAAAATCAAATATGCCAAGTGGTGGCAATGCAAGAAAACTCTAAATAGAGCTCCAAATGAAGTGCACGACATGGAAGCTCACCCCATTTTTGTTTTTTGGGTCTCCTAGACACACCCTTATAAAAGGAGGTTTATGTTCATTTTTTAGGGTCTTTTGGACCAATGTGGCTTTTTTGCTTGAGGGTGCGATTGGAAGCTTGAATCTTGTGTGTTGTTAAGCTTTCCATTGAAGCTGCATACATTGATTGTACTATTCCCTATGCAATAATACCACTCATTTACCCCAATCTCTTATATTGCTTCTCCCCATCCCCTCCTTTTCTCTCGCTCTTCGTGTATTGGCCATTGTTTGCAGAGGGTTTGCCTGGAGCTCGAAAGGTGCTACCAAGGGGGCAGATTAGGAGTGTTTTGTGAGTCGAAAAGGGTGAGTTGAGCAGTGTGGGTGCATTTGTGCTATGGGGTGTTCTTTGCAAGGTGTAAGGTAGTTGTTTTGTATGCTAAAGCGGAGTTGTTAGTGCAAATTAGCCAATTTGAAGGTGTTATTGAGAGGTTAGGGGTGCTGCGGAATCCGTGGGCTATAGAGAGGTTACTATATTGTGTGTTGGGTATGTTCCCTATTCCCCCTCTCCATCTTATTGTGCATCCACTGAGGAGCTATCTGATGCTCCAATTTGCGGTTGAAAGTGGTGGTTTTTAGCCGGACGAAGCGGTTGGCTGATGGTCGAGATGTTTGATGGGCAAGGTTGAAGCTGATAGAGATGGTGGAGCCAGGTTTTGGCCCCATATTTAGGGGCATTAAAGATCCCGAGAATTGTTTAGCAGATTTGCAGCTATGGTTGCTATGCATGCGTATATCGACGTATTCAAAAAGGTTACAGACGGTGCCATTGTTGATGTGAGGGCGAGCCAAGGTGATGGTTTAAAGAGAAGTGATCGAGAATCATGGAAAAGGTTGTAGAGTCAGTTTCTAGAGCGGTTTTGAGAGGTGCTTACAACGGAAAAATCTGGTGCAAGGCTGAAGGCGGTACACCAGGATGTAAGTAAAGATTTCTCTATTTTCATTGATGTAAGAGGACTAAATTTTGAAGTTCTTAAAGTCGAAAAGAATGTAGTAAGCCATATCTTCCGTTTAGCACGATTTGGAAGATTGTTGAATAGTCTATTAGATAGAGCTTATATGAATGAGTTTAAGATATTAAGAGAGAAAATATACTCTCTTCTTTTCAAATACTACACCAAAGACATATTTCATAAACATTAATGAACAACAGATACTCTGTCTATGAATAATATAATAAAAACGTAATTAAAACTGAGATTTTTATTAGTATCAATGTGTTATATTTATGTGTTTTAGCTTAAAATGTATGGTTAGGCTTAAAATAAGTTGAAAAAGTAGTGGAGACCCAAAAATAGTGTTTTTAGGAGTCGTGACCTAAAAGATGCGTTTTCAGCCAAATAAAGAAGTTTTTCGCAATTCTGTCAACCCTACCTTGTAGACTAGACTTGTTCCCGTCGTTTTGAGTACCTGGAAGGCTATGTTCTGAGTTTGTTTGATCAAGTTATGACAGAAACAAATTGCCAGCAGCAATAGGTTAACCTACAAGTAGCAACAGATTAGCTTACAAACAGATATACACATGTAATATCTCTTTTGTTTGATCCAATCAAGAAGTGATTATACTCTTTTATGATGGTACAAAATGATGTTTTGAATTTGATTACCATGTTGATTTGGTTGCACGAGTATGTTCTTTTGGCTATTTTGTAGACGATGCAGGGTGTCATGATGTTGGGATTGTGATCGTGTTGCGATTTCGATTATGATCGTTGTTGCCATCAAGAGATTGAGATTGAGAGTGTGATTGTGATTGAGATTGAGAGTGAGAGTGTGATTGAGATTGAGATTGTGCACAAGATTGAGATTGAGAGTGAGAGTGAGAGTGTGATTGAGATAGCTTGGGGGTGGTCGGGAGGTTATGAAACGAGCTATGCTCTTCTTGTAATGATTATCTTGTATCCATACAAACTCTTTATTTCATCTATTTACTCTACGTACTCTGTATATTCTTTGTTCATTATCAATGTATTTTGCTTTCCCGTGTCACGTGACAAGTGGTATCAGAGTAAGCGGTTGATTCTGGACATGGAAGGATACGAGAGGAAGATGAAGGAGCAAGAAGACATGATTCCATGAGTACGAGAGGATCTGGAACAAGAAAATCGGGAGCGTGCTGAGGCTCTGCGGGGCAAAGCAGCACGAGAGTCTGATATCTATGTGGACCTTGATGGCAAACATGAAGGAAAAAAAACCATGCTACTCCACCTGGAAACAATAATCATCGTGGCAACGCTGGGGCACCTGGCGCTGGTGATAGTGGTGATGGTGCAACGGTGCTGGTGGACGTAGAGGTCGTGAGAAAAAGAAACGATGACGATATGGAAGAAGCGACAACCAAATCATTCTTAACGAAGGCTAATTTTAAAGAGTTTGATGGCATGAGAAAAATATGCGAAGATTTAGAAGCGTGGATTGAAGAACTCAAAGATTTGGATTATACTTTCAATATCGAGAACACGACCACCAGACTTTCGAATGCTCGAGCAAGGTGACCGATAAGACAATACGCACCACGATGGCTCAGTTGGAGACTTTTGGTGATACGTACGATAAAGGTAAGTCATCTACCTCTTCTTTGTGATGTTTTATGTCTTTGATGCATCATTTGAAAGCTTCTATGATCAAAGTCATGCATAAAATTTAAGATTTGAAATTGAATTTCTTAATTGATTCCAGTAGTACCCATTGATTCTTGTCCTCTAATCTAGCTGAGAAATTAAACCTGAAATTAAACCGAAAAATAAAGAGAGATTGTTGAGAAGAAATTTTGTTTACATAAGGATAATTTGTATTATCATGATTGCTTATGTGTGTTTGTAAATTCCTCTTTGAAATCTTAACCTAAAGAAAAGATGTGAACGCAATACTAGAAACCAATTTGATTATAGAGTTAGACAACTTAGAAGTAGGATTCTTCTTATCATGTAAAAGATTCCTCTTAGATTGAATTTGATGTTTTGTATCTTAAAAACCCCTCTTTCTAACTCTGAGGACAAAGTTAATTTTGATAAGGGGAGAATGTACTAGGACTAAATTTTGAAGTTCTTAAAGTCGAAAAGAATGTAGTAAGCCATATCTTCCGTTTAGCACGATTTGGAAGATTGTTGAATAGTCTATTAGATAGAGCTTATATGAATGAGTTTAAGATATTAAGAGAGAAAATATACTCTCTTCTTTTCAAATACTACACCAAAGACATATTTCATAAACATTAATGAACAACAGATACTCTGTCTATGAATAATATAATAAAAACGTAATTAAAACTGAGATTTTTATTAGTATCAATGTGTTATATTTATGTGTTTTAGCTTAAAATGTATGGTTAGGCTTAAAATAAGTTGAAAAAGTAGTGGAGACCCAAAAATAGTGTTTTTAGGAGTCGTGACCTAAAAGATGCGTTTTCAGCCAAATAAAGAAGTTTTTCGCAATTCTGTCAACCCTACCTTGTAGACTAGACTTGTTCCCGTCGTTTTGAGTACCTGGAAGGCTATGTTCTGAGTTTGTTTGATCAAGTTATGACAGAAACAAATTGCCAGCAGCAATAGGTTAACCTACAAGTAGCAACAGATTAGCTTACAAACAGATATACACATGTAATATCTCTTTTGTTTGATCCAATCAAGAAGTGATTATACTCTTTTATGATGGTACAAAATGATGTTTTGAATTTGATTACCATGTTGATTTGGTTGCACGAGTATGTTCTTTTGGCTATTTTGTAGACGATGCAGGGTGTCATGATATTGGGATTGTGATCGTGTTGCGATTTCGATTATGATCGTTGTTGCCATCAAGAGATTGAGATTGAGAGTGTGATTGTGATTGAGATTGAGAGTGAGAGTGTGATTGAGATTGAGATTGTGCACAAGATTGAGATTGAGAGTGAGAGTGAGAGTGTGATTGAGATAGCTCGGGGGTGGTCGGGAGGTTATGAAACGAGCTATGCTCTTCTTGTAATGATTATCTTGTATCCATACAGACTCTTTATTTCATCTATTTACTCTGCGTACTCTGTATATTCTTTGTTCATTATCAATGTATTTCGCTCTCCCATGTCGCCTGACAATTGAGAAGTTTGAAGCTTGTTGGAAGCAGTTAGAGATTGCTACTGGGGTCAAAAGCAATCAATCTTTGAAGCTGTCAAAGCTGTTAGAGTACTTGCATCCGAGGATTATGGAAAAGGTCAAAGATGGCGCAAATACCTATGAAGACATGATCTATCTGGCAACGATAAAGAGAAGAAAGGTGAAGCAGAAGTTGGAGTTGGGAGTGTTAAAGCCAACAGATTATATGCCTGTTGAGGAGGTAGCGAAGTGCTCTTGGGTCCAACCAAATGTGATTCCAGTTGTGCAAAATGCAAGGCCTGAGGAGGTAAGACCTACTATTGGTTATGTTCATTGGAGGTTTCCAGTTTGTGATGTGCATGTGCCGAGGGTGGAAGAGCTTGTCAACGAGGAGAAGCTCCATGTCAAGGTGAGCCAAGATGCAAAAGCAATAGCAGACGTGGAGGTTCCGGTACAGGTTGAAGAGGTAAAGCATGTTCTTGTTGAAAGTTTGCATGAAAAAGTAGAAGAATGCAATCAAGATGCAGATATCGAGGGTTCAGAAGCTGATGAAGAAAGTTTGCAAAAAAGTGAAGATGATCAAGCTTTTGTGGAATAGCAAGTGGATGCAGATGCTGATATGGAGTCGGTATATGATGCCAATGCCAATGATGATACAAGCTCGATTAGCTGGGAGACAAGCGAGGAGGATAGTGCCGATGAGTCCACATCCCATGACGAGGAGATGGAATCTAATGAACCCAAACCGTTAAAGGTAAAGATGCCCTCTTATATGCTTGATGATATGGTAATAGCACATGTGCAAGAAGAGCAGGGAACAGAGCAAGCCGAGATGCTTGATGAAATCCAAGTGGAGCGGTCTAGGCCTACACATGATGGAATGCAGGTGAAGGTGGTATGTGGTGCCATGCTAATGGCTGTGCTGATGAAAGTAGCGGTGGAATGTGCCATGGTGGTGCAACATGTGTAGACTTTTTCACAGAGAGATAACGCGGCCGTGTCTATGGAGGAACTTGAGATGGATGCGGTAGAGAACGAGTTTCTCTCTTCCATAGAGGAGCATGATGCAACGATAGAAAATGTGATTGAAGAGCAGTTGGTTGAAGTCGATGAGCAGATGATGTTGGTCAACCTTGAAGGTCCGATTGACAAGGAAGGGCTCGATGATGCTTGAATTGAGTGTGCGGCCAAAGAGAAGGTTGTGATGCCAAAGATGGAGGAGATTTTGATGCATCACATATGCCCAAGGGTGGAGAAAGGAGAATCTCAAGCAATGACTTGGCTTCCATTGAAGGTATCTGAATTATGGTTGATGAAAAAGATGGTAGATACAAATCTATGGAGGCTCGTTCAGCAGGTACAAGGGTATACGCTCAAGGCTTCCACTTTATTTGGTTGGGAGGGAGGGTCAGACATGTGTTGTAGCTTGAGATCGGGTACATGTATTTTTGATGATAATATGCTTTGTGCTGCTTGGTATGGAGTAGAGAAGTTCTAGGTTCTTGGGTAGGGCACTATTGGAGGTTGTTGCAGATGGATGAAAGTGAACAGAGCCAGGTGTTTGATCCGGTGGAAGCTATGTGATACAAGGGGTGGGGCAACCCACTTGGCAATAAAACAATGTACATATGGTTTTTTAGTTTTCTCATAGTGTCTGCCAGGTTTTGCAGTTAGAAAGAGAATAAAACTTTTATGTGGTTGAGCAAAAATGCTCAACACGGGGGTGGGCAATGATGGTGCAGCCAAAGTGTGTGGACTCTAGAAAGTGGCATAGGCACGTATATGCAGGCAAACAGAAGCATGGCAAAGGAACGGCGCAGCTAGGAAAATCATGGGATGGCAGGTAGCATCGGAAGTGTATGCACAATGCGGCTTGTAGGCCAAGAAAGGCTCCATGAGGGCCTAATTTGGGTAGCACGTGAAGGAGATGCAAAGTATAGATTTTGGGTCCATGAATGAAGAGCTTGAAGTGTTGAAGGAGCAGGTGCACACGGCTCATCAAACCGAGCTACGGAGCCCAAGTTATTGAAGGTTGAAGCTTTAGTGGTTTGCAGATTCTTGTCGGACAGGGCAGCTGGTGACAGGTGGTCGAAGGGGAATTCAAGGTATAGATGTGTAGATCTCAATTCATGGAGCCTACCCGTCTTTTCAGATTGCAGATCGGAGCCATGGTTTGCAAGATATGATCAATTGAAGTTTTTCCGGGCGGCCGAATCGGGGGACAAGAGGTGTACATCATGCAAGTGTTTCCAAAAATCAAATATGCCAAGTGGTGGCAATGCAAGCAAATTCTAAATAGAGCTCCAAATGAAGTGCACTACATGGAAGCTCACCACATTTTTCTTTTTTGGGTCTCCTAGACACACCCTTATAAAAGGAGGTTTATGTTCAGTTTTTAGGGTCTTTTGGACCAAGGTGGCTTTTTTTCCTGAGAGTGTGATTGGAATCTTGAAGCTTGTGTGTTGTTAAGCTTTGCCATTGAAGTTGCATACATTGATTGTACTACTCCCTATGCAATAATACCACGCATTTGCCCCAGTCTCTTGTGTTGCTTCTCCCCATCCCCTCCTTTTCTCTCGCTCTTCGTATATTGGCCATTGTTTGTAGAGGGTTTGCCTGCAGCTCGAAAGGTGCTACCAAGGGGGCATATTAGGAGTGTTTGGTGAGTCAGAAATGGTGAGTTGAGCAGTGTGGGTGCATTTGTGATATGGGGTGTTCTTTGCAAGGTGTGAGGTAGTTGTTTTGTATGCTAGAGCGGAGTTGTTAGTGCAAATTAGCCAATTTGAAGGTGTTATTTGAGAGGTTAGGGGTGCTGTGGAATCACTGGGCTATAGAGAGGCAACTATTTTGTGTGTTGGGTGTGTTCCCTATTTCCCCTCTCCAACGTGTAGTGGGTAGCAAGCTGTATTTTGACCATAACTCTTTGTTTAAAGCTTCTTACCATTCTTTAGGAGTGATTACAAGTTGTCAAAAGGATTCTTGATTTTTTACAAAAAAGCGGTGATCAGAGCTATGTAGAGGTTTTCACCACAAAGTCATTGGAGAGCGTGTACACCTTGAAAAGAGAAGAGAATATAGTACACAAGTAGAGAGAGAATGCCATAATAATCAATATCTAATTCTCCTAAATGATTTTCTCATGTTAAGCTGATCATTTAATATGGGGAAGTGCTAGGGGAGAAAAAGTTAGAATATTGGTTAAGTTAGCAGACCGGCCACAGTAGGGATCCAAAGGGGGGGCCATCTCCAAAAGATCTATGTGCAACAATGGGCTTAAAAGACCCTAAGGGTCAGCCCATTAAGACTTACAAAATTCAAAGGTTGTGTCCTAAGGTCAGCATTACGGAAAATTGGATGCTTTGTGTGTGTCCCAAAAGTCTTTGTCAAGCCCTATATAGGAGGAGGTGAGCCCAAGAAGTAGGGGATGAGAGAGAAACTCACACACACACACACACCCACACACACACACAAGCTCGCTTTGTACACAAGAGGAAAGAGGGACACATGTCAGCTCCCTAGCCCAGATGCCCACAAGGTGTACTCAATTCCTATTGGATGGCCTTGGAGGTGGACCAATGAGAATTAGGCTAGAGTAAATCTATAATTTAAAAACACTTAGTAAGAGAACCAATAAGAATTAAGCTCTCTAGAAGACTATTGGGCAGTCTCCCAAGGGGACCAATGAGCATTCAGCAGCCTAATGGCTTGCCTGATTCCTATTGGCCAAGAGGCAAAGGGGTCCAATGAGAGTTTAGTTGCATTTATTAATTACCTAAAGCTCTCACAAAAGGGTAAAGGGGGACACATGTCAGAAGTATATCACTTATACTACTTAATTACCATTGGCTAGCTTTGGGGAGGTCCAATGAGGCTGCAGCATGTGCAAATAGCAAGAGGGGTCAACCAAGGGAGAGAGGGGGCTGATTTTTGCAAGGCATTCTTGAGACACACACAGACACACACACACACACACAATCAACGTGTGGAGCAAGAAGACTCTCTCTCTCCTTCTCAAGATTTAACGGAAAGATTGTCTCCTACTCCAAGCTTGTGAATAGGGAGGCCTACACCAACAACTCTTGGCTTTGTGATGCAAATCCAACCAAGAGCCAAGATTGAATGCATGCTCATCTCCTCTAGCATGTTAATTACTAAGCTAAGATATGCTAATACGAGTGATTATGTGAGGATATCTACATCTTTCTCGTAAGAATACTCCTTCTTCCTCTCAATCTACTCTCATACCCCGCTAGCTCTCACCATCTTCGAAGGTGTGTGAGGTCTTGGGTCTGAGACCGTGAGGAAATTGATGTTGTGTTTGATAAGTGTTTTTCTTAGTGCATGAAGTTTCCATCTTCATTGCACTAGCTAGTCTTGAAGGAACACAAAGAATTGTATTGTACAATGTCTCTCTTGATGGGAGAAACCATAATACAAAGCCTTTTGGAGGGGGGACCGGCTCCATGTAAATTCGGTCCTCAACTGTTGCCAATAGCTTAATTTCTCTCTTTTGAAGTATTGTTCATGCTATCTAACTAGGTGTTATGCTTTCTATTGCTCTCTCCACCCAAGCACTCTTGTTATTCTCATTAGGAAACCATTCTAATGAAATGCTCACTATGTTCATGCTATTTTCTGCTACACACAAGTTACTAGGCCATTAAATGTTACATTGGTAGCAGAGCACAAGGTTCTCTTTTCTTGCTCAAGAAGGGAGGTCCTTAACCTAGCTATAAATGGTTGGTATTATTAAGTGCATGTGAGTAAGTAGAATAGGGATTTGCGAGCCTTGCAGTGCGCCTGCCTTCGTGGAGTTAACGGGGCTTCACCGTCGAGAGCTATGGTCTTAATAGTGGAGTCCTATGGGGCTTGCCTACGGCTTAACCACTATTGAGCTATTGGAAGCTTGACAGGAGTTGGTGTTGTTTTGGTGTTGAACGACCCTCTCTTCTATTCCTTGCAATTAATGGTATTCGAGCCACGGGTACAGTAGCTTGAGTGCTTTTTCTAAAGGGGTAAAGAGGAGTAGAAACTAGGGCTTGAAGTGCCAAAGTACACCTAAAAAGTTTACACCTAAAAGTTGTTAGAATGGCTGACAATAGTAAAGAGAGTGAAATTAGTGTTGATAACTTTGATTTTGCTAATGAGCAAGCTACTAATGATGCCCTGATGCTTGTTAAATCTTGTTTCTAGGCTTCAACAAGCCATGGGCAATCCATCTCTCCAAAGTGAAGTGCAACGGCAGCTCCGTGCTCATGAGAGTCTCCAAGATCTCCACCATGACGAGAGAACACCTAGGAAGCCTCCTTGTGAGTCTTCGAAAAAAGGTCTCTCTCCAATTTGGGAAGAAGAAGAGGATCCATACGAAGGGCTCAAGAATTTACTTCTTGATGATGCATCTCCTTCCCAAAGGAGAACTCAAGAGCCTCCACCGAAGGAAGGAGAAATAAGTGAGTCTCCCACCACCTTGGCGGAGATGCCTCCACGAAGACAGCGGGCTAAACTCTCTCCATCACCTCCAAAACGGAGAAGACCATTGCACACTTCTCCACACCATAATTCAAAGAGGGCTGGCAAAAAGCAAGAGAAGAAAAAGGCAAGAAAGAGGACACCCTCTTCTCCATCTTCTTCATCCTCTTCCTCTTATGAAAGTGATGGTGAAGACAAAGAAGATCAAGGCAAGAAAAAGGCAAGAAAGAGGTCATCCTCTTCTCCATATTCCTCAAATTCTTAACCTTATGAAGAAAGTGATGGTGCAACCTTTGAACCATCAAAAAGAAGAGGCCATAGAAAATCCTATGCCGCATGGAAGAGGTTATCCAAGCTCAAGAAGTTCAAAGAGGGAGGGAAGAGCATCTCTTTCCTTACCTATGATGGCACCTTTGGTGCTACGGACAAAGTCTTGGCCTTTATTCAACAATTTGATGTGGCGTTCGGAGATGAGGGCTTTACAAAGTCCTCTAAGCTACGCCATGTAGCTATGCACTTTCAAAAGTCCACCAGGCAATGGTGGTCTAGCCTACGAGCCAACGATGAAGCTCCATGAACATGGAAAGCTTTAAGATCTTCCATCATGAAGAAATTTTTGGCCACTGATGCCAAAGACAAAGTACTCACCAAATGGCGAAGCTTGAATCTCTCTCCCTATGAATCCATCCACAAATATTTAGAAAAGTTTTGGGACCTACAACTCAAAGCCACTGTCTTCAAAAAGTTGGATTTCTGAGAGCAAAAGCAACAATTTTGTGCGGGCTTAACAAGAAATGGCGGAGTATGTCAACTCCCAAAGGTCACGCACCATATCGGTGGTAATACACCATACTATGGTGGCCTCTCGAATCAATTTCCAAACAGGGGATCAGAGGAATTATAAGCCCCCAAAAAACAAGGGTTCCAATGAGCCTTAGGGGAAGGACAATGTCCAAAACTCTCCTAAGGCCAATTCCAACAAAGCTAAAGAGAAGGGAGTTTACAAAGGCAAAACCAAACTGTCTCCTGAAGAGCTTGAGCGTTATCGCAAAGATAACCGGTGTTTCAAGTGCGACTAACAAGGGCATGCATACCACGCTTGTCCCCAAAAGAACGCTCGCATAATCCTCCTAGAGCTACCTTGGTCAAAATCCAAGAGGAGGAAACTCACCACAAAGGATCTCCTCTATGACATTCTTGGGGAAATGTAAGAGAATATGATGCCTTTATTCTCTTTGACCCTGGTTCTACTCACAATTTTATATCTATAGAGTTGGCCACCAAGCTAGGCATACAAGCCTACGAGATGAGAGATGTTCTACCCGCAGACAATGCTTTCAAGGGGCAAGAAGCTTCAGTCACTCCCTTAATTGGGAAATTGAGTCTCCATGTCCAAAGCTATGTGGACAAAGAGGACTTCTTTATCTCTCCTCTCAAGCATGAGGATGTAATCCTAGGGGCACCATGGTTTGATTTCCTGGCTGCCAATGTTAAATTTCTCGAAAGGAGAATCTACTTTAGGTTCAAGGGAAAAGATATGTACATAGATGCTAAGCAAATGGGTAACACCATACCCATTGTACAAACGCAATATTTCAACAAGTCAATAAAGAGCTCTATTTCTGTGTACATGATTTTTGTTAAAGATTCTCAAAGCGAACTTGATGCTTTAGCAAAAGAAAATAAAAGAAACCACAAAGAATTAGAGTTATCCAATTTTCTCAAGGGGTTTCAAGATGTCTTTATTGTGACGACATCCCTTGTGAGCTACCTCCTAAACGAGGTAATGATGACCATGCGATTGAACTTCTTCCAAGAAGTTCACCGCCTAACAAACCTCCTTATAGAGTTTCTCAAGCTCAACAAGAGGAGATTATGCGGCAAGTGCATGAGTTAGTTGAGAAGGGCATGGTTAGGCCTAGCTCATCTCCATTTTGTTCTCCCGTGCTACTAGTGCAAAAATAGACAACACATATTGTATGTGTGACAACTATGGAGCACTAAATAGGATCACTATCAAAAATAGGTTTCCCGTTCCATGGGTAGAAGACCTATTTGATAAGCTACAAGGGTCCACCTACTTCAGTAGGATTGACCTAAAAAGTGGCTACTATCATCAAATAAGGATAGTTGATCAAGACATTGTAAACATCGCATTTTGCATTACGTTTGGTCTTTATACGAATAAATTGTCATGATTTTTGGCTTGACCAATGCACCAGCCACATTCAACCGCTTGATGGAGAAGCTATTCAGGCCTCACTAAACCTTCACTGGAGTGTTATTTGATAATATTATTATCTACTCTAATTCATTAGATGAACACAAGCAACATCTCCAGGTAATATTTCAAGTTTTAAGAGAGAATAAACTTTATGTTAATCGAAACAAAAGTGAATTTTTATTGCAAGAGATTCAGTATTTAGGTCACATTATCTCTCAAGATGGCATCCAAATGGATCCATCAAAGTTAGAGGTAATAAAAGGATGGCCTAAACCAAGGAATCTTCATGAACTAAGAAGCTCTATATATATGTGTGCATACTATACACGCTTCATAGAAAAGTTCTCACAAATTGCAAGACCATTACATGACATAACAAAGAAAAGCGTTAGGTATACATGGTATGCTAAGGAGAACAATTCTTTCAAAAAGCTTATCTCTCAACCTGTGCTTACACTACCAGATCTCTTAAAGCCATTTGAGGTCCAATGTGATGCTTGTGGTGATTTACTTGGAGCTCTTTTTCTTCAAGAAGGGCATGCGATAGGCTATGAAAGTCGAAGGCTCGACCCTGTTGAGCAAGCTCTAGGCATATATGAAAAGGAACTCCTTGTAGTTCTACATGCCTTAGACTCATGGAAGCAATATTTATTGGGGACTCCTTTCATTCTGCGAACGGATCACCAAAGCCTTAAGTACTTCATGATGCAGAACAAGCTCTCTGACAAACAAATGAGGTGGGAAAATTTCCTTTCGCAATTTCATTTTCATATTGCTCACATTGCCGGAAAGCATAATCAAGTAGCCGATGCACTCTCAAGACGGCCGAGAGTGAATGCAGTTTCCATAGCAACTCACAATGATCTATCTTCAATGATAGATGAGTATGCTATTGATCCCAATTTTTGAGATGTGATGTCAGCCCTTGCATTAGGGGAGAAGGAGGAACCATTTACTTTACGGGATGGTTATCTTCTCTATGGCAATAGACTATGCGTTACTAACTCACTCCGTGAGAAAGTAATGTATGAATCTCATGCTCCTCCTTATGCAGGGCATAGAGGGATTCAGTCTACCCTAAAGGGAATTGAAACATATTTCTATTGGCCTACCATGAAAATGAACATACAAGAGTATGTTTCTAAATGTGTGGTATGTCAAAAGACAAAATTTGATAGAGGTAAGCAACCTCGATTGCTGCAACATTTTCCAGTCCCTAATTCACCATGGGAGAGCATATCCATGGGTTTTATCTTTGGATTACCTAATTCTATCCATGGGAATACGTGAATATGGACGATAGTAGACAGGTTCAGTAAACAAGCTCATTCTATACCTGTCAAAAAGACTATCAAAGCCCATCAAATCGCAACCCTCTTCATTTCACAAATTTTCAAGTACCATGGCTTGCCAGTGTCCATAGTGTCGGATAGAGATCCTAGAATGACCATTAATTTTTGGAAGGGTCTCTTTGATAATTTAGGGACAAGGCTAAATTTCTCTTCGCCCTATCATCCACAAACAGATGGCCAAAGTGAAATAGCTAACCTAACAATTCTCGATCTACTAAAAGCCTATGTAGCGGAAGTAGATCAAGATCCCAATGGGAGAAGTACTTACCCTTAGTGGAGTATTCTTACAATAATACTGTACATACTTCCATGGGAAAAGCACCTTTCTAGGTAATCGAGGGAAGATCAAAAAGTCCCTCGCTACTTAAGGTACATGGGAAGATCTTCGCTACCGATGAGTATAGCCGAGACCCACAAGAATCTTTTCAAAATATTAAGGATGCTATCTTTATCTCACAGCAAAGGCTTTAAAGAAAATGATTGGGTCTTATTAAAATTTCCCAAGGCTTGACTAAGGCACACGACGGTTAAGAATCCTATTGGACACCAAAAGTAATATGCTAAACTAGCAAAAAGGTACTATGGTCCCTTCCAGATTCTTAGGCCAATCAATGAGATGGCCTATCAACTCAAGTTTCCCAGTCATCGACTCATACACAATGCTTTCCATGTGAGCCTACTACAACCTTACAAAGGGGAGCCACCTCAAGAACCAACTAGTGAAGACCCACTGGAGATCGAGGACCAAGAAGAGGTGCTGCAGCCCGAGTCCATCCTCCGACATGAAGACAAGGTACTAAGAGGCAGTAATATTATCCAATGATATCTTATTAAGTTTAAGAATTATCCTTTTGAAGATGCTAGATGGATGCAAGGCATACAATTAACACTAGGTTGGTAATGGGACACTTTTATGTCCTGGGACACTATTATGTCCTGTGAAGTGACCATTTTCCTTGAATTATGTCAAGAGTTTCAAAATGGATTTTGAGGTGCTATCTATCTAGAAAGTTGTCTCATGAGCTGAAAAAAACTCGACATTTTTTTGGAATATCAATTCCATATTTAACCTTGTCCTTGCATAACATTTCACAACCTAAACTGTGTGAAAAAACGGGTCCTATTTTTGGCTTTTTTCAAATTTTTGCAACTATACCACTCTAGAATTCATGTTTGTGAGGTCTATAATGCTAGAGAACTATATTTAGTAGCCCTCAACATGTCCTGATGCTTCTAGGGAGAAATAAATGTTAAAGTTGTAAGTTATGACCAAATTACAAAAATTGTCAAATCCTGCTTTTTAGCCAATTTTAGCTCTTCTAAGATTTTTTTGGTGGCTTTCATGATATCCAAATGCAGTTTTGATTTTCCATGTGACATATTGTAACATAAAGCTAATATTCCTTGAGTTTTGGGGCACCTAATACCCTATTTTGCATAGTAGACAACGATGGTTGATTGTTTCAATTATAGGAGAAAACGAAACACTCTAGTATATCAAGTATAGCTTTTTCAATATTGTTAGTTTCTTGTGACAACTACATGCATTTTGTAGGTAGTAATCGTATCTAGTCATAACGATCAAATTTGCCTAGATATTGAATAGTTTCTATGGGATTCTACAACTCATAATGTTGAACCCAATTTTTTCATGTTTGCTGTATTTAGCACTTCATCTTTGTCCCCAAGATTCCCCTTGGTAAGATATGTATTATTCTTTTGACATGCTCCATAGCTCCTTATGAACCTAAAGGACAATAGGGAACTAAGAAAACATGCATATATTATTTGTATTGAGCGTGGCTATAGAAACTTTGATGATAGGTTTGCAGAATGGTAAACATTCAACTTTTTTGTACCTATTTATTTTGGCAAAACAAAAAATAGTGAGTGAGAAGCAATCATATGTTCTGATGAGCAACCCATTGAAGTTAACTAGGGAATTTATCTCAAGTCCTACAAAAATCCCTAATCTTATTTTTATGCAACAAAACGTAAGAAATGACTGTCATTTTCTGGTCCATCAACTTTGGAGGCTTGGTGTGACCAAAAGATAAGAAATTTTACAAGTTTCTTATTTTTTCCATGTGTAGTAGGCCTTGAACTATAACCTCATGAAAGGATTTCACAAAATGCGTGGATCTACTATGGTTTTGGAGGTTTTTTTCAAAACCCTGAAAGGACACTTTTATGTCCTATTAGGTTACCAACCTAGTGTTAAAGGATAACCTAAACCTTGTCAATGCTTACAATGCTTCCCAAGAGTAAGAAAATGTACAAAATGTTAAAAATGAACAAAGTTTTTGTCTTATAATACTCTCTTTTTCTTTATTGTGCACAAAAATGTAGTATGCATGCTTAGATCAAGTTTGTGGAGACGACGTCTCCCGAACACCAAGTAGAGCTTGTCACTCTACTATGGAAGATTGATAGGACTAATGTGCAGACATGCTTGCGGTAGCCTCAGGCTCTCAAGCGCCAAATGGACTAGTCTTCCATTGTGGAATGATGTCGTAGGGTAACATAGGGATCCTCTACCCGCTAAGAAAAGGACTCATGAATATGCTTTATCTTCTCCACACCATAGTCGAGGACGACTATGATTTCAAGAGAGAGGTAATGTCATAATAATCAGTATATAATTCTCCTAAATGATTTTCTCATGTTAAACTGATCATTTAATATGGGGAAGTTCCAAGGGAGAAAAAGCTAGAATGTTGGTTAAGTTAGTAGACTAGCCACAATAGGGATCCAAAGGAGGAATAATAGGGATCCAAAGGGGGGTCCGTGTGCATAATAGCTATGTGCAAAACTGGGCTTAAAAGACCCTAAGTTTCAACCCATTAAGACTTCCAAAATGCTAAGGCTATAAAATTCAAAGGTTGTGTCCTAAGGTCAACATTAGGGAAAATTGGATGCTTTGTGTGTGTCCCAAAAGTCTTTGGCAAGCCCTATATAGGAGGGGGCGAGCCCAAGAAGTAGGGGATGAGAGAGAAACACTCACAAGCTCCCTTTCTACACAAGGGGAAAGAGGGACACATGTCACCTCCCTAGTCCAGATGCCCAAGGTGTACTCAAATCCTATTCGATGGGCTTGGAGGTGGACCAATGAGAATTAGGCTAGATTAAATCTATTTTAATTAATTTAAAAACACTTAATAAAAGAACCAATAAGAATTAATCTCTCTAGAAGACTATTGGACAGTCTCCCAAGGGGACCAATGAGGTGTACTCAAATCCTATTGGATGGACTTGGAGGTGGACCAATGAGAATTAGGCTAGAGTAAATCTAGTTTAATTAATTTAAAAACACTTAATAAAAGAACCAATAAGAATTAATCTCTCTAGAAGACTATTGGACAGTCTCCCAAGGGGACCAATGAGCATTCAACAGCCCAATGGCTTGCCTGATTCCTATTGGCCAGGAGGCAAAGGGGTCCAATGAGAGTTTAGTTGCATTTATTAATTACCCAAAGCATTCACAAAAGGGGAAAGGGGGAGACATGTCAGTAGGCTATCACTTATATTGATTAATTACATTGGCTAGCTTTGGAGAGGTCTAATGAAGCTGCAGCATGCACAAATAGCAAAAGGGGTAGACCAAGAGAGAGAGGGGGTTGATTTTTCCAAGGCATTATTGACACACACACACACACACACACACACACACACACAATCAATGTGTGGAGCAAGAAGACTCTCTATCTCCCCTTCTCAAGCTTTAATGGAAAGCTTATCTCCTACACCAAGCTTGTGAGAAGGGAGGCCTACACCAACAACTCTTGTCATTGTGATGCAAATCCAACCAAGAGCCAAGCTTCAATGCATGCTCATCTCCTCTACCATGCTAATTACTAAGCTAAGATATGCTAAGATGAGTGATTATGTGAAGAGATGTACATCTTTCTCGTAAGAATACTCCTTCTTCCTCTCAATCTACTCTCATACCCCGCTAGCTCTCACCATCTTCGAAGGTGTGTGAGGTCTTGGGTCTGAGACCATGAGGGAATTGATGTTGTGTTTGATAAGTGTTTTGCTTAGTGCATGAAGTTTCCATCTTCATTGCACTAGCTAGTCTTGAAGTAACACAAAGATTTGTATTGTACAATGTCTCTCTTGATGGGAGAAACCATAATACAAAGCCTTTTGGAGGGGGGACCGGCTCCATGTAAATCCGGTCCTCAACTGTTTTCAATAGCTTAATTTCTCTCTCTTTTGAAGTATTGTTCATGCTATCTAACTAGGTGTTATTCTTTTTGTTGCTCTCTCCACCCAAGCACTCTTGTTATTCTCATTAGGAAACCATTCTAATGAAATGCTCACTATGTTCATGCTATTTTCCGCTACACACAAGTTACTAGGCCATTAAATGTTACAGAGAATGTTCTTCTTCTTCCCATGAACAAGAGAGAATATCTGATGGAGATGGTGGTGGAGAGCTTGCATGTAGATGGAAACGGTACACTGTGATGTCTAGTGGTGGTGGCGTACTCTGGATGCAGTGTGCATGCGGACTCACATGTTAGCTCGACTCAACAAAATGAAGAGCAACCAAATAGAAAGATAAACAAAAGATACATCGACTCAACAATAAACAAGACAGCTAGAAGCCCCCAAGGCAACATTCTATACATAACTAGAATAATGTACAAAGAGTGCTTGGTTGCGGCCAACTCTACCCAGTCCACGACTATCGACAAGGTACAATGGGGATGTAGAGGCTGAGAGTGTGTCATTAGGAGAAATATGGACTTTGCATGGGCCTTGTAAAGAATCCCAATTTTTAGGGGTTAAGTCTAATGTTGTGTAGGGTTAAGGGGACAAGGGCATTCAAGAAGCTAGTTTTGAGTAAGTTTTTCTAGCCTTTTTTTCAGACACATGTAGGATGTGGACCTAGCAGGTCACTTTCTCTCTCTAGCGTTTGGAAAGTGAAGTGAGTAAAGGGGTGTGCCCACATCAACAAAAACGTGGGTCACTAAGAGACAAAATTTGAATATTTTTTTAAAAAAGTCATTTTTACTTATTTTTGACTTAAAACTCCCGCCCAACATATATACATATCAAAAAAGACCTTAGGGTTAGCTTCATTAAAGACCTCCAATGGTTAGTGTTAAAAGTCCTTAATCCTAGGACCTTTAGGTACTTTAGACCTTAGGCAAGCTAGGCATGTGCTTGAGGTGCTTGTCGTGCTTGACCTGACTAAGGTGCTTGAGGTGCTTAAGCTGACTAAGGTGCTTGAGGTGCTTGTCGTGCTTAATGACACAGATTCTTGAGGTGCTTCATGTGGCTAAGGTGCTTGAGATGCTTGATGACCAAGGTTTTTGTGGTGTTCAAGTCAAACATGACTCCTACATAGAAGGGGGCAAGCCCTAAGAGTAGGGGATGACAGAGAACACACACAGACACACTCAAGGCAATCCCAAGGCTCGAGAGGCATAAAGGATACATGTCAAGCCCATAGACCTATTTCCCTCATAGTGTGCCCAAATCCTATGGGATGGCCTTTAGGGAGGTTGAATGAGATTTTAGATGCATTTAATTAATTAATTAAGCTCTCTCCCTCTCTCAAAGGGGGAAAGAAGGACACTTGTCCAAATGCTACCTCTATTGCTTGATATGACCATAGCTAGTGATTGGCCAAGCCTGGCATGGACCAATAGTGTGCAAGCTAAAGTAAAGAGAGAGAGGGGTCGACCAAGGCAAGGGGGATCCTTTCTTTTTTCACATTCTCCCACACACTCATACACTCTCTCATGTGTTGAGCAAGAATTTTATCTCCTTCTCCAAGCTTGAGAAGTAGAGAGCCTACACCAGTTCCTCTTGGTGGCTATGGAATGCAAATTCATTCAAGAGCCATGCTTCAAAGAAATTCTTACCATATTCATTACTATGCTATGCTATAATCTAGGAGTAATGATATGTGAGGAGACTATTTCTTTCTTGTAAGATACATCATACTTCTTCTTCCTCTTACCTTACCTCACTCCTTGCTAGCTCTCTCCACCTTTAAAGGTGTTTGAGGTCTTGGGATTGAGGTCAGGGACAAGTTAATGCTTTTGCAATTTAGTTATGGCCATAATATTGGTCCATGAAAATTACCATCTTCATGGCATCAACAAGGTCTCAAGGAACACAAAATATGTATTGTACCAAGTCTCTCTTCAAGAAAGAATCTATAATACAAAAGCCTTTTGGAGGGGGAACAGGATCTAAGTAGATCCGGTCCTTAACTGTTGTCAGTTTCTCTAATTCTCTCTCTCTTTTGCAAGTATTGTTCATGCCAAGATAACTAGGTATAATTTTTATGTTGCTACCTTCAATCAAGTACTCTTCTTATGTTCATTAAGAATCCTCTTAAGGAAATGCTCACTATTGTTACTTTAATTCCATTACAATCAATGTCATTAGCCATATTCCGTTACATTGGTATTATACCTATTGGTTTCTCTTTTCTTTCTTAAGAAGAGAGGTCCTTAAGTTGTCCATGAAAGGTTTGACATGTTCATTGCAAGAGGGTAAGTGGGATAGGGATTTATTATCCCCGTTGGAATGAACTAAGTTTGAGCTACACCGTTGGGAACTATAGACTTAATAATGGAGTCTTTTGAGGCTTGCCTTTGGATTAACCATTATTGAGCTACTAGCAAGCTCAAAAGGAACCACGATCAACCAAGCATTGTTAGACCCTCTCCAATACTATTTGCAATCAACAGTCTCTAAACCATGGGCGTGGCTACTTCAGAGCTAATTTTCAAAATTTAAGAAGAGTAGAAACTAAATTTTTGAGGTTGCCAAAGCAAAAGTAGTATAAATATAAACATAGTTAGCATGGTTGGCAATAATAAAGAGAGTAGAATGAATATTGACAAACGACAAGGCTCTACCTACTTTAGTAGGACTGGCCACTTTTTGTACAACATTTGGTATCAATGAATATCTTGTCATACTTTTTGGCTTCACAAATGCTCCGACCCAATGGAGAAAATTTATAGACCCCATCGCAAGTTTACTAGTGTTCTTTGTTGATAAATTTCGGAATTATCTATTGGGAAATCATTTTGTATTCTATGTGGATCATGCTACATTGAAATACTTGTTAAATAAACCAGAAATCTCTAGAAGAGTCGTTCGATGGATGTTACTTTTTTCAACCGCTTAATGGAGAAAATTTATAGACCCCATCGCAAGTTTACTAGTGTTCTTTGATGATATTATCATCTACTCTAAATCTCTTGACAAGCATAAGCATCAACTCCACGTAATCTTCCAAGATTTGAGGGAGAATAAAATTTTCTTTAATCAAAAGAAGAGTGATTTTTTTCTTTTTAGAGATTCAATACTTAGGTCACATTATCTTTGAAGATGGTATCTATATGGATTTAACAAAGTTAGAGGTAATAAAAGGATGGCATCTACATGAGATACAAAGCTTTATTGGTATGTGTGCATACTATAGACTCTTCATAGAAAAATTATCGCAAATAGCAAGACCATTACATGACTTAACAAAAAAGAACGTTAAGTATTCATGGATTACAAAAGAGAAAAATGCTTTTGAGAAGCTCAAAGAAAATCTTACCTCTCAACTTGTGCTTACCCTGTCAGATCTCTTAAAACCATTTGAGGCTCAATGTGATGATTGTGGAGATTGCCTTGGAGCAATCTTACTTCAAGAAGGGCATGCCATAGCATTCAAGAGTTGAAGACTCAATTCCGATATAAAAAAAGGAGCTACTAATTTTTGTACATGCCCTTGACACATGGAAGCATTATCTTTTGGGAACTCCATTCATCCTACGAAGGGATCACCAAAGTCTTAAGTACTTCATGATGCAAACCAAGCTTTCTAACAAACAAATGAGGTGACAAAATTTTCTTTTGCAATTTATTTTTCATATTTCTCATATTGTTGGTAAGCACAATCAAGTGGCCAATACACTATCACGACGAACAAGAGTAAATGCAATGTCTATAGCAACTCACAATGATCTATCTTCTATGATAGATGATTATGCTACTGATCTTGACTTCAAGGATATAATTTCAAAACTTGCCTTAGGGAAGAAAGAAGAACCATTCACCTTGCAGGATGGTTATCTTCTCCATGGAAATAGGCTATGTGTTACTAACTCCCTTCGTGAGAAAGTAATGCATGAATCCCATGCTCCTTCCTATGAGGGGCATATAGGGATTCAACCTACTCTTGGAGGAGTAGAGACGTATTTCTATTAGCCTACCATAAAATCAGACATACAAGAGTATGTTTTAAAATGTGTGGTATGCCAAAAGACCAAATATGATAGAGGGAAGAACGTGTATTACTCCGACCATTGCCAATTGCCAATTCACTATGGGAGAGCATATCCATGGATTTTATCTTTGGATTACCTAAGTCTATCCATGGGAATATGAGAATATGGACAATAGTCGATAGGTTTACCAAACAAGCACACTTTATACCTGTCAAAAAGACTATTAAGGCACATCAATTGGCAACCCTCTTCATGTCCCAGATTTTCAAACACCATGGCTTAACTTCTATAGTGTCAGATAGAGATCTTAGAATGACTATAAATTTTTGGAAATGTCTCTTTGAAAATCTAGGAACAAGGTTAAATTTCTCTTCGGCCTATCACCCACAAACGGATGTCCAAAGTGAAATAGCTAACCTTATGATTCTAGATCTACTCAAGACCTATGCTACAAAAGTAGATCAACACTCACAATGGGAGAAGTACCTACCCCTTGTAGAGTATGCATACAATAACACTATCCATACTACTACAAGGAAATCACCTTTCGAGATCATTGAGGGAAGAGACCTAAAAGTCCCTTGCTACTTAAGGTACATCGTAAGATCTTCGCTCTGCTAATGAGTATAACTGAGACCTACAAGATTTTTTTCAAAAGATTTAGGATTCACCCTTGTGGGACGGGTGTCTAACCTCACTCCTATCTTATTGCAAATGTAGTGAGAACCACGAATAAATTGTCAATCCATGGGACGAAGCTGACTCAAATAGTGCATAGAGGCTACAAGAGGTTGTCAATCTCTTGGAAAACAACAAACAACTCGCATCTAACTCAAGCTACACTCAAGGGATTGAAATCACCAAAAGCCAATCGCTCATCGACAAACAAATCACATCAGTTACAGCATCAAATGACATCCAAACGTAATGAAACTTCTATGAAATATTTATAAGACCTAGGCACACATGCTTATGGTTTTAAACCCCACTTTAGATCAAGTGCTAAAATCGTGATTTTTAATAGTAGTGGATTTGACCTGGTTGTTTTCAGCCCAGAATGAATCTAAATGCTTAGCAATGCTGCCCCAATACCCCGCCTATGCTTAGTTTTTTATTTTAAAGTGTAAATTCCTACTCATGATAAAATTAGTCCGAGAGAACGCCAAAAGCTATGAAATGCTATGATGTGTTTATGTCAATGCGTAGAGCTCTTACCTATGGTTGCAATGCAACAAACACGACTGCAATGTGACAACCGAGGAGGGAGTAGGAAGTGTGAGAAGGGGAGAATTGAACGCCATTAGCTCACTCTGTTTATTTCATTATCCAAATCTTAATTAAAACTTTACAAATTTGGCAATTTTAGACCTTAGCCAAGGTCTAAAATGTGTAATATTCGATGTCCAAGACATTTGAGGCTCCACACTTATTCTATCTGCAACCCAGGTACACTAAGTTACCTATGCTTTACATCTTGGAACTCTTATTGGGCCCGTAACACGTTACAATTATCACAATGGCTAAATAAATTGGGAAATTACAATAAACGACCGTTCTGGGAAAATGTGAAAAGTGTGTAACTCCAATATTTATTGTTTCTTCATATTCATCCTCAATGTGCATTCATAAGGGCTTCGATCTTCAACAGCTCTTGTTAACTGACGTCGGCTCAGTTAACATTCCCCCCTTCCGGTTTAGTGGTGGTGCCCAAGGCCTTTAAGGCTCCACACTTATTATATATGCAACCTAGGTACACTAACTATCCTATGCTTTACATCTTGGAACTCTTATTGAGCACGTAACATGTTACAATTATCACAATGGATAAATAAATTGGGAAATTACAATACATGGCCATTTTGGGAAAATGTGAAAAGTGTGTAACTCCAATCTTGACTGCTTCTTGATATTCATCTTCACTGTGAATTCATAAGGCTTCAATCTTTAGCATCTCCTGTTAACTGACGTTGTCTCAGTTAACATTACCACCTTCCGATTTTAGTGCCCATCCTCGGGCACTATTGAGAAGTGTCCGTGGAGGCTGTGGAAGGTTTTTGATTGGTTGTTGATGGACTGATTGTCTTCATTTGTCATTGAATTTGTTGATGAGGTTCAATTTGCTGCAGCATCTTTATTAGTCCGAATATGTTTGATGTGAGAGATGATGTTGCATTTGTTCGTTGTAATAGCATAATGATGAGGCTTCTTTATTTATGTGAAGTAAGTACAAGGAAAGTAGAATTATGAGGTTCTAAATTAGGGTCTAATACCTGAATGACCAAAGGGAAAAACTCAGTGGGAAAAAAATGCCTTTGTGATAGGTCCATTATTGGAGTACTTATTAGTATGGGAAATATTAATAAATTACTCAAGGGATTATTTGCTGATAGATATGGAATTAATAGGTAGCAAATATGAAAGGGTAGCATGATGAAACATTGGTTTGCCTGTTGTAGTCCACTCAAGGTCCATAGGTGGAAGAAAAAAAGAGTTTCTAATGCATATGTCCAATGATGGGACATCATATTTATGCATACACAGAAATACATGGAAAACAATATGTTGTGCAAAAAAGATTTTGAGGAGTTCTTCAAAAAGATGGTGTGGCTTTGCAAGCTGGCACCCCTTTACGAATGGTTTTTTGTTGACAAGGATATGTGCTCTCATCTTACTGTGCATTGTGCATGAGTGTTGGACTCTACAACACTCCACCAATTGTAAGTTAATAGACTTCGACTCTTATGCTCATCTCATCTAGCATGAGCAACACGACTTAGATATGCTCAACTCTTCCAGCTTAAGTGTAAGCCTAATAACTATGACTCCTAGCATAGAGTTTAATATGACTTGAAGCTTTGGGTCTAATGCTTTGCTCATTTTATGGCTCGGCAGCCCGACTCTGACTATGCCCAAGAGTGTTTTTCTACACCCTGACGACTTGAATTTTTACATTGTTGAGCTTACTACAAACATTTCTTCAGGTAAAAGTAAGCTTGAATCCTCAAAAAGAGGATTAGTGAAGTACCAAGTTGGCATTGAAGGTTTCTTTTGCCATACCTGTTTTATCATCTTTGAATCTACATTCATGTTGGTTGGGTTGTCCTTCTTTGAGTGTGAAGACTCCATTATCTATTCGATTCTCCAAGTAGGCCGGGTGATAGGAGTATATCTCCATTATTGTCTTTTCTTTGCTTTACATCTTGTTGAGTTCTTGAGATCTTCATGCAGGTCTAGTGTAGTTGCAGTTCGCTTGTGGTTGACTGGTAGCCAAATCTTTGTATAACCTGTGTAGAATCCTTTTGCAAGAGGAACATTCTTTGAGATACGTCTTTGTTCTGTATCCTCTTGAGAGTTGTGGCTCACTTTAGCATCTTTCGATGTTGTTTTGTTGTGTATATGCTGCTTAGGTATCCTAGGATATTGTCAAGGTTGATATCTTGTGGGTCTTCTTTCTTGGGAGTAACTTGAAGCTACTTCTTATGCCCTAACTTGTGGTTTTGGTACCCATATCTATATATTACCTCCATAGTACTCTATTCTTTTAAGCTCCATTGTGATGCTATCCATCCCATGTGTTTGTCTTTCTGTGTTGATTTCCTATTTTTAATCCAAACTAGATCGTTGACTTTGACTAAACTGCTTTGAACAAACACTTGCTTGAATTTTCTTTTCTTTCTTGAGTACCTTGGCTGAAATTTCTTTGCTTTTATGGTTTCAATTGGGTCAGCAATTGACTTGAGGTTTTGAAAGCCTGACTTGCTTGAAGAAGCTGATCCATGAGGGTTCTTTGATGTAGAGGCATATATTGTCACATCTTCTTCTTTAATTGGTGGAGGGTCCACTTTGGCCTTACCTTTGTCTGCAAGATTTCTCTTCTTTACCTCTGGTCTCGGTGGCATTCTTTGCTCAATAACTATTGTGGTTTCTCTTTGCTCTGTTTGATCTACACTTCTTGATGCCTAATTTGATTTAAGCTCTTCTACAATTCTGTCCGCCGATGAAGATGAATCATCTTCAATAAGATCTTCCATTTGAATTGTGCTTGAGGACTTTGTGAAGTAGTCCCCTGGTGACTAGTCTTGGTCTTCATTCTTTGTTGTCTTTGAAGATTGCATCTTGTTTGCATTATGTATCTCTGATAGCTTCTGGGCCATCGGCATTCCCATTATGATGTTTGTTGGCATATCTTTTGCTGTGATCACGTGGAATTGAGCTATCATGATCTATGAACTTACTTCAATGGTGGTGGGGATGATTCCCCATCATTATGCTCGTTTGTCTCTAGATATGTTCACAAATTCAGGAGCATCTTCCAGCTGTGGTTGACAACATCTTTTCCAAGTGCGAAAGGACACGAGGTTCTTGTCTAGCTCAAAATCTAGCTTTACTTCACTTGAAAACTTTTCTTCGTTTTCACCAACAATGTTGCACTTGATCATCTCAAGAGTGGTTGTGTCCTTTGGTTGAGCTTTATCTGCATTTTCTTTGCTTTGACCGCCTGTTTTCATTGATGTCGAGTCGTATGACTGTGATACTGTACGTTTTTGCAATTCTTGAGCATTTTCCACCAGCATTTGAGTAACCTTTGACCTTAAAAGGTGCATTGTACTTTCTGACAGAATTTGTTTCTTTAGAGGAGATTTTGGTGGTGACCTTTGTGTAGTTTTTTGGACTTTAGCTTTCATTGATTTTTACTTTTCTATCACCTGTTATGGTAGCTTGAGGCTTTGCATTCTTTTCAAATAGTCTTTGACTTCAGTCTTGGTGGGCCATCCGTAGGGGTTTGTGCAAGGTCATGATCTTGCTCATATTCGTTATCGTGTGCATCTCGATATACATATGTGAGTTTGGTCTCATGCAATTGCTTGAGCACTATGCGATTTGTCGACTTTTGGATTTGACTCGTGGAGATCAACTTAAACTTTTTCCCTTGATGATCTTCATAGAAGAATTTTTTTGCAGATTTTGATGGGATTTGGGTTAGTGGGAAACTTCCAACAACCATATGATCTTTCAATGGTTTTTGCTTCAAAGGGGTCTGACATTGCGATTCATGGTACAAGAGATGATTTTGGTGGATTTGCAACACCCCCCCTTCCTAGGGTGATCACTATAGCCTGCTTTATTGTGAGAGTTCAAAACTGTTCGACTCTGGTTTAGTCTCACCTTCTGGTCTTGTGAAGGCACACTTTAGGTAGAACTGTTTACATTTGGCATATGTAAACCTTCTGCATAGTTTCCTATGTATCTCCTTGAAACATGACATATTATTCCCCAAGTCAAGTTGTAGATAGCATTATCTTTGCCCTGATATTGTCTATCCCATGGGTATCCTATGATATGAGCTTCTGCGGTTTCAGGACCCAAGGCATCATAGATTCTAGACTCTCGTCTATATCTACGACTGTTTTGGTCAAAGTATATACTCGTTTGGTCACAACATTAAAGCTTGATTTTTGATGGAGGAGAGTTTGGCTCTGAAGAGATGTCTGGGCTCACTCGGGTAATATCCTACGACTCTAGAGAGGATGGGCTATAATAGATTCTTTCCTCTGAAATGAACCATCCTTTCTTATCTATCACTGGACGCACTCTATGAGCTGGTATGTGGGTCATTCAAATACTACTTGATCCTTTTTGTACAGTTTTCCTTTTTGGTCTACATAGTGTGCATATGAATTATGTGTACCATAGAAAGCTAATAACATTCTGTCTGAAGTGTCCCTTAGACTCGTGAATCATTTGCAAACCGAACAATCTTTTCAACCTTCGGTGATATGTGGACACCTTGACCAAACTCATGCAAAAATTTGTTGTTCAGAGAATCAATTTTAAGCTTTTCAGGTGCCTATGCATCTTTATGCTGATTTTGAACTTGCAATGTTTTTGTTGGTGCTTCTAATGGTAATGGAGATTCATTTGATTGCATTAAAAGTGACGAGTTAAATGCACTTACATCGAGATTCGTAGTTCCAATTTTTTCTCTGTACCTTGCTTGGTAGTTTGTATGTCCTTGTTCTGTGGATTTCTTGAACAATCTTTAGAAAAATGTCCACAATCTGAGCAATACGCCATGACTGGTGGTATTTCAGTTGGCTCTATCATGTCAAGCTCTATCTGAGAAGGTTCAACTTCTGTGCTTGCCAAGTTGTTGGCATTTTCTTTTAAAACACTAAGCATCAAGCTGTATATTGCTCCATCTTGACCTTTGTACCGTCTTTGGCTTTGTTCTACAATTAGACTATCTTCAATTGGTTGATGCGTTGGATCTTCCAATTCCGGATCTTGATTATAGACGTGACCACTGTAATCCATGTACAATGACCCTGATTGCATATGTACCAACTGTATGTTTAGCTGACTTGTGCAAATTTCTGGATAACCACTTGGGTCAATTTTTTGCACTTCTATCTGCACTTTATCTTTGAGCTTGCAATACCTGGTTCTACTGAAGTCTCTAAACATCTGGGAACTCTCTGAATCTGGCTTTACTCTGATCAATAGGATCTTGTCTTTTGTGCTCCTTTTACTGCTCATAAGATACCTATGACCTTATGAATCTTTGTACAAGAATTTATCTCCATTGTATCCATATAGCTGTAGAATATGCTATGTTGCAGTTGTACATGTGTTGCCATTGCTACTGGCTTGCTCTGTTGTACTTGAACTCTTAGCTCAAGATGAGTCCATGTCGAATGGTTTTGTAAAAACTACAGATTAGATTGTTATCCGTTTTTTCCACTTGACTTGAATTCAACTCTTGTCAAGCTCCCAATTCTTTGCCTGCAACCTGGTTCTTTAATCTGAGCTAAGTGAGTCAGCAATTGAGATTTCCAAATTCTATCCTTGCAAGGAGCTAAAGAAATAATCTGCAACTTGAAAACTGAGTTATCATGTATTAATTTTGATCCGATGGAACCCAAACTTGGCCATTGGCCTTGTATTATGTTGTTCTAACACTATACAAGCTCAAAAGTTCAAAATCTTATCTCTGGGGCTCAAAAGTAAATAATCTTGATTATTCACTTTTCTCAGTTTCTACACATTTTAGGCTTGTTTTGCCAAGTAATTACCTTGTTATGGTCTCTGGACAAGTTTGGTTGAGTTTGATCAAGATTTGTCGAAGTTATCAACTATTTAGTGTCCGTAGACTCTGATTCCAAGAATCAAGCTTAAGTCTCAATTTTGTGATCCAAACTTCACCAAATTTGATTTGTGGAGTCTACTTGATGTGCCTGACCCTGTGGTATACTCAGTTGTGCAAAATTCTCAATTTCTTGAGCAAATGTAAATAATCTTGATTATTTACTTCTGACATTTTTTTACAACTTCTTGCCAAAATGTTAATACAAGCTGGTCAAGCAACTCAACTTAAGCTTCCTAGCCAAGTTTTAGTAAGTTTGGATAATCCCTGCTCAATTTGTCAATAGTTTGTTGTCTGCAGTTCGACTTTACAAATCTGGCCACAATTTTCACTTTAATGATCCAAATCTTACCAAATTGATTTGTGTGCTCAATATAACATGATAAAACTGGTGAAATGCTTAGTTGGTCAAAAAAGTTAAAAAATATGACAAAAGTAAATAATCGCGACTGATTTTTTTTGCATCTTTTAGGTTATCTAAGAATATACACTTGTTTAACACTTCAATCTAAGCCTCTGAGTCAAGTTTCACGGAATTTGGACAAGATTTACCAAGACAAACTCAATTTCTTGACAATCAGTACAGATTTCAGTTTTAACCAAGTTTTTGGCATGTTTTGTGATCCAAACTCTATGAGCCTTCACAAAAGATGTTTTTAATCACATGCATAGATTCTCTGGTATCAACCTTTATTAGTTTTGAACCAAAAGTAAATAATCACGATTATTTACTTTTGACCTAAAATGCACAAATTTTTCAACTTTTTCAGTAGGGATAGTCTTTTTATGACTTGTTTTAAGCTTGTGAGTCAAGTCAAAAATTAATTTAGACAATATTTATTGAAGTTTATCACAACTGTTTCGTGTCCGTAGACTCGGTTTTCAAGAATCTTGCTTAAGTCTCACTTTTGTGATCCAAATTTCACCAAAATTGATTTGTGTGGCTTACTTGATATGCTTGACTTTGTGGTATGCTCAAATATGCAAAATTATCAATTTTTGTAGGAGAGATAAATAATCATGATTATTTACTTCAGCTAATTTTTTACAAGTTTTTGTACCAATCTTGACACAGATTCGTTAAGTATCTTAACACAAGCTCTCTAGCCACGTTTCATAAAGTTTGGACAATTTTTATTCAAATGGTCATCAGTTTTGTGTCCGCAAACAGACTTTGCAAATTTGGCCGAAATTTCCAATCCAATGATTCAAATCTTACCAAATTTGGTTTGTGGGCTATAACATGGTAAAACTAGTGGTATGTTGACTTGGTAAAAAAAGCTGAAAAATGGGACACATGTAAATAATGGCGATTATTTACAACTGGAAAATTTTTGGATCTTTTTGGTCAACTGAGCATGTACACATGTCTTGTAAGGTTTCCAATTTCTGAAACCTTAGAAATTGTACAAAGAATTATTAAATTAACTTGGTTGTTAAGAAAACATTGTAGAATGATCCAACTATGGAAAATATTGGTATTTTTGGAACCGTAGCCAGAGCTTTACTATGGTTAGAATTTTTCAGAACCGAATTCCGTAAAATCTGGAAAAGTTACTGGCTCTGAAAGGTTACACTATGAATTTAATTAGTTAAGTAAAATTGAAAGGTTCCATTAATTATTACTGCTAAAGACTTTTTATCCTAAAGTTCTAGAAATTGCAGATATTTCCAAGTTTAATCATTAAAAGTCAAGAAAAATAGCAGAAATCGATTGTGGAAGCTGGGGGGGGGGGGGTTGTGTGGGGTTGTGATGAACCTGCACAAGACAAATTTAGTAGCAAGTGGTGCTAGATGGAAGCGAGGGGCCTGCTTGAGGTGCCAAGACCTGCCAGAAAGAGCCCAGGGGCCCTGAAAAGCTTTAAATAGACCCCCCTTCTTCACAAAAAATTAGACTCGGAGCTTGGGCAAATTCTCTCTCATCTAGAGGGACCTCTACTCAGAAATCACTATAGAGGAAAGGATCTAGTTGGTTAATCAACAGTAATTAACACTAACCCTTTTTAATCAGCAAAACTATGTTAATCTATATACATTTTCTTCATTAATTTAATTAATTAAGAAGATTAAACCTATCTATACTCTAAAATTCTCTCCTGATTCTAAATTCTCTGCTCATTATTGAGATTAAGCTTAGGGATACTAATCTAAGTAATTATTATATTATATTAGGGCTAAAACTAATCATTTTAACCATAAATTAATGATAATTATACTAATTAAACTTAGATTAAGATGAGATAATTATCAGAGCTTTATACTGAAAAGTAAAGGGGAAGATGATCAAATTAATCCAAAAATATTTGAGATAATTATCAGAGGTAAAATACATCTCAGTTAACCAATTATCTTAGTAGAAGAACACTGTTTTTAAGGGAGAATAAAAGGGGAAAAATAGCAAACTTATCCAAAAAGATTTGAGATAATTAACAGAGGTAAAACACATCTTAAAAAACCTGTGATAATTATCTTAACCTCAAATAATTAGTTTCACTAATTATCTCAAAAGAAAAACATTGTTTTTACGGGAAAATAAAAGGAGGGAAATAGCAAACTAATCCAAAAAGCTTTAAGATAATTATCAGAGGTAAAATGCATCTTAAAAAACCCGTGATAATTATTGTAAATTCAAATAATTAGTCTAACTAGTTGTCTCATCGGAAATACATTATTTTTAAGGGAAAATAAAAGGGAAAAAAAGAGCAAATTAATCAAAAAAGCTTTGAGATAATTATCAGAGGTAAAAAAACATCCTAAAAAACTTGTGATAATTATTTCAACTATAGATAATTAGTTCAACTATATATCTCAACAGAGGAACAATATTTTTAAGGGAAAATAAAAAGGGGAAAATCACAAATTAATTGAAAAAGTTTTGAGATAATTATCATAGATAAAATACATCTTAAGAAACCCATGATAATTATCTTAATCTAGATAATTAGTTTACCTAATTATCTCCGTAGAAAAACGTTGTTTCTAAGGAAAAATTAAAAGGGGAAAATAGTAAATTAAAAGGAAAAATAGTAAAAGGGGGAAAATGTTGTTTCTAAGAAAAAATTAAAAGGGGAAAATTATCAAAGGTAAATCACATCTGAAGAAACCCGTGATAATTATCTTAACCACAAATACTTCGTTTAGCTAATTATTTTAAATGATAGTAACCAATTTTATGTATAAATTGGGGAAAGAAAATTAGTAAATGAATTTATGTACTTACCCGATAATTACCAGAGATCAGAAACAACTTTTGAAGGCTGGAAAAATTACCTTATCCCAAATAATTAGTATAACAAATTACCGTCACCCAATATTATCTAAATTAGACCATAAATCTAGAAGGAAAATTTATAAATCAATTTTATGATTTAGCCAAAAAATTATTAGAGATATAAAATCTCAAACTCCATCTAGGGTAAATATCCCACTAGGAGATAGGTAACTCATAATTTACTAAGGCCAAAATAGGGTATTTTGGAACATAAATTAAAGGAGAAATTTAGAAAAATAGCCCCAATATTATACGATAATTATGGTAGAATACTAATAGTACCAGGAAGCTACAGGAGAAATATCTCATCCAAATATTTAACAAGGATACCTATTTACTCCGAAAATCCTTTTTTTTGGCTGAAAAGAACAAAAGAGATTATTCATTTAATTCTTTATAAAGGCTGCCAATATAGCTCCAAAAAGAACCAGAGAAAATTCTATTTCCGATGAAGAGGATACAACCAACAAAAGAAATAGAGCAACTCATGACCATGAGGCTGGGCCTAGTCATAGGCCTACGGAGGAAAGTCTGCATGCGCCAGCGCAGCAGCCAATGGCTGACCAGTCAGGTGGATTTCCATTTTTTTCACTTGAGTCTTAAATTAGATTAAATTCCATTTATAAATTAACATTGCATATGTAAGGACTAGGAAGGATTAATTGGCCGTAAACGAAACGTGACTTCCAAGAAACCAACGAGCCATGGTTGTAAATAGGAAAGAAATGATTGGGCTATGATTGATTGACCCAAGAAAGAAATGTTTCATCATCCTTAAGATAGCTTGTCTCAAGACACCTCTGATTCCTTGGAATATTTTACTCTAGGTAATGAGTAATGATGGCGACTCCACCATGGATGAGTCGTTTTCCTCAGTGCGCGTGGAGTCTTTACCCCGTGCTTGTTTGTGCTTGTGGATATTACTTAGGATATCGAGTTTACCCTAGAGGAACTGCCCGGTTGTATGGGCAACCGGTTGGCGTATGGGCGCCCGGACTATGGGTGATGGATTTTTCCACCCCTATTTTTATAAATAAGGAATGGGTTCCGGTTTTTTACCCCTGTATAGGTGGTCTTGACACCAGCCAATACTAGTCAGAGTTACTCCAGGATGACAATACCTTGTCTTAAGTCTAAAGATGTTAAAAGAAATCATTGTTTTAATTGTGACAAGAATGTGATAGTAATCAAATAGCAAAGCAACATGTGTGAGTGCGGGGTGGAAAGTGGGGACTGACTAAGGTTGTCAATCATGGACGGGTGGACCTGATTAGTCAGGTAACTATCCATTCCCCCGCACTGAAAGCGTCTAGAAACTTCTCCACTTGGAAGGGGAGTCCACCAACGGCTGTGCCCTCACATATATTAGGGGGAAGAAAGCGTTGGCTAAGGAAACCTTAATCCGAATGATGGAAGTTATAGGGCAGAAATAGTTTTTTTTAATTCAACAAGTTGTTCCGTTTTCACTGCGAGACTGGGCTAGGTCTCCTTCTAGGTCTATAAACCTAAACCATAATTAATGGTAAGGGTGAATTCCCTAGATTCTTCTTGTTTAGGGACTCAGATTTTATTAGGCCTAGAGACCTGTCAAGGATCCCATCTCGCTTTTTGGTGTCAACGGGTTTGGGAACTTCACATGTCTATCACATCAATATAAGCCTATGAATCAAGTTTCATTGAGTTTCAACAAAAAAATTTCCCAATTTACACTCAAGTTCCCGAAAGTCAGTACAAACTTTAGTTTTTACCCAGTTTTTGTTCAAGTTCGTGATTCACGTTCTATGGTCCTTTACAAAAGTTGTTTGTACACATGCAATGAGTCACTCGTATGAATCTTGGTCAGTTTTGAGCTGAAAGTAAATAATCGCGATTATTTACTTTAGGCCCAAAACTGACACTTTTCTGAACTTTTTCACTAGACAATCTTTTCATGAGCTATTTTAAGCCTATGAGTCAAGTCAAAACTTAATTTGACCCAAAATGTCAAGAAAAACTAAATAATCTGAGTTTTTGCAAACTCTTGAAATTTTTACCTCAATGTGTCCTTGAGCTTACCCATTGGTTCATACAACTTTTAAAGCGTACTCTCCTGCCGGATTGAGTGGTTGACAGTCTTCTGGTGCTATTTTGGCCGTAGTCCTGAAATTATGCAACTTCATATAACAACTCACAAGTGATTCTTTTGGAGAGAGCAATGTTCTGAAACCCACTTCGGATTCTACTTACCCTACTCCTAGGTTCTACTGCAATGGCGTTGTGGAAAGTATCCATAAACACTCGTTTTCTTGTTTTTAATGGTTTCATGAGCATTGATCTTAAGACTTGTCTCGTCTATCAATCATCCTCAAAATCCTAATCTAGTTCTAGAATCCTGAAGGTACTCAGCAAGTACGATTACTTTCAAGCTACCTCTACACAGCAAAAGACGACACTCTTAAGCTATGGGGTTTTAAAGAGAAAATTTAACTCTAGGTGAACCTAGAGAAAGTTAATGGTCAACTACACAAGACACTCCTCTTTTCCCTAGTTTAGGTATATTCATCCCCGAAAATGGTGCCAAATGTGGGACGAGTGTCTAACAAGACCATATTAGGTAAAGTGGGAAAATCCCAATTCCCAGGTTGGACAACTTTCAATATATCATGTATAAAATATAGAGATTTTGTCAAAAATTTGAGTTTTCTTAAGGTCTCATTCCACTTTATGCACATACAATACACAATGAAAACAACTAAAATACCATGTCTCCAAGATGCTAAGCTCCATCGAAATACATTAAACCCACGATATTTCGTAGATGAGGGGTTTACATTCAAGGTCCACCACTTGTCCAAGCTATTATTGCTAGTAGCCTGAGTGGTTTGGTCTCAAGATTCACCACTTTTATTAAGAATATGTGGGTGTTAAGGTCCACCACTTGTCCAACCTATAAGGCTACATCTTAAAGGTTATTCTTTCTTACTACTTGGAGTGACCATGATAGGTTTTACATGGGGGTTTGGTTCC
The DNA here is from genome assembly GCF_014529385.1 of Adiantum capillus-veneris. NCBI lineage: Eukaryota > Viridiplantae > Streptophyta > Polypodiopsida > Polypodiales > Pteridaceae > Adiantum > Adiantum capillus-veneris. The sequence continues at coordinate 116,026,539 of NC_140958.1, forward strand.
AAGGTCCACCACTTGTCCAAGCTAAATCTATTGAAACATAGAGAGAAGCAAAGGTCCACCCCTTGTCTAAGCTAGAGTCCATTGAAACATGGAGAGAAGGATGCTCCACCATTTGTCCAAGGTAGGCTCCATTGAAACATGAGGAGAAGCAAGGTGCACCATGTCTCCAAGATGCTAGGCTCCATCGAAAAACATTAAACCCACGATATGTCGTAGATGAGGGGTTTACATTCAAGGTCCACACTTGTCCAAGCTATTATTGGTAGTAGCCTGAGTGGTTTGGTCTCAAGATTCACCACTTTTCCACTCTATGTCATTATATTAAGAATATGCGCGTGTTAAGGTCCACCACTTGTCCAACCTATAAGGCTACATCTTAAAGGTTATTCTTTATTACCCCTTGGAGTGACCATGATAGGTTTTACATGGGGGTTTGGTTACAAGGTCCACCACTTGTCCAAGCTAACTCTATTGAAACATAGAGAGAAACAAAGGTCCACCACTTGTCCAAGCTAGGGTCCATTGAAACATGGAGAGAAGGATGCTCCACCATTTGTCCAAGATAGGCTCCATTGAAACATGACGAGAAGCAAGCTGCACCATGTCTCCAAGATGCTAGGCTCCATCGAAATACATTAAACCCACGATATTTCGTAGATGAGGGGTTTACATTCAAGGTCCACCACTTGTCCAAGCTATTATTGGTTATAGCCTGAGTTGTTTGGTCTCAAGATTCACCACTTTTATTAAGAATATGTGGGTGTTAAGGTCCACCACTTGTCCAACCTATAAGGCTACATCTTAAAGGTTATTCTTTCTTACTACTTGGAGTGACCATGATAGGTTTTACATGGGGGTTTGGTTCCAAGGTCCACCACTTGTCCAAGCTAACTCTATTGAAACATAGAGAGAAGCAAAGGTCCACCCCTTGTCTAAGCTAGGGTCCATTGAAACATGGAGAGAAGGATGCTCCACCATTTGTCCAAGGTAGGCTCCATTGAAACATGAGGATAAGCAAGGTGCACCATGTCTCCAAGATGCTAGGCTCCATCGAAAAAAATTAAACCCACGATATGTCGTAGCTGAGGGGTTTACATTCAAGATCCACACTTGTCCAAGCTATTATTGGTAGTAGCCTGAGTGGTTTGGTCTCAAGATTCACCACTTTTCCACTCTATGTCATTATATTAAGAATATGCGCGTGTTAAGGTCCACCACTTGTCCAACCTATAAGGCTACATCTTAAAGGTTATTCTTTATTACCACTTGGAGTGACCATGATAGGTTTTACATGGGGGTTTGGTTCCAAGGTCCACCACTTGTCCAAGATAACTCTATTGAAACATAGAGAGAAACAAAGGTCCACCACTTGTCCAAGCTAGGGTCCATTGAAACATGGAGAGAAGCATGCTCCACCATTTGTCCAAGATAGGCTCCATTGAAACATAACGAGAAGCAAGGTGCACCATGTCTCCAAGATGCTAGGCTCCATCGAAAAACATTAAACCCACGATATGTCGTAGATGAGGGGTTTACAATCAAGGTCCACACTTGTCCAAGCTATTATTGGTAGTAGCCTGAGTGGTTTGGTCTCAAGATTCACCACTTTTCCACTCTATGTCATTATATTAAGAATATGCGCGTGTTAAGGTGCACCACTTGTCCAACCTATAAGGCTACATCTTAAAGGTTATTCTTTATTACCACTTGGAGTGACCATGATAGGTTTTACATGGGGTTTTGGCTCCAAGGTCCACCACTTGTCCAAGCTAACTCTATTGAAATATAGAGAGAAACAAAGGTCCACCACTTGTCCAAGCTAGGGTCCATTGAAACATGGAGAGAAGGTTGCTCCACCATGTGTCCAAGAGAGGCTCCATTGAAACATGACGAGAAGCAAGCTGCACCATGTCTCCAAGATATTAGGCTCCATCGAAATACATTAAACCCACGATATTTCGTTGATGAGGGGTTTACATTCAAGGTCCACCACTTGTCCAAGCTATTCTTGCTAGTAGCCTGAGTGGTTTGGTCTCAAGATTCACCACTTTTATTAAGAATATGTGGGTGTTAAGGTCCACCACTTGTCCAACCTATAAGGCTACATCTTAAAGGTTATTCTTTCTTACTACTTAGAGTGATCATGATAGGTTTTACATGGGGGTTTGGTTCCAAGGTCCACCACTTGTCCAAGCTAACTTTATTGAAACATAGAGAGAAGCAAAGGTCCACCCCTTGTCTAAGCTAGGGTCCATTGAAACATGGAGATAAGGATGCTCCACCATTTGTCCAAGGTAGGCTCCATTGAAACATGAGGAGAAGCAAGGTTACCATGTCTCAAAGATGCTAGGCTCCATCGAAAAACATTAAACCCACGATATGTCGTAGATGAGGGGTTTTCATTGAAGGTCCAACACTTGTCCAAGCTATTATTGGTAGTAGCCTCAGTGGTTTGGTCTCAAGATTCACCACTTTTCCACTCTATGTCATTATATTAAGAATATGCGCGTGTTAAGGTCCACCACTTGTCCAACCTATAAGGCTACATCTTAAAGGTTATTCTTTATTACCACTTGGAGTGACCATGATAGGTTTTACATGGGGGTTTGGTTCCAAGGTCCACCACTTGTCCAAGCTAACTCTATTGAAACATAGAGAGAAACAAAGGTCCACCACTTGTCCAAGATAGGGTCCATTGAAACATGGAGACAAGGATGCTCCACCATTTGTCCAAGATAGGCTCCATTGAAACATGAGGACAAGTAAGGTGCACCATGTCTCCAAGATGCTAGGCTCCATCGAAATACATTAAACCCACGATATGTCGTAGATGAGGGGTTTACATTCAAGGTCCAACACTTGTACAAGCTATTATTGGTAGTAGCCTGAGTGGTTTGGTCTCAAGATTCACCACTTTTCCACTCTATGTCATCATATTAAGATTATGCGCGTGTTAAGGTCCACCACTTGTCCAACTTATAAGGCTACATCTTAAAGGTTATTCTTTATTACCACTTGGACTGACCATGATAGGTTTTACATGGGGGTTTGGTTCCAAGGTCCACCACTTGTCCAAGCTAACTCTATTGAAATATAGAGAGAAACAAAGGTCCACCACTTGTCCAAGCTAGGGTCCATTGAAACATGGAGAGAAGGATGCTCCACCATTTGTCCAAGATAGGCTCCATTGAAACATGACTAGAAGCAAACTACACCATGTCTCCAAGATGCTAGTCTCCATCGAAATACATTAAACCCACGATATTTCGTTGATGAGGGGTTTACATTCAAGGTCCACCACTTGTCCAAGCTATTATTGGTTATAGCCTGAGTGGTTTGGTCTGAAGATTCACCACTTTTATTAAAAATATGTGGGTGTTAAGGTCCACCACTTGTCCAACCTATAAGGCTACATATTAAAGGTTATTCTTTCTTACCACTTGGAGTGACCATGATAGGTTTTACCTGGGGGTTTGGTTCCAAGGTCCACCACTTGTCCAAGCTAACTCTATTGAAACATAGAGAGAAGCAAAGGTCCACCCCTTGTCTAAGCTAGGGTCCATTGAAACATGGAGAGAAGGATGCTCCACCATTTGTCCAAGGTAGGCTCCATTGAAACATGAGGATAAGCAAGGTGCACCATGTCTCCAAGATGCTAGGCTCCATCGAAAAACATTAAACCCACGATATGTCGTAGATGAGGGGTTTACAATCAAGGTCCACACTTGTCCAAGCTATTATTGGTAGTAGCCTGAGTGGTTTGGTCTCAAGATTCACCACTTTTCCACTCTATGTCATTATATTAAGAATATGCGCGTGTTAAGGTCCACCACTTGTCCAACCTATAAGGCTACATCTTAAAGGTTATTCTTTATTACCACTTGGAGTGACCATGATAGGTTTTACATGGGGTTTTGGTTCCAAGGTCCACCACTTGTCCAAGCTAACTCTATTGAAATATAGAGAGAAACAAAGGTCCACCACTTGTCCAAGCTAGGGTCCATTGAAAGATGGAGAGAAGGATGCTCCACCATTTGTCCAAGAGAGGCTCCATTGAAACATGACGAGAAGCAAGCTGCACCATGTCTCCAAGATGTTAGGCTCCATCGAAATACATTAAACCCACGATATTTCGTTGATGAGGGGTTTACATTCAAGGTCCACCACTTGTCCAAGCTATTCTTGCTAGTAGCCTGAGTGGTTTGGTCTCAAGATTCACCACTTTTATTAAGAATATGTGGGTGTTAAGGTCCACCACTTGTCCAACCTATAAGGCTACATATTAAAGGTTATTCTTTCTTACTACTTGGAGTGACCATGATAGGTTTTACATGGGGGTTTGGTTCCAAGGTCCACCACTTGTCCAAGCTAACTCTATTGAAACATAGAGAGAAGCAAAGGTCCACCCCTTGTCTAAGCTAGGGTCCATTGAAACATGGAGAGAAGGATGCTCCACCATTTCTCCAAGGTAGAAACAATTGAAACATGAGAAGAAGCAAGGTGCACCATGTCTCCAAGATGCTAGGCTCCATCGAAAAACATTAAACCCACGATATGTCGTAGATGAGGGGTTTACATTCAAGGTCCAACACTTGTCCAACTTATTATTGGTAGTAGCCTCAGTGGTTTGGTCTCAAGATTCACCACTTTTCCACTCTATGTCATTATATTAAGAATATGCGCGTGTTAAGGTCCTCCACTTGTTCAACCTATAAGGCTACATCTTAAAGGTTATTCTTTATTACCACTTGGAGTGACCATGATAGGTTTTACTGGGGGTTTGGTTCCAAGGTCCACCACTTGTCCAAGCTAACTCTATTGAAACATAGAGAGAAACAAAGGTCCACCACTTGTCCAAGCTAGGGTCCATTGAAACATAGAGAGAAAGATGCTCCACCATTTGTCCAAGATAGGCTCCATTGAAACATGTCGAGAAGCAAGATGCACCATGTGTCCAAGATGCTATGCTCCATCGAAATACATTAAACCCACGATATTTCGTTGATGAGGGGTTTACATTCAAGGTCCACCACTTGTCCAAGCTATTATTGGTTATAGCCTGAGTGGTTTCGTCTCATGATTCACCACTTTTATTAAGAATATGTGAGTGTTAAGGTCCACCACTTGTCCAACCTATAAGGCTACATCTTAAAGGTTATTCTTTCTTACTACTTGGAGTGACCATGATAGGTTTTACATGGGGGTTGGTTCCAAGGTCCACCACTTGTCCAAGCTAACTCTATTGAAACATAGACAGAAGCAAAGGTCCACCCCTTGTCTAAGCTAGGGTCCATTGAAACATGGAGAGAAGGATGCTCCACCATTTGTCCAAGGTAGGCTCCATTGAAACATGAGGAGAAGCAAGGTGCACCATGTCTCCAAGATGCTAGGCTCCATCGAAAAACATTAAACCCACGATATGTCATAGATAAGGGGTTAACATTCAAGGTCCAACACTTGTCCAAGATATTATTGGTAGAAGCCTCAGTGGTTTGGTCTCAAGATTCACCACTTTTCCACTCTATGTCATTATATTAAGAATATGCGCGTGTTAAGGTCCACCACTTGTCCAACCTATAAGGCTACATCTTAAAGGTTATTCTTTATTACCACTTGGAGTGACCATGATAGGTTTTACATGGGGGTTTGGTTCCAAGGTCCACCACTTTTCCAAGCTAACTCTATTGAAACATAGAGAGAAACAAAGGTCCACCACTTGTCCAAGCTAGGGTCCATTGAAACATGGAGAGAAGGATGCTCCACCATTTGTCCAAGATAGGCTCCATTGAAACATGTAGACAAGCAAGGTGCACCATGTCTCCAAGATGCTAGGCTCCATCGAAATACATTAAACCCACGATATGTCGTAGATGAGGGGTTTACATTCAAGGTCCAACACTTGTACAAGCTATTATTCGTAGTAGCCTGAGTGGTTTGGTCTCAAGATTCACCACTTTTCCACTCTATGTCATCATATTAAGAATATGTGCGTGTTAAGGTCCACCACTTGTCCAACTTATAAGGCTACATCTTAAAGGTTATTCTTTATAACCACTTGGAGTGACCATGATAGGTTTTACATGGGGGTTTGGTTCCAAGGTCCACTACTTGTCCAAGCTAACTCTATTGAAACATAGAGAGAAACAAAGACCCACCACTTGTCCAAGCTAGGGTCCATTGAAACATAGAGAGAAAAATGCTCCACCATTTGTCCAAGATAGGCTCCATTGAAACATGACGAGAAGCAAGCTGCACCATGTCTCCAAGATGCTAGGCTCCATCGAAATACATTAAACCCACGATATTTCATTGATGAGGGGTTTACATTCAAGGTCCACCACTTGTCCAAGCTATTATTGGTTATAGCCTGAGTGGTTTGGTCTCAAGATTCACCACTTTTATTAAGAATATGTGGGTGTTAAGGTCCACCACTTGTCCAACCTATAAGGCTACATCTTAAAGGTTATTCTTTCTTACTACTTGGAGTGACCATGATAGGTTTTACCTGGGGGTTTGGTTCCAAGGTCCACCACTTGTCCAAGCTAACTCTATTGAAACATAGAGAGAAGCAAAGGTCCACCCTTTGTCTAAGCTAGGGTCCATTGAAACATGGAGAGAAGGATGCTCCACCATTTGTCCAAGGTAGGCTCCATTGAAACATGAGGAGAAGCAAGGTGCACCATGTCTCCAAGATGCTAGGCTCCATCGAAAAACAGTAAACCCACGATATGTCGTAGATGAGGGGTTTACATTCAAGGTCCAACACTTGTCCAAGCTATTATTGCTAGTAGCCTGAGTGGTTTGGTCTCAAGATTCACCACTTTTATTAAGAATATGTGGGTGTTAAGGTCCACCACTTGTCCAACCTATAAGGCTACATCTTAAAGGTTATTCTTTCTTACCACTTGGAGTGACCATGATAGGTTTTACATGGGGGTTTGGTTCCAAGGTCCACTACTTGTCCAAGCTAACTCTATTGAAACATAGAGAGAAACAAAGGTCCACCACTTGTCCAAGCTAGGGTCCATTGAAACATGGAGAGAAGGATGCTCCACCATTTGTCCAAGATAGGCTCCATTGAAACATGACGAAAAGCAAGCTGCACCATGTCTCCAAGATGCTAGGCTCCATCGAAATACATTAAACCCACGATATTTCATTGATGAGGGGTTTACATTCAAGGTCCACCACTTGTCCAAGCTATTATTGGTTATAGCCTGAGTGGTTTGGTCTGAAGATTCACCACTTTTATTAAAAATATGTGGGTGTTAAGGTCCACCACTTGTCCAACCTATAAGGCTACATATTAAAGGTTATTCTTTCTTACCACTTGGAGTGACCATGATAGGTTTTACCTGGGGGTTTGGTTCCAAGGTCCACCACTTGTCCAAGCTAACTCTATTGAAACATAGAGAGAAGCAAAGGTCCACCCCTTGTCTAAGCTAGGGTCCATTGAAACATGGAGAGAAGGATGCTCCACCATTTGGCCAAGGTAGGCTCCATTGAAACATGAGGATAAGCAAGGTGAACCATGTCTCCAAGATGCTAGGCTCCATCGAAAAACATTAAACCCATGATATGTCGTAGATGAGGGGTTTACAATCAAGGTCCACACTTGTCCAAGCTCTTATTGGTAGTAGCCTCAGTGGTTTGGTCTCAAGATTCACCACTTTTCCACTCTATGTCATTATATTAAGAATATGCGCGTGTTAAGGTCCACCACTTGTCCATCCTATAAGGCTACATCTTAAAGGTTATTCTTTATTACCACTTGGAGTGACCACGATAGGTTTTACATGGGGGTTTGGTTCCAAGGTCCACCACTTGTCCAAGCTTACTCTACTGAAACATAGAGAGAAACAAAGGTCCACCACTTGTCCAAGCTAGGGTCCATTGAAACATGGAGAGAAGGATGCTCCACCATTTGTCCAAGATAGGCTCCATTGAAACATGAGGACAAGCAAGGTGCACCATGTCTCCAAGATGCTAGGCTCCATCAAAATACATTAAACCCACGATATTTCGTTGATGAGGGGTTTACATTCAAGGTCCACCACTTGTCCAAGCTATTATTGCTAGTAGCCTGAGTGGTTTGGTCTCAAGATTCACCACTTTTATTAAGAATATGTGGGTGTTAAGGTCCACCACTTGTCCAACCTATAAGGCTACATCTTAAAGGTTATTCTTTCTTACCACTTGGAGTGACCATGATATGTTTTACATAGGGGTTTGGTTCCAAGGTCCACCACTTGTCCAAGCTAACTCTATTGAAACATAGAGAGAAGCAAAGGTCCACCCCTTGTCTAAGATAGGGTCCATTGAAACATGGAGAGAAGGATGCTCTACCATTTGTCCAAGGTAGGCTCCATTGAAACATGAGGAGAAGCAAGGTGCACCATGTCTCCAAGATGCTAGGCTCCATCGAAAAACAGTAAACCCACGATATGTCGTAGATGAGGGGTTTACATTCAAGGTCCAACACTTGTCCAAGCTATTATTGCTAGTAGCCTGAGTGGTTTGGTCTCAAGATTCACCACTTTTATTAAGAATATGTGGGTGTTAAGGTCCACCACTTGTCCAACCTATAAGGCTACATCTTAAAGGTTATTCTTTCTTACCACTTGGAGTGACCATGATAGGTTTTACATGGGGGTTTGGTTCCAAGGTCCACTACTTGTCCAAGCTAACTCTATTGAAACATAGAGAGAAACAAAGGTCCACCACTTGTCCAAGCTAGGGTCCATTGAAACATGGAGAGAAGGAAGCTCCACCATTTGTCCAAGATAGGCTCCATTGAAACATGACGAAAAGCAAGCTGCACCATGTCTCCAAGATGCTAGGCTCCATCGAAATACATTAAACCCACGATATTTCATTGATGAGGGGTTTACATTCAAGGTTCACCACTTGTCCAAGCTATTATTGCTAGTAGCCTGAGTGGTTTGGTCTCAAGATTCACCACTTTGATTAAGAATATGTGGGTGTTAAGGTCCACCACTTGTCCAACCTATAAGGCTACATCTTAAAGGTTATTCTTTCTTACTACTTGGAGTGACCATGATAGGTTTTACATGGGGGTTTGGTTCCAAGGTCCACAACTTGTCCAAGCTAACTCTATTGAAACATAGAGAGAAGCAAAGGTCCACCCTTTGTGTAAGCTAGGGTCCATTGAAACATGGAGAGAAGGATGCTCCACCATTTGTCCAAGGTAGGCTCCATTGAAACATGAGGATAAGCAAGGTGCACCATGTCTCCAAGATGCTAGGCTCCATCGAAAAACATTAAACCCATGATATGTCGTAGATGAGGGGTTTACAATCAAGGTCCACACTTGTCCAAGCTATTATTGGTAGTAGCCTGAGTGGTTTGGTCTCAAGATTCACCACTTTTCCACTCTATGTCATTATATTAAAAATATGCGCGTGTTAAGGTCCACCCCTTGTCCAACCTATAAGGCTACATCTTAAAGGTTATTCTTTATTACCACTTGGAGTGACCATGATAGGTTTTACATGGGGGTTTGTTTCCAAGGTCCACCACTTGTCCAAGCTAACTCTACTGAAACATAGAGAGAAACAAAGGTCCACTACTTGTCCAAGCTAGGGTCCATTGAAACATGGAGAGAAGGATGCTCCACCATTTGTACAAGATAGGCTCCATTGAAACATGAGGACAAGCAAGGTGCACCATGTCTCTAAGATGCTAGGCTCCATCAAAATACATTAAACCAACGATATTTCGTTGATGAGGGGTTTACATTCAAGGTCCAACACTTGTCCAAGCTATTATTGCTAGTAGCCTGAGTGGTTTGGTCTCAAGATTCACCACTTTTATTAAGAATATGTGGGTGTTAAGGTCCACCACTTGTCCAACCTATAAGGCTACATCTTAAAGGTTATTCTTTCTTACCACTTGGAGTGACCATGATAGGTTTTACATGGGGGTTTGGTTCCAAGGTCCACTACTTGTCCAAGCTAACTCTATTGAAACATAGAGAGAAACAAAGGTCCACCACTTGTCCAAGCTAGGGTCCATTGAAACATGGAGAGAAGGATGCTTCACCATTTGTCCAAGATAGGCTCCATTGAAACATGACGAAAAGCAAGCTGCACCATGTCTCCAAGATGCTAGGCTCCATCGAAATACATTAAACCCACGATATTTCATTGATGAGGGGTTTACATTCAAGGTTCACCACTTGTCCAAGCTATTATTGCTAGTAGCCTGAGTGGTTTGGTCTCAAGATTCACCACTTTGATTAAGAATATGTGGGTGTTAAGGTCCAGCACTTGTCCAACCTATAAGGCTACATCTTAAAGGTTATTCTTTCTTACTACTTGGAGTGACCATGATAGGTTTTACATGGGGGTTTGGTTCCAAGGTCCACCACTTGTCCAAGCTAACTCTATTGAAACATAGAGAGAAGCAAAGGTCCACCCTTTGTGTAAGCTAGGGTCCATTGAAACATGAAGAGAAGGATGCTCCACCATTTGTCCAAGGTAGGCTCCATTGAAACATGAGGAGAAGCAAGGTGCACCATGTCTCCAAGATGCTAGGCTCCATCGAAAAACATTAAACCCACGATATGTCATAGATGAGGGGTTTACATTCAAGGTCCAACACTTGTCCAAGCTATTATTGGTAGTAGCCTGAGTGGTTAGGTCTCAAGAATCACCACTTTTCCACTGTATGTCATTATATTAAGAATATGCGCGTGTTAAGGTCCACCACTTGTCCAACCTATAAGGCTACATCTTAAAGGTTATTCTTTATTACCACTTGGAGTGACCATGATACGTTTTACATGGGGGTTTGAATCCAATGTCCACCACTTGTCCAAGCTAACTCTATTGAAACATAGAGAGAAACAAAGGTCCACCACTTGTCCAAGCTAGGCTCCATTGAAACATGGAGAGAAGGATGCTCCACCATTTGTCCAAAATAGGCTCCATTGAAACATGACGAAAAGCAAGTTGCACCATGTCTCCAAGATGCTAGGCTCCATCGAAATACATTAAACCCACGAGATTTCATTGATGAGGGGTTTACATTCAAGGTTCACCACTTGTCCAAGCTATTATTGCTAGTAGCCTGAGTGGTTTGGTCTCAAGATTCACCACTTTGATTAAGAATATGTGGGTGTTAAGGTCCACCACTTGTCCAACCTATAAGGCTACATCTTAAAGGTTATTCTTTCTTACTACTTGGAGTGACCATGATAGGTTTTACATGGGGGTTTGGTTCCAAGGTCCACCACTTGTCCAAGCTAACTCTATTGAAACATAGAGAGAAGCAAAGGTCCACCCTTTGTGTAAGCTAGGGTCCATTGAAACATGGAGAGAAGGATGCTCCACCATTTGTCCAAGGCAGGCTCCATTGAAACATGAGGATAAGCAAGGTGCACCATGTCTCCAAGATGCTAGGCTCCATCGAAAAACATTAAACCCATGATATGTCGTAGATGAGGGGTTAACAATCAAGGTCCACACTTGTCCAAGCTATTATTGGTAGTAGCCTGAGTGCTTTGGTCTCAAGATTCACCACTTTTCCACTCTATGTCATTATATTAAGAATATGCGCGTGTTAAGGTCCACCCCTTGTCCAACCTATAAGGCTACATCTTAAAGGTTATTCTTTATTACCACTTGGAGTGACCATGATAGGTTTTACATGGGGGTTTGTTTCCAAGGTCCACCACTTGTCCAAGCTAACTCTACTGAAACATAGAGAGAAACAAAGGTCCACCACTTGTCCAAGCTAGGGTCCATTGAAACATGGAGAGAAGGATGCTCCACCATTTGTCCAAGATAGGCTCCATTGAAACATGAGGACAAGAAAGGTGCACCATGTCTCCAAGATGCTAGGCTCCATCAAAATACATTAAACCCACGATATTTCGTTGATGAGGGGTTTACATTCAAGGTCCACCACTTGTCCAAGCTATTATTGCTAGTAGCCTGAGTGGTTTGGTCTCAAGATTCACCACTTTTATTAAGAATATGTGGGTGTTAAGGTCCACCACTTGTCCAACCTATAAGGCTAAATCTTAAAGGTTATTCTTTCTTACCACTTGGAGTGACCATGATAGGTTTTACATGGGGGTTTGGTTCCAAGGTCCACCACTTGTCCAAGCTAACTCTATTGAAACATAGAGAGAAGCAAAGGTCCACCCCTTGTCTAAGCTAGGGTCCATTGAAACATGGAGAGAAGGATGCTCCACCATTTGTCCAAGGTAGGCTCCATTGAAACATGAGGAGAAGCAAGGTGCACCATGTCTCCAAGATGCTAGGCTCCATCGAAAAACAGTAAACCCACGATATGTCGTAGATGAGGGGTTTACATTCAAGGTCCAACACTTGTCCAAGCTATTATTGCTAGTAGCCTAAGTGGTTTGGTCTCAAGAATCACCACTTTTCCACTCTATGTCATTATATTAAGAATATGCGCGTGTTAAGGTCCACCACTTGTCCAACCTATAAGGCTACATCTTAAAGGTTATTCTTTATTACCACTTGGAGTGACCATGATAGGTTTTACATGGGGGTTTGGCTCCAAGGTCCACCACTTGTCCAAGCTAACTCTATTGAAACATAGAGAGAAACAAAGGTCCACCACTTGTCCAAGCTAGGCTCCATTGAAACATGGAGAGAAGGATGCTCCACCATTTTTCCAAGATAGGCTCCATTGAAACATGATGAGAAGCAAGCTGCACCATGTCTCCAAGATGCTAGGCTCCATCGAAATACATTAAACCCACGATATGTCGTAGATGAGGGGTTTACATTCAAGGTCCAACACTTGTCCAAGCTATTATTGGCAGTAGCCTGAGTGGTTTGGTCTCAAGATTCACCACTTTTCCACTCTATGTCATTATATTAAGAATATGCGCGTGTTAAGGTCCACCAATTGTCCAACCTATAAGGCTACATCCTAAAGGTTATTCTTTATTACCACTTGGAGTGACCATGATAGGTTTAACATGGGGGTTTGGTTCCAAGGTCCACCACTTGTCCAAGCTAACTCTATTGAAACATAGAGAGAAACAAAGGTCCACCACTTGTCCAAGCTAGGGTCCATTGAAACATGGAGAAAAGCATGCTCCACCATTTGTCCAAGATAGGCTCCATTGAAACATGACGAGAAGCAAGCTGCACCATGTCTCCAAGATGCTAGGCTCCATCGAAATACATTAAACCCACCATATTTCGTAGATGAGGTGTTTACATTCAAGGTCCACCACTTGTCCAAGCTATTATTGGTTATAGCCTGAGTGGTTTGGTCTCAAGATTCACCACTTTTATTAAAAATATGTTGGTGTTAAGGTCCACCACTTGTCCAACCTATAAGGCTACATATTAAAGGTTATTCTTTCTTACTACTTGGAGTGACCATGATAGGTTTTACATGGGGGTTTGGTTCCAAGGTCCACCACTTGTCCAAGCTAACTCTATTGAAACATAGAGAGAAGCAAAGGTCCACCCCTTGTCTAAGATAGGGTCCATTGAAACATGGAGAGAAGGATGCTTCACCATTTGTCCAAGGTAGGCTCCATTGAAACATGAGGAGAAGCAAGGTGCACCATGTCTCCAAGATGCTAGGCTCCATCGAAAAACATTAAACCCACGATATGTCGTAGATGAGGGGTTTACATTCAAGGTCCACACTTGTGCAAGCTATTATTGGTAGTAGCCTGAGTGGTTTGGTCTCAAGATTCACCACTTTTTCACTCTATGTCATTATATTAAGAATATGCGCGTGTTAATGTCCACCACTTGTCCAACCTATAAGGCTACATCTTAAAGGTTATTCTTTATTACCACTTGGAGTGACCATGATAGGTTTTACATGGGGGTTTAGTTCCAAGGTCCACTACTTGTCCAAGCTAACTCTATTGAAACATAGAGAGAAACAAAGGTCCACCACTTGTCCAAGCTAGGGTCCATTGAAACATGGAGAGAAGGATGCTCCACCATTTGTCCAAGATAGGCTCCATTGAAACATGACGAAAGGCAAGCTGCACCATCTCTCCAAGATGCTAGGCTCCATCGAAATACATTAAACCCACGATATTTCATTCATGAGGGGTTTACATTCAAGGTTCACCACTTGTCCAAGCTATTATTGCTAGTAGCCTGAGTGGTTTGGTCTCAAGATTCACCACTTTGATTAAGAATATGTGGGTGTTAAGGTCCACCACTTGTCCAACCTATAAGGCTACATCTTAAAGGTTATTCTTTCTTACTACTTGGAGTGACCATGATAGGTTTTACATGGGGGTTGGGTTCCAAGGTCCACCACTTGTCCAAGCTAACTCTATTGAAACATAGAGAGAAGCAAAGGTCCACCCTTTGTGTAAGCTAGGGTCCATTGAAACATGGAGAGAAGGATGCTCCACCATTTGTCCAAGGTAGGCTCCATTGAAACATGAGGAGAAGCAAGGTGCACCATGTCTCCAAGATGCTAGGCTCCATCGAAAAACATTAAACCCACGATATGTCATAGATGAGGGGTTTACATTCAAGGTCCAACACTTGTCCAAGCTATTATTGGTAGTAGCCTCAGTGGTTAGGTCTCAAGATTCACCACTTTTCCACTGTATGTCATTATATTAAGAATATGCGCGTGTTAAGGTCCACCACTTGTCCAACCTATAAGGCTACATCTTAAAGGTTATGCTTTATTAACACTTGGAGTGACCATGATACGTTTTACATGGGGGTTTGGTTCCAATGTCCACCACTTGTCCAAGCTAACTCTATTGAAACATAGAGAGAAACAAAGGTCCACCACTTGTCCAAGCTAGGGTCCATTGAAACATGGAGAGAAGGATGCTCCACCATTTGTCCAAGATAGGCTCCATTGAAACATGACGAGAAGCAAGATGCACCATGTCTCCAAGATGCTAGGCTCCATCGAAATACATTAAACCCACGATATTTCGTAGATGAGGGGTTTACATTCAAGGTCCACCACTTGTCCAAGCTACTATTGGTTATAGCCAGAGTGGTTTGGTCTCATGATTCACCACTTTTATTAAGAATATGTGGGTGTTAAGGTCCACCACTTGTCCAACCTATAAGGCTACATCTTAAAGGTTATTCTTTCTTACTACTTGGAGTGACCATGATAGGTTTTACATGGGGGTTTGGTTCCAAGGTCCACCACTTGTCCAAGCTAACTCTATTGAAACATAGAGAGAAGCAAAGGTCCACCCCTTGTCTAACCTAGGGTCCATTGAAACATGGAGAGAAGGATGCTCCACCATTTGTCTAAGGTAGGCTCCATTGAAACATCAGGATAAGCAAGGTGCACCATGTCTCCAAGATGCTAGGCTCCATCGAAAAACATTAAACCCACGATATGTCGTAGATGAGGGGTTTACATTCAAGATCCACACTTGTCCAAGCTATTATTGGTAGTAGCCTGAGTGGTTTGGTCTCAAGATTCACCACTTTTCCACTGTATGTCATTATATTAAGAATATGCGCGTGTTAAGGTCCACCACTTGTCCAACCTATAAGGCTACATCTTAAAGGTTATTCTTTATTACCACTTGGAGTGACCATGATAGGTTTTACATGGGGGTTTGGTTCCAAGGTCCACTACTTGTCCAAGCTAACTCTATTGAATCATAGAGAGAAGCAAAGGTCCACCACTTGTCTAAGCTAGGCTCCTTTGAAACATGGAGAGAAGGATGCTCCACCATTTGTCGAAGCTAATTCTATTGAAACATGGGGGGTTTACGTTCAAGGTCCACCACTTGTCCAAGCTACTAGTGCTAGTAGCATGAGTGGTTTTGTCTCTAGATTCACCACTTTTTCACTCTATGTCATTATATTAAGAATATTAAGGTGTTAAGGTCCACCACTTGTCCAACCTATAAGGCTATATCTTAAAGGTTATTCTTTCTCACCACTTGGAGTGACCATGATAGGTTTTACATGGAGGTTTGGTTCCAAGGTCCACCACTTGTCCAAGATAGGGCCATTGAAACATGGAGAGAAGGATGCTCCACCATTTGTCCAAGATAGGCTCCATTGAAACATGAAGAGAAGCAAGATGCACGATGTCTCCAAGATCCTAGGCTCCATCGAAATACCTTAAACCCACGATATTTCGTAGATGGGGGGTTTACTTTCAAGGTCCACCACTTGTCCAAGCTATTATCGCTAGTAGCATGGTTTGGTTTCAAGATTCACCAGTTTTCCACTCTATGTCATTATATGAAGAATATCTGGGTGTTAAGGTCCACCACTTGTTCAACCTATAAGGCTATATCTTAAATGATATTTTTTTTGACCACTTGGAATGTGCATGATATGTTTTACATGGGGTTTTGTTCCAAGGTCCACCACTTGTCCAAGCTAGATCTATTACATATATATTATACATACAATATTCAACTAGATTCCCTACCTATCATGTCCAGTAGCATGGATGCTCTAGCTTGAAGGTCCACCACTTGTCCAACCTATACTCTCTTATGTAAGGGAGATCTCGCTATAAATTCAAAACCTTCCCGCCTAAATTTAAAATATCCCTCCCAAATCTTAAATATCCCGCCTAAATTTTAAAATATCCCGCCCAAATTTTAAAATTCAAAATTTTTTATAAAAATTTAAATTTTATTACTTAAATTTAAAATATTCCACGCGAAATTGATTTTAAATTCAAGTTTACCACAAAAAGATATCATTATACCACCTAAATTCAAATATGCAAACCTCAAATCATTATATTGTACATAAATTCAAACAAATTCAAATTAACAAGCCTAAACTGATATTAGTTTGCATAGATATGAATTTATCACACCTAAATTATGTCACCATGTTCGAGAGAGTGGTTAGAGAATTTGAACAAGGTCCACCACTTGTCCAACCTAGATACCAAGAAGGACTGAGTGTACAAGGTATTGTTTGGAGGTCCTTATAGTCCACTGGTCTCAAGGTCCACCACTTGTGGTAAGGGTCACCAAAAAGTGTATATATTCATCCAAAGAAATAACGTATTTTTGGTCTACATGTCCTAGTTTAAACCATTTATGTCCATTAGGTGTATCACTAAACAACACTACTATTTTTGAGAAACAGAAGTTACAATCATATCTACAAATGGATTAGAGGAAAATCAGCTCAGCATACATCCAGAACTCGCTACAAGAATCGACTTTAACAGATCACGCAAGTAAGTCTTCCATTCAATTTTACTAGTATTACAATGTGTTAGTTATTTGTGATATTTATGTATGTATATATACTATGTGTGCATATCGTAATTAAGTGTAATTGTGTATCTGCATTATGTATGAGTATTACAATGAAATAACACAAATATACATACATACACATAGATAACACAAACGCACACATACATGAGCATGTATTTTCAAGAGAGAGACAGCAAGATACAGAGATAGATAGATAGAGAGAGAGAGAGAGAGAGATAAATACCTATTTTTTAGAGAGAGGAGAGAGAAAGATAACAGATTTCACTATGTTTATGTATGTGGAAGAGAGGAAGACGATGTATGGGAATATGTGCACGTATTTTCAAGAGAGAGACAACAAGATAACAGATTTCATTGTGGTTATGTATGTGGAAGTGAGGAAGACGATGTGTGGGAATATGTGCATGTATTTTCAAGAGAGAGACAGCAAGATAACAGATTTCACTGTGGTTATGTATGTGGAAGAGAGGAAGACGATGTGTGGGAATATGTGTATGTGTGCGGGGATACTTTTAAACTATGTATCTCTGTCTTTTGAGGAGAGAGTGTGTGTGCAAGAAGAGTTACAGAGAACCATCTTCTCTATATGGAGAAAGACAGAGAGTGAGAGAGAGAGAAATACCTGTTTTTTCTCTATTCGTGAGGTGTGCAATGTCTCCTGAGAAGACTGCCCGATCCTGCTCTTCTGGAAAGCGTTGTGTACGCTGCTGTTTCTTTATCTTGTGCGCGAACTTTCAATCCTGTGCACTCCACCTGTGTGTTGTGTACGATGCGGAGCTTGCTCCTCTACGCGCGCGTATACTCCAACTGTGTGCAATCCGTGTGCGCTTTCTGTGTGTTTGTTGCACACCTGCTTTCTCTGTGTGCGTTGCTCGTGTGCTCTCTGTGTGCCTAATCTTGATAGGGTTTATTAGAATGCCACGTATGCTACAAGTCCATGTTTTATCATAGGATTAAAAAAAACAAAAGCAATATAAAAAATTAACCAATTCACACGGCCAAAATTAAAGAAATCATGGTTGAAAATATGAAAAACATGCGTAACTCTATACTAGGAATTCACTTTACAAAAAAAAATCTTTGGGCGCTGCCCCTAGCCCCGCGGGGGCGCTGCCCCTCGACCCCGCCCCTTGACCCCGCCCGGGCGCTGCCCCGGACCCTGCCCAGAACAATATCCCAAAATCAACCTCCCAAGCCCCGCCATCGAGAGCGCTATATTTTACATCCCCATCAAGAGCGCTACCCCCAAACCTCACGTGGAAGCGCTGCCTTGTCACCCCATTGTGGCATTGCCCTAAGACCCCGCATCTGGAGTGCTAAATGGGAACATTCTTCATTAGTGAAATTTGGAACATAAATTATATTAGCATATACTTAAATATAATACAAATATTAACATATTAGCTATACTACTAATTTACTATAGCAGTTCTAGATTATGTCCCATACTATATTTAAGGTGCCAAAGGTTTGGCCTTATGGTCCTAGATTTAGCCAAGTGGTCAACACATATAGGACCAAGTGCACACCGTGCCACAAAACTTGGCCACCACTTCACTTGCCGAAGTTTAGGCCACATGGTCAATCATAAGTTTCCAATGTTCTTATTATGTCACCTTTTGCCTCGTGGAAAACCTAGGCTTGTTTTCACATACTCAGGCACTTCAAGCCACAATAAATTGTCATTACTCTTCCGCAACCCTTTTGTTCAAGTCTTTGAAAAAACATTGTTTAAGGCCACCCTAAACCATTTTCATTTAGGGGTGTCTAAAACTAGCTTTTTGGCAATTCGAGAAGAAAATGGTCAAAGTTTTATACTTAGTTTTAACCACTTGACCAATTCAAATATTGGAAAGCAAGGTCTTGTAATACTTTTCTTTGGACATCACACATTAAAACTAGGTCCCTCACTTGTCCAAGCTATGCTCTAATACAATAAAGGGCTTTTGGTTTCAAGATGCACCACTTTCCCAACCTTGATTCCATTAAAGAAGCTAGCTCTACTTAGACATTTAATAGCAAGGTCCTGCAGCAGTTCAGATTGAACATTTTCCATGGCAGCTAGGTCCACCACTTATCTAAGCTATGCTCTAATAGAGTAAGGGGGTTTTGGTTTTAAGATCCACCACTTGTCCAAACTTGATTTGGGAAGCAAGGTCCTATAATAGTTTGCTTTGGACATTCACCATTACAACTAAGTCCACCACTTCTCCAAGCTATGTTCTAATACACTAAGGAGGTTTTGGTTTCAAGGAGAACCACTTGTACGACTTTGTTTTTGGAAGTAAGGTCTTTACATAGTTCACCTTGGACCTTGGACATTGGATACTACAACTAAGCCCACCACTTGTCCAAGATATCCTCTATATATAGCCAAAGGGTTTGGGTTTCAAGATTCACCACTTTTCCAACCTTTCTTCCATTAAAGAAAGGAGGGGCATTATAACTAGGTCCACCACTTGTCCAAGCTATGCTCTGATATAGAAAGGGGATTTTGGTTTCAAGGTCCACCACGTGTTCAACCTTGCAAGACTCAAGGGATACTTGGACATTGGAAAGCATAGTCCTATAGTAGTTGATAGGTGGCAGTGGGTATTACAACTAGGTCCAACCTATGCTCTCATATAGCAAAGAGGCTTTGCTTTCAAGGTCCACCACTTGTCCAACCTTGCTTCCATTAAAGAAATGAGGGGCTACGTAAACATTGGCAAGCAAGGTAGCAAGGTCCTAAGGTGTTTCACCTTGGATATTGGGCATTATAACTAGGTCCACCACTTGTCCAAGCTATGCTCTGATAAAGAAAGGGGATTTTCGTTTCAAGGTCCACCATGTGTTCAACCTTTCTAATATAGAAAGGGGATTTTCGTTTCAAGGTCCACCACGTGTTCAACCTTGAAAGACTCAAGGGATACTTGGACATTGGAAAGCATAGTCCTATAGTAGTTGATAGGTGGCAGTGGGTATTAAAACTAGGTCCAACCTATGCTCTAATATAGCAAAGAGGCTTTGGTTTCAAGGTCCACCACTTGTCCAACCTTACTTCCATTAAAGAAATGAGGGGCTACGTAAACATTGGCAAGCAAGGTAGCAAAGTCCTAAGGTATTTCACCTTGGATATTGGGAATTATAACTAGGTCCACCACTTGTCCAAGCTATGCTCTGATATAGAAAGGGGATTTTTGTTTCAAGGTCCACCACGTGTTCAACCTTGAAAGACTCAAGGGATACTTGGACATTGGAAAGCATAGTCCTATAGTAGTTGATAGGTGGCAGTGGGTATTAAAACTAGGTCCACCACTTGTCCAACCTATGCTCTCATATAGCAAAGAGGCTTTGGTTTCAAGGTCCACCACTTGTCCAACCTTGCTTCCATTGATATAGCAAGGAGGATTTGGTCTCAAGGTTCACCACTTGTCCAACCTATGAAAACCTTTTTCATGTTGTAGCATGATTTTTTGTTTGAAGAGTATTTTTCTATAACTATGGATTTAACAATGTAATCTTTTTACTTACAGGATGGACTTCGAATCTGGGGAGAAAGTACATATGATACTTGACAATGAAATCGTTGGTATTGGTTGTGTGTGTAGAAAAGATCCAGATTCCACTTGTGGTGGTACAAAGATAGGGCTGGGAAATGTCTCCATACTAGTGGAGGAATGCTTGAAGGATGTGGTCCTACCTTTTCCTACAATGGATACTTCATCTCTCCAAGGCTCATTATGGAGTGCTGTTCGATGGTCAAAGCTTCTTTTGCAATCTTTTGTATTAAACGGGAACTTAATTGATCCACACGAAAGCTACAATGGTGATGAAGAACATGATCATTCTGATCCTCTAGTTACAGATGCAATACCTATGACAAGCCCAGAATTTGAAGCAATGATTCGAGAGTCTTGGAGAAATCAGAGGGTCCTTTTAAAAGATGACACAATGATGCAAACCATGAATGAAGGGACCATCTTATATGTATTTCCACATGATTATGTCAACTTTCAGGAACTTGGTCCTGATTGTGTGGGTGTGGGTATTGAAAGAGAAAATGCAAGCATTGATGATGTGGTTGAAGTGGGTAGCATCACTTTGCTAAAGTGGCCCATCAAGCAGACAACAATGTTGAATGGGAGCCCATTACAATGCTTTGTTCCTGTTGATGGCATGCATGCTACATATGAGGATGTATCCAACGATGGCAATGTTGGAAAAAAACTTGATGGGAGTAATGTTGTCCAGTTGTCAAGGAAGAGACGATACACTTTCATGAACAGGACTCAAAAATCAAAAGCAACACCAGATTCGACTTTTTACCTTTCAAACAAATCAATTCAAAGGGTATCATGCATTGATTGTTGTGCACAAAAATGCTGCCAATTTGCAGATCGTGATATGGTGACAAGGTTACGACAACAATTTTGGGGAGAGTCTCAAAAATCACGCACTAATTATGTTTATGATGTTCTTTCTATATGTTATCAGAAAGATGAGAAGTCACGATACCAATTCAGGATAAATGGCTCTATTGTTTGTTGTAGAGCATGGTATGAGCTACATGGAATACCAAAGATATCATTTTATCGATACAAGGAGAACTTTGAAAATGGTGTGCGCCAATATGTACATGGGAACACATGTACATTGAGAAGGGGACTTCAACATACTAGTTTAGCAAGAGCACTACTAAATGAGTTTGTGGAAAACAACTCTGAGAAGATGCCACATAGAAGTAGAACACTGCTAGATGGCTCAAGAGAGACTCAATTGGTGATTCCATCAACATACAAACAAGTGGATATTTTATGTGAAATCAACACGACACTTGACCAAATGGGCTATGAGAAGAAGCTATCCCAATCTTCTTTTGGTAGAATTTGGAACAAAGAGTACCCACATGTCACTTTAACAAAGACGAATGAGTTCTCTAAGTGCAATATTTGTAGCTCAATCAAGGCAAGGTTAGAAGCTAAACCTTCTCTTGAAGAGAGAGCTCTTCTCTTGAGGGAGAGAGAAGTTCACATGGCACAACAAAAGAGTTGCAGAAGCCTATATTATGCATGGCGCACGTATTCAGAAACTCAACCACAAAAATATGTATGCATAATCCATGATAAGATGGATCAAAAGAAGACTGCCATTCCTAGATTACGCATTGTTCCCAAGGGTGTGGATTCAGGATATAATCTGCATGTGGCATTGATTGGCATGATCACTCATGGACATGGAGAAGGTCATTACGGACACTTTGTCTTGAATGGTTTGTGGCCAGCTGATCCAAATCTTACAATTGGCTCAATTGCTAATTGTTTACATAACCTCGAGAGGATAGATAAGCATCCTCTTGGTGATCTAGTAACAAATGGACTTCCAAGGAGCAATATTTCACTACTACATGCTTTGAACTCAAGGGATGCTTTGGACTACCATAACTTGAGTGATGGAAAAGAGCCCATTGTGCAGTCGTCAGAAATTGCAGAAGAGGAATTGGGGTCAACATTTCGCAGATTGCCAGAGAACTTGTTGCTACAATTGGATAATTGTGCAGGGGAAAACAAAAATCAATACTTATTTGCCTATTTGTCAATTCTTGTTGCAAGGGGTGTTTTCAAAACCATCCAGCTGGGATTTTTAATGGTTGGGCATACACATGAGGACATAGACGCCATGTTTAGTAGGTTTTCAGAGAAGTTGAGAGTTACACAAACCTATACTTTGCCACATTTGATGGATACATTACGAAATAGATCATCTTCATCTCCAGCTCCATTTTTTCTCACAAAGATCCCCGATTTCAAGCAATATTGTGATGGCTATCTTTGTGATGGACAAGACATACTTGTTGGACATTCCAAACCGCTTCAGTTCAGGTTCTTTATGCAGGATGAGACACCAATGATGCAATATAAGGCACATGTAGGTGTATCAAGTTGGAGTGGAAGTATTCGCCTTTGGAAAACAGACACAGAAGGCAATCCAATGTTACCACATCGAGATCCACCTCTAGTACAAATGGCGGAGTATGTCAAGGCCCACGAAGAAGTCATTTTGGGGCTAAAGAACTATATAAAATTTTGGAAAAATTTAGGGAATGGTTCAAGTATTCCACGATATTATAGACCCGTGATAGATTATTGGAGTAAGGTAATTGAAGAGATTGGAAAAGCAATCATATCAGAGGGAGTCTTGTATGAAATGTTTTGGCCAAAAACTCAAGAATATTCTCACCTACAAAGCACTACAATGAATTTACAACAAGGAGCAGAAAGATTCCTAGGCCTTGAAGAGTTGAACGATCATTTTTGTGGGCCTCAACGAGATAGGCCAAGGGAAGAGTTTGACCCTATGTCTGATGTGCACCAAGGTGACTTTCTTATGCTTGTTCCGAGTGACACAGAAATCTATCCAGTGTGGCTTGCAATGGCTTTATCTGACATTGATAATGAGCCTACATCACCAAACTACAGAAAACTCTTGATTCAATATTGGGCACCTTGCGCGAGAAAAAGTGGGATGACAGATACTCAAGCTTACAGTGATTGTTGGAAGGGTTATTGGGCTGTCAACTATAAGGACCCACAAGTGTGGGAAACTATAGATGCAATTGTTTGGTCCTGGAGACCCAACAAAGAAGGACCATTTTCTAGAATAAAGATTCCAGAAAGACATGCTCTAAAAGCCAAAGAAGGCCTCACTCGTGCACATCAACCACACTTGGATCAAAGTTCAGATATGGCATCAAATGTGGAGTAGAATTATGTGGAGCTTCTATTGTGACTATACTAGTCAATTTGTAAACAAAATATTTTTTGTATCTTCCTTTGTTTTATGTAATTTATAGTTATTATTCAAATCCATGTGTTGTACATCCTCTTGACTTTTGGTGTTTATCAACACCACAATCCTATGAGATTTTCACTTTATTTACTAGCCACACACCTCAATTTTTCCCACTTTAAGTGGAAAATTCCCAAATTACATGAATTCAGTCGATTTAGAGATTCCCATAATGTGAGATTTTTACCAAAATACCTAATATGGTCTTTAACCTCACTCCTATCTTATTGTAGATGTAGCGAGAACCACGAATAAATTATCAATCCATGGAACGAAGCTAACTCAACTAGTGCGTAGAGGCTACAAGAGGTTGTCAATCTATTGAAAAAAAACAATAAACTCGCATCTAACTCAAAATACCTTCAATTAGTGGCTGAAATCACCAAAAGCCAATCGCTCATCGCGGCAAACAAATCACATCCGTTACAGCATCAAATGACATCCAAACGTAATGAAACTTGTAGGACATGTTTATAAGACCTAAGCATGCATGCTTATGGTGTCAAACCCCACTTTAGGTCAAGTGCATGTTGGAATTAGGGTTGCAGATAAATGCACACAACTTGGAGAAGACGAAGGAAGCCCAAGGCATACAATAGAGAGTGTGTTACTTAGTGTGCAATGGAAAGATGGATAGCCCTAGAGTGATGGCCATATATACAATGCTCGGAGGAAAAAACCTCCTAAAGAGGGAAAAAAGTTTCTCACAAAACAATGCCTTTGTGAAAAGATATGCAAGGTTGTCCTATGTTGGCATATAAACCAAGCTAATCTCTCTTGCTGAGAGCCTCTCCCTAACATAGTGGTAATGCACCTCAATGTGCTTTGTGCATGCATGAAAAACTGGGTTCCTCGCAACTGCCATTGTGCTCTGACTGTCAGTGTAGATAGTGTCGGCAGTGTCCTGTCCAACACCCAAATCAACCATAAGGCATCTGAGCCATACACACTCAACCGTAGCTGTGAAGACTTCCTTGTACTCAGCCTCACAACTCGAAGTGGCCACAGTAGGTTTCTTCTTGCTCAACCATGATATACATGAACTCCCAAACATGAAACAAAAACCACTTGTGGGCAATGGCGTGTCAAAACAACCAGCCCAATCTGAGTCCAAAAAAGTATGTAAGTCTGGTGGCAATGATCCCCCCTTGGGATAAAACAAGCCAAGATGTAAAGTGCCACTAAGGTAGCAAAAAATCCTCTTGACAACTTGCCAATGCTTAGACCCTAGGCTATGCATAAATCTGCTGACCCGTGAGACTACAAACTGAATATTCAGCCTCGTGTTGCATACATAAATGAGGCAGCCAAAAACAGTTTGAGGTGGCAAGTTTTGTGAAGCAAAGAAAGTAGTACTATGTTGGTGCTTTCTACCTACCCATTGGCTCGAGAGTAGTAGGAGCATGACTTCCTGTAAAATATTTTGTATCTATCAAAGAGGTTGGCCAACAACTGATTGACAAAGTGGGTGCCTTTATCAATAGTGATTTCAAGCGGGCAACCAAAACTGCATAATATGTTTTCATACAAGGATTTTTCCACTGTGGCTGATGTCCAATCAAAAGTTGTCACTACCTCTGCCATTTGGTAGCTATCCAACCGGGTTGATTATCAAACTGGGGTGATTATCCCAACAAAATCTATACCCCATCGTTCAACTCCATTTCTTTGGCCAGCTGATCTGGCTCTCAATCCTTGCAGTCTCTGTATCACTTCTTCCTAGTCTTCCGCTTGTGGTTGCAAATCCATGGTATCTATTGCATTCTGCTTTAGCTCCACCAAATGAGGGCTCAACGTGGATTTTTCTGGTTTAGGTGTTGATAATTGAAAAGCCATATGAGCTGCCTCCTCTCGGGTGTATCCAGCAGCAAGCAAATCAAGGAATATTCCATAATTTTTTGCCTCTGGATCTTGCTTCTCAGGCTTTGGTTCCAATTTTTCCTTCTGCTCTTTCTCTTTGTTCTCCTCTTTTCTTGGAGTCTTGTTGATTCTCAGATTTACTCAACTCCTCAGTTTGTTCTTTCTTTTCCTCTCTCGCTCTTCACCTTCCCGCTCTTCTAACAACTTCCGCCTCACATCATCAACCTTGTAAGGTCTCTGACCCGATCACAAGAGCACCCTTGTACCACGAAATGAATACAATGGAATAAGTTACTATTTTTAGCAGTTTTCCAGATTCTGTCAGTGCCATGATGTTTAGAATGTTATAAAGCTTCAAAATGTGAATTAAAATAAATTTTGTGAAAAATTTCCAAAAATAGTAAGTTTGACCCGTCTAGTTTTGATCGTCTCGAAAAACTGCACCAGTACCCCAAATTTGAAAAAAATGCATTTTCGGACCCCGGGGGAGCTGCTAAATATGGCAGGTACTCAGACCCGTACGTCTTAGTTAGAGCTTAGTATAGCAATTTACGGCATCAAAATCCGACTCGTATGGCCCATTCTAGCCTAAAACCAATTTTTCACAAAATTGTCTGGGAGGCACTGGGGGCCTGGGACTGTGTGGGAACAGGTCCCAGGCCACTCCAGATCAGCTTTAGCAACTAGGGGGCGCCCTCTTGCTTTGTGGGAATCTTGGGAAAGCTGCCAAGCCTGCAACTCAGTCTCAAAACCAGTTAACCAAGCCAACCTGACACTTGGTGGGCAAAGAACTGGACTTGCCATGCTTAACTGGAGAAGCTCCCAGATGCATTTAGCAACCCAGATCAATTTTCAGCCTGTAGGAGCCTATTTAAAGACCCGCATACACACACACACACACACACACTTATCATCACACACACACACCCACATACATTGGGGAGGTGCTGCCGAATCACACACCTATTGAAGAAGAACCTAGGAGGGAGGTGCTGCCAAATTTTCATCTCAAGAAGCTCGATTAAATCAGAAAATCGAGAAGATTACCAGCTCTTAATCACGGTAACGACAGTTTAATTAATGCCATCTGAAAATCCCTTTCTCTACCACCAAAAATTTCTCGTACATTATGCCTATTCTTAGCCGAAAATCTCTATGACTACTCTCTAAATTCTCCTTATTCGTACTCTATTATGTAATCATCATTCCATAGTTGAATTATCAGCCATTCTTCACTCTCGATTAATGATTAGAGCATAATTATCAGAATCTTCTCTCTCTAGATAGCATAGTAATTAATCGGTAAGCTAGTATTTGTGGAGATTGAAGAGAATCACTATTGTAATCACTCATTAACATTGTAGATTAATTGAATTCATTTCTCTTATGCATTAAGACGTAATTAAGGAGATATTAATCCGTCAATAAGTCTCTAAGAATTGGTTTTTCCTCACACATATGCACGTGTAAATCTGCATTATCTAATTGCTAGGAAATATTTTAATCATACTTAATCCAATTCTCTGTTAATTCCAATAGTGAAATCCTAATTATTCTTGATCATGTAAACCGAATAATTATCTTAGAGCCGGTTCCCATAGGATTATGTGCCATCCTTAATGCTTGCTTTATGAAGGAAATCTAGACTCTCATATAGGAGGGATTAATTGATGTCACTAATCTACCCATTGGACTGTTATGATGCTTGTGAACCTTAGCTCTTTCTCCAAGCTAATCATTTAAAGTAGTGAGAAATGGCCCCGGTTAAGAGGACGTGCTTCGGTGGTGCCCATGATCGCGAGGCAGGAACGAGCAATGTCAACGGGAAGGGGAAGGCTCCCATGGAGGAACAAATACCGGCCATCTCACGGGCCATCGATGAAGAAGTGGAAGAGGTAGATCATATTTTTATTCAAGTTGTTTAAATTAACATTGCATACACTAGTTAGGAATGCTCATATCCCCAAACATGTTGGAGAAATCCGACGGAAACCTCGGCATTGAAATCATTGTACATTAAGTTCTAAAGTAGGAAGGAAATGATTGATGGGAATGCTGTTTGCAATAGGAAATAATGTCTGCTAGGGAAAATTTAGCTCGGCATGTTCATTCTATTTCCAATGTTGAATTAGTCATGAACCACTACTGATCACACGGGACAGAGTTCCTGGTTAAGGGCTCTTGAATCCACGACTGCTGGTTAAGCGGTGGATACCCACGATTGCTAGTTAAGCGTTGGGAACCCACGTCTGCTGGTTAAGCGGTGGGAATGTTCATGTCGTGCTTTCTATGCGGTGGACATACCTAGTTGTATGGGCAGCTAGGCGACAACGGGAGGAGTAAACTCTCGTTGGAGGGGGAATGTTGTACCTCCAGAACATTGGAACTTTTATGAATAAGTTTGAGTAGAATTTTTACTAGAATTCTGTCTTGGTGTTGTTTGCAATACTGGTTGAAGGGCTATATTAACGAACAATGTGATTCGGAATTAAACAAGGAATCTTTATGTTGAAGAACCTTTGTGGTAGTAATTAGGTCACACAAGGAAGTGTGAGTGTGGGGGTGGAAAGTGGGGGCTTGGCTCAGGTTGCCAATGCCTACGAGATGGGTGGTCCCGATTGGTCGGGAACTCTCTGTCCCCATAGTGCTTACTCAATATTAGTAATGCTCATTGCCCCTAGAGCGGGGAATTGTCGAGAGTAAGTGCCTCTGAAACATGGGGAAAAAGGCACTCGAGGCTTCTCTCCTCTTGGAAGGTGGATCTTGGGATCGCTAGATAATTAAGTACGCTTCCCCTGCGAGGTGGAGCTAGATCCCGTTGCTAGTAGGCTCAAACTTGACTCACTTTGTGATGAGAGATCGTCCGCTAGTTGAACCCTGAACCATTTTGCTTGCTTCCGCTATAGATCTAGTGGCCATCGGGTTCACCATCCGATCCGCCATTGGAAACGGCGGGGTGGGGACCTCACACCTGGTATCAGAGCCATAGGTTTACAAACTGGAAGATGATGTTGTTTGAATTTTATTTTTTTTAAAATAAGGGATAGTAGGATAGCTCGTACTCAAAGCTTTTTGAGCATGATGTTTCTTAGAATAATGACATTGGATTGTCTAGTGGATTGTCTCTTGAATGATGTTAAAGAGTTTTACTTGATGAGTTTGTTGGGATTCAGTGGGTTCCACATGATGTTTTTTGAGAAGTCGTTGGTGAGACTAGTGTTGCGGGCAAGTAGCCTGTTGATGCACATAAAGTTATAAGTATGGATCAAAGCTCTCGAGTAAAGTTTTTACCATTATTTATCGGACAATTTTGGATGTATTCAATGGAATTTAAATGGTGGAATGGTTAAAATCCTTTGTGATAGCTGTACAGATTAAGTAGGCTGGTTAAGCCCAAAAAGTTAAATTTCTTCTTGAGTATGGAAAGCCTAGGTTCATTTGAGAAGAGTGCTATAGTAATGAGTTTTATACCATTGGATAGGTACCGTATATTGCGCTATATACCACCGTTCAAGAGAAAAAGCTTCTCCTTAAGCAAGCTCAGCCTCCAACCTTTAAAGGCGAAGGGTCAAATGTGGAAAGAGATGCAGAAGTATGGATGGAGGCTATGGATGACTATTTCAAAGCTGCGAGAACTCAACCCGAGAACCAAACCATGCTTGCAATGTTCCGCTTGTTTGGTGATGCCAAGATTTGGTGGAAACAACATTGCAGGGACTTGGATATCAAGGGATCTTCCCAGTCATGGGAAGACATCAAGGCTGCTGTGATGGAGCGTTACTTACCACCCGCCTATAAAACCTTGAAGATGAACGAGTTCTTTTCCCTTCCGCACTTGACTTCATCTGTCGAAGAATATTATTCAAATTTTGTCACTCTTCGGAGATATGCTCCTAAGATGACATTGGAACAACAGGTAGCACGGTTCTGCCAAGGACTCATCGACCCCCTGAACAACTGACTAGAAGCTCTCAGGCCAGCAACTCTGCAAGATGCCTTGCTAAGGGCCAAACCGTTAGCTAAAGATATTCAGAGGACTACCCAAGATAGTGAATACTATTTGTCAAAGAGGGCCAAGACAGACAACTGGAGTAACAGACCAATCAACCCTGCATACGATCATCGTCCGGTAGTAGCTACTACGGCAGCTACCGAGTTTCCCAATATAAGATGCTTTGAGTGCCAGGAGTATGGACATTACAAAAGTCGATGTCCAAAAAGGATTTCCCAAACATCTGGTGCTAATAATGTACCTTTGAACGTCAATGGGCGAGGTCAACCAAACGGAAGAGGAGGCCGAGGAAGAGGATACATAGGACAAGGAAGCGGAGCTTTCGCTAATGCCGCAGTGAGACAACCAACTGTGGGTGATGAAGCTGATGAGAGAGCAGCAATGTATGATGCAACTGCTAATCCTAGTGAGCAATAAATCAAGCACCAGAATCTCATCAAAGTTCAGCAGAATAAGACGCATAAAGCTAAAGACTACTCTATTATCAAAGGATATCTTTACTTTAGACAAAGGATATATGTACCTAAGTAGTTAGCATAGAGTTTATCCAGATGTATTCTTGAGATGAGGACATCTCAAATTTTTCACGTTGGGGAGGTTGTAAGGTCTCTGACCCGATCACAAGAGCACCCTTGTACCACGAAATGAATACAATGGAATAAGTTACTATTTTTAGCAGTTTTCCAGATTCTGTCAGTGCCATGATGTTTAGAATGTTATAAAACTTCAAAATGTGAATTAAAATAAATTTTGTGAAAATTTTCCAAAAATAGTAAGTTTTTGGTCACCCGACTCGTCCAGTTTTGATCGTCTTGAAAAACTGCACCAGTACCCCGAATTTGAAAAAAATGCATTTTCGGACCCCGGGGAGGACTGCTAAATATGGCAGGTACTCAGACCCGTACGTCTTAGTTAGAGCTTAGTATAGCAATTTACGGCATCAAAATCCGACTCGTATGGCCCATTTTAGCCTAAAACCATTTTTTCACAAAATTGTCCGGGAGGCACCGGGGGCCCGGGACTGTGTGGCAACAGGTCCCAGGCCACTCCAGATCAGCTTTAGCAGCTAGGGGGCGCCCTCTTGCTTTGTGGGAGTCTTGGGAAAGCTGCCAAGCCTACAACTCAGTCCCAAAACCAGTTAACCAAGCCAACCTAACACTTGGTGGGCAGAGAACTGGACTTGCCATGCTTAACTGGAGAAGCTCCCAGATGCATTTAGCAACCCAGATCGATTTTCAGCCTGTAGGAGCCTATTTAAAGGCTTGCATACACACACACACACACACACACTTATGATCACACACACACACAGTGCATACACACACACCCACATACATTGGGGAGGTGCTGTGGAATCACACACCTATTGAAGAAGAAGCTAGGAGGGAGGTGCTCCTGAATTTTCATCTCAAGAAGCTCGATTAGATCAGAAAAATGAGAAGATTACCAGATCTTAATCACGGTAACGACAGTTTAATTAATGCCATCTGAAAATCCCTTTCTCTACCACCAAAAATTTCTTGTACATTATGCCTATTCTTAGCCGAAAATCTCTATGACTACTCTCTAAATTCTCCTTATTCGTACTCTATTATGTAATCATCATTCCATAGCTGAATTATCAGCCATTCTTCACTCTCGATTAATGATTCGAGCATAATTATCAGAATCTTCTCTCTCTAGATAGCATAGTAATTAATCGGTAAGCTAGTATTTGTGCAGATTGAAGAGAATCACTATTTTCATCACTCATTAACATTGTAGCTTAATTGAATTCATTTCTCTTATGCATTGAGACGTAATTAAGGAGATATTAATCCGTCAATAAGTCTCTAAGAATTGGTTTTTTCTCACACATATGCACGGGTAAATCTGCATCATCTAATTGCTAGGAAATATTTTAATCATACTTAATCCAATTCTCTGGTAATTCCAATAGTGAAATCCTAATTATTCTTGATTATGTAAGCCGAATAATTATCTTAGAGCCGGTTTCCATAGGATTATGTGCCATCCTTAATGATTGCTTTATGAAAGAAATCTAGACTCTCATATAGGAGGGATTAATTGATGTCACTAATCTACCCATTGGACTGTTATGATGCTTGTGAACCTTAGCTCTTTCTCCAAGCTAATCATTTAAAGTAGTGAGAAATGGCCCCGGTTAAGAGGACGCGCTTCGGTGGTGCCCATGATCGCGAGGCAGGAACGAGCAATGTCAACGGGAAGGGGAAGGCTCCCATGGAGGAACAAATACGGCCATCTCACGGGCCATCGATGAAGAAGTTGAAGAGGTAGATCATATTTTTATTCAAGTTGTTTAAATTAACATTGCATACGCTAGTTAGGAATGCTCATATCCCCAAACATGTTGGAGAAATCCGACGGAAACCTCGGCATTGTACATTAAGTTCTAAAGTAGGAAGGAAATGATTGATGGGAATGTTGTTTTCAATAGGAAAGAATGTCTGCTAGGGAAAATTTAGCTCGGCATGTTCATGCTATTTCCAATGTTGAATTAGTCATGAACCCCCTACTGATCACAGGGGGCAGAGTTCCTGGTTAAGGGCTCTTGAATCCACGACTACTGGTTAAGCGGTGGATACCCACGACTGCTGGTTAAGCGGTGGGAACCCACGTCTGCTGGTTAAGCGGTGGGAATGTTCATGTCGTGCTTTCTATGCGGTGGACATACCTAGTTGTATGGGCAGCTAGGCGACAACGGGAGGAGTAAACTCTCGCTGGAGGGGGAATGTTGTACCTCCAGAACATTGGAACTTTTATGCATAAGTTTGAGTAGAATTTTTACTAGAATTTTGTCTTGGTGTTGTTTGCAATACTGGTTGAAGGGCTGTATTAACGAACAATGTGATTCGGAATTAAACAAGGAATCTTTATGCTGAAGAACCTTTGTGGTAGTAATTAGGTCACACAAGGAAGTGTGAGTGTGGGGGTGGAAAGTGGGGGCTTGGCTCAGGTTGTCAATGCCTACGAGATGGGTGGTCCCGATTGGTCGGGAACTCTCTGTCCCCATAGTGCTTACTCGATATTAGTAATGCTCATTGCCCCTAGAGTGGGGAATTCTCGAGAGTACGTGCCTCTAAAACATGGGGAAAAAGGCACTCAAGGCTTCTCTCCTCTTGGAAGGTGGGTCTTAGGATCGCTAGATAATTAAGTACGCTTCCCCTGCGAGGTGGAGCTAGATCTCGTTGCTAGTAGGCTCGAACTCGACTCACTTTGTGATGAGAGATCGTCCGGTAGTTGAACCCTGAACCATTTTGTTTGCTTCCGCTATAGATCTAGTGGCCATCGGGTTCACCATCAGATCCGCCATTGGAAACGGCGGGGTGGGGACCTCACAAACCTTTTCTTCGGTAAAAGGTATGACTTGAATATTCTCGGCTGCCGCTGCATCTAGGATCTCAAAATTCTTTATGTAATCTTCGAAGTGATCCCTATTAGTCCTTCAAGAAGATCCAGACATGACCTGAAGTGAGGGCTTCCATAATTTGTTTAGATCTCCTTTAAGCATTCTTTGGGCTATGAAACTCTCCATCAACCTCTCTAGCCGAGCGGCCTTCTGGGATTTGGTCTCTTTTGCTGGCATCTGAATGGTGGCTTTCTTTCCTTTCTTTGGCTGAATTGGCTCTTCTTCTACTAACTCTAGCCTTCTCTGCAGTTTGGTGGTTACCCTGGGAGCTGTAGGTTGCTCCTCTTCCTTGTCCTCTGTCAGCTTCAACCACTCATTCTATGATGGAGAAAGAGGCCACTGGGCTTTAGCATGTAGAGCTTCATGTATCACCTTTGTGAGCATCTCCCCTACTGCAATATATGTAGGATTCTGGGTTCCCATCCTCATAATGTTGTACTGTAGGTATGCCGCATAATCTATCTCTCCTGGCCTGCTTGTCTTCATTGCCCATGTGAATGTTGTTCCAATTGCTGCAGGTGGCACAGTGTACTTTTGAGGCCTCTTGGTGCAAATATGGAACTATTGGTTATAAAGTTGGCACATGGTTGCCACCATTGGATCCCAAATATCCTTGAAGGTGTAGTTCTTCTTGGTTTCCTTGTATACCTTCACCTCTTCTCGCCTCTTGTTGACACTATCTCCTGCATTAGAGAGGTTCAAGGCATTTGCGACCACTTTTGGCATGATTACTATCACTCTGTTCTTTCCTTACAGATCTGTTACCTTAGCTATGCCATTCTCCTTTATTGTGGTGAAGAATTCACAGACTCTCTGAATGTCAATTCCTGCTTGCAAAGCCTCAAAATAATTGTGTAACTTTTCCAAGATAGATACTATCTCTGGTTTTCTCGTGAACTCATTGAGTTCCTGTGGTATCATTGGCAGCTCTATGGCATTGCCCTCTGGGTCCTTGAACATGCCTTGGTATATCCTGAGGTCGTTTGCTTCAAGTAAGTTGCTTTGTAACCAAGTGGTAGTGGGATTTATGGTTCCTGTTGGTATTATAAATGGCTCCACCTCATCCAGGTTGTTGGAGCTATATATACCAACCCCTACGCTATATATAGCGAGGAGTCCCCACTATATATGTGTATTCAGTGTGTGCTCTATACACACTTTGGGGCTTGTAGATGTTGGTGTCATCTCTCTCTCTTCTCATCTGTGTGTGCTCTCTCTCCCTCCGGATCAACATGGTATCAGAGCATACAACGACCATGAGGATGAGGTGCTTGATCTCAGCAAACCAAGAAACCAAGTCTTTGCTCGTACAAATTATTTTTGAATTTTCTAGCTAAATTGTTTGAGATTCACGAAGCTTTGAACTAGCAGTTTTATGTTTTTGAAGGTTGCCTATTGAGCGTCTTCTTGTGTGAGTAAGAAGTAGCAAGAAATCACTACTATGGGCTATCCTAGGGTGTGCTCTCAATTCCCTGGGAAAGGCCAGGACACCATGTCTGAGGCTACAAGATGAAAGCGTCATTTGCATGAGGCTGCAAAATCCAACCTCTGTTGTGGGCATGAGGTGGCTACAAACAAAACAGAGGAAGCGTCTACAGAGATCAGTGTTGTCAGGATACCATGTGTATTCAACGCGCATGATTTAGCATCTCATTATTTTGAGTGATACTGGCCAATGCTAAAAATAGCCAGTGCTACATATAGATTAACATTAGGCGACGAGCAAATAGCCGACACTACGATGCAGCGACTAATGCCGGCCAGTTATAAAAATAGCCGAGGTGGGGTGCGCGTGTGAGAAAAAGAAAGTGGATATACTGCGCTAAATCTAGAGCGTTGCAAGGCAGGACAGTAAAAGCGCGTAGTTCATCATTACAGAGGGACTCTGTGGACTCGCTAGGCAGGAGCAATCTAATTCTCTTTGGATGGCTTTATTTAAAATTCATGTTGAAATGCTTTATTTGACGCGTAGCAGTAATATACTTAGCGATGGCAACAACTGCAACGATATCTCTCAGTACATGCCGGCCCCAATCGCATGCCCCAACCTGCAGCAACACATACACACTACGTCTGGCAAGACCAGATAATGAGTCCCAGCGCTGCCTAATTGCAGGGGCTATAATCACTCTATTAATCCCATCACTGCCTTAATGTAGGGGCTATAATTACTCTATTAATCTTCCTGAGGCCGATTTGCACTCTTAACTGGGCTCGTTGCAGGACCCAATCAGATCCGGGTCATCAGGGCCACCCTCCTGAGAGGAGGAGGTAGCATTGCTTGCAGGAGATGGCGAGTCAACTGGACTGCTTGCATGGCGGCACAAGTTTGCAGCAGCCAGGAGAAAAAGTGCGCATATATAGCCAAAAGCAATGGTCGCTGTTATGGCTTGCTAGTGGCGGTAGATGGTGACCCCGCCATTAAGGTCTTTTCCGTGAACTCAGGTCTCCGTGTTTCTGGTTACGGATCGTACTACATTATGTGAGTGGTAGAGCTGCATGAGCCCCGTCACCCCGAGTTAATCATCATGCACTTTCCAAGGCTAGTCCACAAAAGATTTTGTTTACTAAGCTTCGTTTATTTCACTGCTTTGGGATGCTCATATTAACTAAGAGGTCATACTCTCGGATGCAGCAGCTGAGTTATTCACAGTTTGGCATTAGTTTTTGCATCATTTTGATCGTTCTCTATTGCTGTTTTATTCATTCAAAAGCTACACATCTTTGAACAAACTTTGTAATTTGTTTCTACCTAAACCATAGCAGGGTCACACCATTTCATGAAAATCATGGCTTTGGTTCTTGATGCATGCTATTGCTCTTGTCACGATCAATTTTTCATAAAATACTTCACGTAATTTGATGATATTTTATAATGGTATACTAACATGCTGATGGTTTTCATTAGAATCATCAATGTAGAGATTGTTGGAGCTTCTACCAAGCCATTATCTATCGACTAGTCATTGTCTTGAGGTTTGGCAGATTTTGCACAAAACTAGCATCTCTAATGCCATGGTACGTAAATCCATGATGATGATTACTATTTTATAATTTTTATTTGATTTGAAAAAAGTGTCTCTGATGCCATGGTACATAAAGCCATGATGATTTCTATTTCAAAGTTTTTCTGAGCGTCTCTAATACCATGGTGATGCCATGGTAAGTAAAGCCATGATGATTACTGCTTCGTCAATGTTTTTATTCGTTGAAAGCGTCTCTGATGCCATGGTCAGTAAATCCATGATGGTTATTCCTATTTCAAAGTTTTTCTAAGCGTCTCTAATGCCATCGTATGTAAAGCCATGATGATGATTGCTGTCAATTAAGATCTTGGGAGCCCCTTTTATATGTTTATTACATGCCGATTTTTTTAAAATATATATGTGCACATGTGATTACATCGATATTATGTTTTCTTTCTTTGTCATCTACAAATGTGATTGCATCAGCATTACGTTTGTTTCTATGTCGTCTCTAGAGAGGCATCGCGAATCGTCTCTAAGGACAATGTGATGTGGTTATCTCTAACCTTCACGTCTCGATATGTTTCTTGAGTTGATCTTGTTTACAGGATAAAAGTCACGTCAAGCAGCATATACAGGGGCTCAAAGATATTGAAGAATTTTCGTCAATTCAATTATATATATAAGGGTTGTTAAAATTTCAAAGACGATTGAAAGCGCACATTGTATTCTATGGAGTGATGTGGCTCCTGAAAACTGAATTTTGTACACTTTGATAATTGTTAATATAACAATACATGTATATGGTGCTGTGGGTTTTTCCCTTGTACCCCCAAGGGTTCTTTCATCCACAGTCAAGTACTCCTGTTTGAGTGGGGGTGTTGGAGCTATATATACCAACCCCTACGCTATATATAGCTAGGAGTCCCCACTATATATGTGTAGATGTATAGCTATATATATGTATAGCTCTATACACACTTTGGGGCTTGTAGATGTTGGTGTCATCTCTCTCTCTTCTCATCTGTGTGTGCTCTCTCTCCCTCCGGATCAACACAGGTAATCCTTGTTGGTCATTCTTTTCTTCTTTGCTGGCGACTTAACGGCTGCCATCGATCCTGTTACACTCAGTAGTCCAAAGTTAGCGTTCTTTACAGATTAGCTGATAAACTGAGTTATAACTATCTAATTGACTTGAAAATTGAAACATGAGCTCAAGAGGGACTAAGGATGCCCTGCAACTGAAAACAGTAGGATTTGTGCTGCAAAATAAGCCTGAAGACATCTTGCTTTGGGTTCGCAACTTCTTTTACGATCATCGGGTTCGCATTGAGAATGATTGCCCCCCTCCTAATCAAAGTCCTTCTGGATGACAAGGTATCGCCTTGGGGTATGTGCGGTGCATGGGTTAAAATTGTGCTAATGTGCGTCCTTGTAACGTGGCCCTACCTGATGCATACTCGGTCAATGCATGTTAAAATAAATGCGGTGCGAGAGAAGGAAATAAGCAAGATGCTTATTGGCATTTGATGGCGAGATTTCCTGTTTGTTCTTGGTTTGGTTGGTAGATTTTCTTTGCAATTAAAAGTTGTAATTCTGCCGCTCGTTGTTTGATCATCTTCTTTGCGAAGGTGGCCTAGTTTGCCGCTCTTGTAGATATGGCCGTTGTGGTTTCCATTGATAGGAGTGTCGTGCCCGATGTGGCCATAATATTTCTCTTTTGGTTTCCATTTGTAGCTTTGTTTTGGACGCGTTTGTAGGTTTATGGCCTCTTTTTGGTCGTTAGTGCTGTTCTTTTGATCGGCACCCACACATATCAGTTTGCCGAAGTCAGAAATAGTGTTTTTCTGGCTGTTGGTTTTTCTTGTACTGAAGGGAGTTCCTATAGCATCACTTTGGGGATCCAAATGCGTGTCTCATGTAGGTGGCGATTGAGCGTGTTTTTCGGTATCCATATCTGTTTTATGACCCTGTTCGGTGTTTGTTTAACATGGTTGTCCGGAGGTTGTCTGCTACTGCATTGTGGTTTGTAGGCTCGTTCACTTTCATCCTTTCGTACCCATACCTGTTGCTTGCTTATTTGCTAACCGTGATTTATTCCTTGTCGCTTGTGGTGTCTCACTTTTTGATTGAGTACGGTGGGCGGTTTCTTGTTTATCCTTCGTAGGTATCTTTTGCTGATTAAGTGGCACCCATCTTTTTTTCTCTTTATCAAGTGATTGTGGCACCATTATTGGGTTCTTCCGGGTTGACTGAGCAAAGGCTACCACCTGGTGCTCTTGTGCTTGTTGAATTTTGACCGTATTCGAACTCCAATCTATCTGCACATTATACTCTTTCTACAATGGTTGTCCCAACAACATTGGATGTAGTGTGCTCACATCCTTAACCACATAAAACTTGTGGGGATAAACATATTGATGTATTTTTACATGCAATATCGTCCAGCCCAGCGTGCTTAATGAATGTGATGTAGTGCTGCCCAGCGCTTGTTGAGTAGGATGGAGTTGTTCTTCAAGCTTGAGCTATTTACAGAATTTGCAAGAAATCAGATTTGCTTGAGATCCTGAATCAAGCAATGCCATCGATTCAACTTGATTGCTACCCACTTTGACTGCAATTATTGGATCCACTGTGTCTTCATTAAAATTCCTTAATTGAATAGCATTTACTCGCAACAGTGATCCAATTTTTTGTTGTTGTCGTAGGAGCCTTCTTTTTGCAATGCGTTCTTTTGCTTCTGCTTGTGCCTCTTCTCGTACCCTCTATTTCTCCTTCATCCATTGTTTTTCATAATGAATTTGTTGAAGCATATCCTGTGTTAGTGGTAAATGATATGTTTTTAACCGCCGACACCCACTGATCCAATTTGGTATTTGTTCACCTTCCAATGTTGCAAGTTTGACAGCTCCGCTTTGTGATAAGTCACTAATCACAAAGGGTCCCATCCCTTGCTTTTTAAGTTTTTTGGCATGTTGCTTCAAAGTATAAACAAGTACATAATCACCTGTTTCAAAATATTTCGTGCGCACATGATTGTCGACAAACTCCTTTTGTCTTCTCTTCTGAGCATATATCGAAGCTACAGCTCTCAGCAAAGTTCATCTAGATTTTCAAGATCATCTATTCTTGAAGAGAGTTCATGGCCTGTCCATTCTAAGCGTTTCGCCACTAGTATAGTTGGAATCAAAAACTCCATGGGTAATATAGCATTTAGACCAAACACCATGTTGTACGGTGTTGTTCCGATTGATGTTTTATAAGCTACCCTGTATGCCCATAGTGTTGAGTGTAATTGTTGATCCTAGTTTGCCCTTGATTCTGATACAATTCTAGTCAAAACAGTGCATATGGTTTTATTTGTGGCCTCGGCTTCTCCATTTGCCTATGGATGATATGGAGCAGATTTTTTATGTATGACAATAAATTCCTCTAGTAGGTATTCAATGACTTCATTAA
Source organism: Adiantum capillus-veneris (assembly GCF_014529385.1). Lineage (NCBI taxonomy): Eukaryota > Viridiplantae > Streptophyta > Polypodiopsida > Polypodiales > Pteridaceae > Adiantum > Adiantum capillus-veneris. Next base: position 116,066,324 of record NC_140958.1, read on the forward strand.
GAAAATGTGTTCCTCAATCACTGACAATTTCTATTGATAATATGTACCGTACAAAGACGTTCTCATACAAAAATTGTGCAATGGTCCTTGCATCTACTTTCTGTGTCGCTTTGGCTTCAACCCATTTTGTGAGATAGCCCATAGCCACGATAATATATTGGGTATGGGTGCGATACACAAGGGGTGAAATAGGCCCCACAAAATCAATTTTCCATTTTGCAAATGCTCGTGCTTCCATCATTGGCCGTAGTGGCATTTCATCTCTTTTTATCGGCACTTTAGTGCGCTGACATGCGTCACAACGCTTTACAAGTTCTTTAGCATCCATGTGCAATGTAGGCCACCGTATCCCTGCTCTTAAGACAATTTTTACCATCTTATCCTGAAAAATGGCCTCCACTTATTCCTCCATGTACGTGTTCTAGAATCAGCAGGTATTCACTTACACTTGCACAGATTCTAAGTTGATTGTCCTTCCCTTGCTTGTAGAGTTGATTGTTCAATTAAATTAAAGTCTCGAGCCTCCAACTCTATATCCCTTTGTCACGCTTTTGTTATGTTTTCAGGAAATGTCGTTGTTGTTGAGAAATCAATGATATATTGACTCCATGTAGGTGCAATGGTTACCTGAAACAATGTCGCATGATCCACGGATCGTTTGGCACTACATATAGTATAATTGTTAACATAAGCATGTATGTCAGCATACATAGTTGGCCAATAAACTCCTTAATGTTTCAATCTTTGGTGTGTTTTCATTGTTGAACAGTGAAATGCACAGTCTTGGATGTGTGCTTCCTCAAGATAACAGTCAAATTCCTCTAGAAGAATGCTAACAATTTATTGAGGCCATTTGGGTATCATTTCAATATTGAAAAGATAAGTATCAGGTATGTCATCATCTACTCCTTCAGGAGCTTCCCCGTTTTGCAGCCTTGAAAGATGATCAGCTCGTAGATGAGTTTTACCTTTTTTTACTACGACTGTGAAGTCAAACCCTAGCAATATAATAAACCAGCGTACAATTCTCCCAGTATTGCATGGTTTATTTACTAGATACAGAAGAGCTTGATGATCTATGAAGAACAAAAATTTGTTTGCAAGCAAATAATGCCGAAATTTCTTTACACCATATATCATTCCTAATCCCTCTCTTTCAGTGGTGGTGTAGTGCTTTTCTACACTATTTAGCTGTCGCCTTGCATAACAAACTGGGAAATCCATTGTTCCATCTCCAGGTTGAGCCAGAATACTCCCAATTGCTTATGCAGAGGCATCAATGTGAACATGGAATATCTTTTCCCAATTTGGTGCTTTAAGTACAGGTGCTGATACAAGGTTTTCCTTAAGCTTTTTGAATAAAGTTTCACACTCCTCAGTCCAATCAAAACTGACTAATAAGCGATATAGTAGTGGTTGTGCAATGACTGCATACATATATATGAATCTTTGATAATATCCGCAGTGTTCTATGAAAGATTGTACTTGTTTGACAATAGTAGGCCTCAGCAAGTCTGCTATGACTCTAATTTTGTCTAGGTCAGTGTTTATGCCATTTCTTGAGACAATATGTCCGAAGATGGGGCCTTGTCTCACTATAAAAATGAATTTTTTCGGGTTGAGACAGATTTGATATGTTCTGCACTTCTCAAATACCTTTTATAAATGGTCAATGTGTTCTTCCCGAATAAGAGAGTGGAGACAGAGATCATCCATATATATTTCTAAGAATATTCTTAAGTATTCTGCACTTCTCTAATACCTTTTGTAAATGGTCAATGTGTTCTTCCCGAACAAGAGAGTGGACACACAGATCATCCATATATATTTCTAAGAATATTCTTAGGTATTCTTTGAATGCATGAGTCATTAACCTTTGAAAGGTGGCTGGGGAATTGGTTAAGCCAAAAGGCATAACTCTGTACACATATATTCCCCATTCTATGGCAAATGCTGTTTTGTGTTGATCCTCTATTGCAATTGCAAATTGGTTGTACCCCGAAAACCCATCCAGAAATGAATAGGCGTGTTTTCGCGCTACCCTCTCAAGCACATGTTCTATGATTGGCAAGGGATAATTATCCCTTATGTTAAGTATGGAGCCTGATTTACCCTTGTAATTTTCTGTGGTAAAAGCGCACATTTGTAAGGCCCCCATTATGAGGAGAAGCTATCGTGCGTGAAGGAAAATCACTCACCGGAAACCAAAATTTTCACGGACAAGAATCAGGGGCAACTTTAAAGGCCTCGGGGGCGGAGGCCCCCGAGAATTTTTTTTTTCGCCGGAATATTATGGCCGGACGGCGGCCGGAAAGTGGTGGGAAAACAACCGGTCGGTTGGCCGGTGGCTGGTAGTCAATGGCCAATGGCCGGTGGTCGGAAGTCAATGGCCGGTGGCCGGTGGCCGAATTCAATGGCCAGTGGCCGAATTCAAAAGCGGACTTGTCTTCTCAAGGGCGGCCACACATGGGCGGATTGGAGGGTCCGATTTGGACTTATTCGCACAAGGGCGGCTACACATGGCTGTCTCTCATAAGAGAGGGCAGCCCTTTTGGCGTATAAAAGGAGGCCATTTCTACACACATTTCATAGTGTGAAGTTGATGCAACAAGGTGAGTGTGAAGTTGATGCAACAAGGTGAGTGTGAGGTGGTGAGAGTGAAGCAAGGTGGGAGCTCCATTAAGGGTATAATCCCTTTGTAAACTACTTCTTGTTTTGAAGTACTAAAGCCATTGAGTGGCTGCTTTCCCGTGGACGTAGCCCACATTGGGTGAACCACGTATATCGTGTGTACTCTCTCTCTCTCTCTCTACTCTATAATCTCGTGTATATAAATCTGCCTCTCTCCATTAAGTAATCTACTCAATTATCTATTTAGCTACGTCTTATTTCCTAACAACAGGTATCAGAGCAAGTTTTGCTCGTAGCTAAATTATCTCAAGGAAAGGATTCCTTGAATTGAGTGGGAGTTATGGCGGAGGAAGGGAAGCTCAAGATTGAGAATTTCAACGGCAAAAACTACCAACATTGGAAGATGCAGATTGAAGACTATCTCTACCAGAAGGACCTCTATTTGCCACTAGGCGGTCTTGCAAAGAAGCCCGCAACAATGGCAGATGAAGCATGGATTGTCCTTGATCGAAAGGCACTGGGAACAATCCGGTTAAGCTTGGCGTCAACAGTGGCCTTCAATTTTTCGGAGATGAAGACCAGGAGGACTTGATGAAGTCACTTGACGACTTCTACGAGAAACCATCGGCATCCAATAAGGTATTTTGTATGAAGCACTTGTTCAATCTAAAGATGGCAGAGAATGGTTCAGTTGCAGAACACCTAAATGACTTTAACACAAACATAAGTCAACTTCGATCAGTGAAAATCAATTTTGATGACCAAGTGCGAGCTCTCCTTATACTATCATCTCTACCGGATAGTTGGGACAGCCTTGTGATGGCTCTAAGTAATTCTATCTCTGGCACAAATACTCTTAAGTTTGATGATGTTGTGGGTGTTCTCCTAAGCGAGGAAATGCGAAGGAGAACCACAGGAGAATCATCAAGTGCTGCACTATTAGTGGAAACAAGAGGAAGACTTAAGGAGAGGTTCAAAAACCAAAAGGGTCGTGATCGCTCAAGACGGAGCAAGTCACGTACAAAGTCAGTTCTTGAATGTTGGAACTGCGGCAAGAAGGGCCACGTCAAGAAGGATTGCTGGTCCAAGAAGAAGAAGGAGACAGAGTCTCAAGACAACAAGCCAACATCGGAGGCCAATGTGGCAGGTAAAGTAGAGCAAGATGCTCTAATTCTCTCATTAGACAATGTGTCTAATTCCTGGATAGTAGATTCCGGGGCTTCATTCCATGCGACACCACACAAGCAACATTTCCAAGACTACACCAAAGGTAATTTTGGGTATGTATACTTGGGAGATGATGAACCTTGTGAGATTGTCAGCAAAGGTACAGTTTCTGTCAAAACTGCTAACGACAATTGGACGATGAAGGTCACAACATTGCATTCGGAAACAAATGGTGGAAGATCTCAAAGGGATCTTTGGTGGTTGCCAAGGGTGAAAAAGTCGGTACACTTTACTTGTGTACTGTTAACACGCAACCTTCAGCTTGTGCAGCAACTACAAAAGTTGACAGTGCGGTGTGGCACTACCGACTTGGGCATATGAGTGCCAAAGGAATGCAAATCCTTCAAACAAAGAAGCTTCTACCAGGTTTGAAAGAAGTGGACTTAGAGTCTTGTGAAGATTGTGTTTATGGTAAACAAAAGAGGGTAAAATTTCAAAAATCAGGAAATGAAAGAAAAAATAAAAAACTTAAGTTGGTTCATTCTGATGTTTGGGGTCCTACAAGTACACCATCACTTGGTGGCTCATTGTAGTATGTAACATTCATAGACGATGAGACTAGAAAAACATGGGTTTATGTCATGAAGAATAAATCCGATGTATTTTCCATATTTCAAAGGTGGAAAGCCTTTGTGGAGAATGAAACAGGTACCAAGGTTAAATCCCTCAGATCCGACAATGGAGGCGAATATTGCAGCCAAGCTTTTGAAAGCTTTTGTGCTAGAAATGGCATTCGAAGGCAAAGGGCAACCCCAAGGACACCTCAACAAAATGGGATTTCGGAAAGGATGAACAGGACAATCATGGAACGAGCACGAAGCATTCGGTTACATGCAGGCCTACCGCTTGAGCTTTGGGCGAAATCTGTAAGTATGTTTGTGTACGTAATCAATCGGTCACTCTCAACGGCATTGGATGGGGGAGTTCCAGAAGAGGCATGGACAGGTAAACTGGTGAATTATGCATTTCTCAAAGTGTTTGGGTGTGAGGCTTTCATGCACATAGATAGAATCCTAAGATCAAAGTTAGATGCAAAGTCCAAAAAGTGTTTCTTCATTGGCTATGGAGAAGGATACTTTGGGTATCGCCTATGGAATCCTGAAGATGGTAAAATCTTAAGGAGTAGGGATGTAATTTTTAACGAACAAAATATGTACAAAGATTACTTGGAAAGAAAACAAACAAAAGAAACAGGTGATGAGTACATGGAGCTTGAGGACGGTGAAGAATCAAGGACTGCAAACGGTGACAATCTGCAACAACGTCAACCAAATGAGGAGCCTCAACCTATTCCCCGAAGATCTACAAGAGCAAGTAGACCTCCAGAAAGGCTTGTTCCTTCCTTCAACCATCTCTTGATCTCAGATTCTGGAGAGCCGGAATCATATGAAGAAGCTATGCAACATGAATCCAAAGAAGAATGGACGAAGAATGCAAGTGGAGATGGACTCACTACATCGCAACCAAACATGGGAGTTGGTTGAGTTGCCTAAAGGTAAGCGGGCACTTCAAAACAAATGGGTGTACAAGCTAAAGGAAGAAGAAGGTGGGAAGAAAAGGTACAAGTCTAGGCTTGTGGTAAAAGGTTTTTCTCAAAAGAAAGGTATTGACTTCAATGAAATATTTTCTCCTGTTGTAAAAATGAACTCAATTAGGCTTGTCTTAAGCCTTGTGGCTGCTCATGATCTAAATCTCGAGCAACTGGATGTAAATACAGCATTCCCTCACGATGACTTAGAGGAGGAAATCTACATGCTTCAACCAAAGGGGTATGAAGTAAAAGGTAAGGAGAAAATGGTTTGCAGATTAAAGAAGAGCTTGTATGGTTTAAAGCAAGCATCAAGACAATGGTACTTGAAGTTTGATCGATGGATGTTGGATCATGGATTCACAAGATGCAACTCGGATCACTGCGTCTACACGGAGAATTTGGGAGATGGGAAATTCATCATCCTAATGTTGTATGTTGATGACATGTTGATTGCAAGTGCTAACATGCAGGACATCAAAGACCTAAAAGAGGAGCTGTCCAAATATTTTTCAATCAAAGATTTAGGTGTTGCAAAGAGGATACTTGGTATGAAAATATCAAGGGACAGGACGAAGAAGACAATAAAGCTATCTAAAGAAGATTACATCAAGAAGGTACTAGAAAGGTTTGCAATGCAAAATGCAAAACCAGTTTCTACACCTTTGGCTGGTCATTTTAAACTAACGAAGGATATGTGTCCAAAGACGCAAGAGGAGACAGCCTATATGTCTAAAGTTCCTTATGCTGCAGCGGTAGGTTCTTTAATGTATGCTATGGTCTGGACAAGGCCAGACATTGCACATGCAGTGGGAGTTGTGAGTAGGTTCATGGACAACCCAGGTAAAGAGCATTGGCAAGCTGTGAAGTGGATACTTAGGTATCTAAAAGGGACAACAACAAATTCTTTGTATTTTGGAGGAACTGATATTTTTCTAGAAGGGTATGCTGATGCAGATATGGCAGGTGACAAAGATACTCAAAGGAGCATTACTGGCTATGTGTTCACGGTTGGAGGCACAGCAGTAAGATGGGCTTCAAAGCTGTAGAAAGTGGTTTCACTTTCTACCACGGAAGCAGAGTATGTAGCAATGACGGAGGCAAGCAAAGAAATTATGTGGCTTCACAGATTCTTAGAAGAGCTTGGATTCAAACAAGACAATTGTGTCTTGTACAGTGATAGCCAAAGCGCTATCCATCTTGCAAAGAACTCAGCCTTTCATTCAAGGACAAAGCACATTGAGGTGAGATATCACTTCATACGCACTCTTTTGGAAGAGGGACAACTAAAGCTAGGAAAGGTGCATACAAGTGAAAATCCTGCAGACATGTTTACAAAGGTGGTCAACTAGGAGAAGTTGAGCTTTTGCTCATCTTCAATCGGCATTCAAGGATAAGAAGCCAGAATGGAAAGCAGTCACAGGTTTGGTTTGGAGATCAGTCTCCAAGTGGGAGATTGTTAAGTATGGAGCCTGATTTACCCTTGTAATTTTCTGTGGTAAAAGCGCACATTTGTAAGGCCCCCATTATGAGGAGAAGCCATCGTGCATGAAGGAAAATCACTCACCGGAAACCAAAATTTTCACGGACAAGAATCACGGGCAACTTTAAAGGCCTCGGGGGCGGAGGCCCCCGAGACTTTTTTTTCGCCGGAATATTATGGCCGGATGGCGGCCGGAAAGTGGTCGGAAAACAACCGGTCGGTTGGCCGGTGGCCGGTAGTCAATGGCCGATGGCAGGTGGTCGGAAGTCAATGGCCGGTGGCCGGTGGCCAAATTCAAAAACGGACTTGTCTTCTCAAGGGCGGCCACACATGGGCGGATTGGAGGGTCCGATTTGGACTTATTCGCACAAGGGCGGCTACACATGGCTGTTTCTCATAAGAGAGGGCAGCCCTTTTGGCCTATAAAAGGAGGCCATTTCTACACACATTTCATAGTGTGAAGTTGATGCAACAAGGTGAGTGTGAGGTGGTGAGAGTGAAGCAAGGTGGGAGCTCCATTAAGGGTATAATCCCTTTGTAAACTACTTCTTGTTTTGAAGTACTAAAGCCATTGAGTGGCTGCTTTCCCGTGGACGTAGCCCACATTGGGTGAACCACATATATCGTGTGTACTCTCTCTCTCTCTCTCTCTACTCTATAATCTCGTGTATATAAATCTGTCTCTCTCCATTAAGTAATCTACTCAATTATCTATTTAGCTACGTCTTATTTCCTAACACCTTATTGTTGCTATGTTTACCTTCTTGAGGTTCACACACACACACGCAACTTTCCATTCTTTTTGGGAACAACCACAATGGGTGACACCCAATCTGTATGCTCGATTTCATAGATGAATTCAGCATCCATCACCTTGTCAATCTCTTCTTTGATTTGTTTAGCGAATGTGTCATTATATGTGTAACGATTCTGTTTGCTTGGTTTGGCATCTGGTTTTAAAGGAATTGTATGTTGGCATATTGATGGATCAACTCCTTTGAGGTCTTTGTCAGACCATGCAAACACATCTTTATACTTCTTCAGAAGCTGTGTTAGCATTTCTTCTTCCTCAGGCCCTAAATCAGTTGCTATATAGACAGGCTGAGGCTCTTCGCCTGGCACAGCGAGGTCAATTCGGTTTGCATTTTTCGGCCCATCGTAAGATTTCTAGTTTATTTTTTTTGTCATTATAATTTTTTGTCTTGGATGGTGAATTTTCGATAGTGGGATGGTACATTCATGTTTTCTTTTTCTGAATCCTCCTTACCGTCACTTTCTACCTCAGTAGTCCGTACCTCTCGTAACGTCCGTTTAAGTTCTTGTTATTTATTTTTACGCTCCATTTTGGTCCACTCTAGATCTTTTGTCTTTTCATGTTTTGATTGTTGAGATTTTCTTGAATTTGTTTTTGTTTTAGTTTTTCATGCTTGTTTTATGTCCTCATGTGTCCTTTCCCCTCGAACTCTTGAGAATCTCCCTGATATTTTGTCTTTTGCACAATCCTCTGCATTGAGTAGCACTAGATAGTGAGTTTTATATTTTATCCTGGGCATCAGGTTTTCTCTAATCTTGTTTTCTGCTCCTTTTTTTTTATAGCATTCCTGGCGTCTAGGGTGTTGATTTGCAAAATCATAAAACTGGATATTTGCGGTTGTCTCCCCACTCTCACTTGAGCTGTCTAAACACTCGTTATCTGCATCGTTACGTACTTCCGGATGCTCAGAGCAGTTATAAATATCTTCTTGTTCTGGAGAGTCTACATTCTCATCTCCTACTGGTACAAGGTTTACCATGTAATAGGGTAGCACATCATAGCCGTGCTTATCGAAAATTTTTGTTGTTGGGCTATGTGTAATGGTATAGACGTCCAACATTGCTAGTATGTGTTCCCATTCCGTAGGTTCTAATGCATCTTCAGGAAAAGATTTCGGAATATAATCCTTGTCTTTAATAACTCTTTCTAAGATGAATTCTTCTCTTTTCAAGCTCCCACAATGTGAAGCCCCACACATCCATAGCTCTTTTTCTGCCCTAACCATGCAGGGAGTTCGGACCCTGCCAACGTAGCCAAATTAAACTCTTCCACTGGTGTCTGGTTCACATCTTTGTAACAATGGTCTTTTAGGTATATTTAGGTCATCGGGTTTGCATTGAGAATGCATCCCCCTCTCCTAATCAGAGTCCTTCTGGAGGACAAGGTATCGCCTTGGGGTATGTGCGGTGCATGGGTTAAAATCGTGCTAATGTGCGTCCTTATAACGTGGCCCTACCTGATGCATACTCGGTCAATGCATGTTAAAATAAATGCGGTGCGAGAGAAGGAAATAAGGAAGATGCTTATTGGCATTCGACGGCGAGGTTTCCTGTTTGTTCTTGGTTTGGTTGGTAGATTTTCTTTGCAATTAAAAGTTGTAATTCTGTCGCTCGTAGTTTGATCGTCTTCTTTGCGAAGGTGGCCTGGTTTGCCGCTCTGGTAGATATGGTCATTGTGGTTTCCATTGATAGGAGCATCGTGCCCGATTTGGCCATAATATTTCTCTTTTGCTTGCCATTTGTAGCTTTGTTTTGGAGGTGTTTGTAGGTTTATGGCCTCTTTTTGGTCGTTCGTGTTGTTCTTTTGATCGGCACCCACACATATCGGTTGCCGAAGTCGGAAATAGTGTTTGTCTGGCTGTTGGTTTTGCTTGTACTGAAGGGAGTTCCTGTAGCATCACTTTGGAGATCCAAATGCGTGTCTCATGTAGGTGGCGATTGAGCATGTTTTTCGGTATCCATATATGTTTTATGACTATGTTTGGTGTTTGTTTAACATGGTTGTCCGGAGGTTGTCTGCTACTGCATTGTGGTTTGTAGGCTCATTCACTTTCATCCTTTCGTTGCTCAAACAACCCGAAAGAACCCAATAATGGTGCCACAATCACTTGATAAAGAGCAAAAAAGATGGGTGCCACTTAATCATCAAAAGATACCTACGAAGGATAAACAAGAAACAGCCCACCGTACTCAATCAAAAAATGAGACACCACAGGCGACAAGGAATAAATCAAGGTCAAAAATAAGAAAAAGGATACCACCTGGTGCTCTTGTGCTTGTTGAGTTTTGACCGTATTCAAACTCTAATCTATCTGCACATTATACTCTTTCTGCCATGGCTGTCCCAACAACATTGGATGTAGTGTGCTCACATCCTTAACCACATAAAACTTGTGGGGATAAACATATTGATGTATTTATACATGAAATATCGTCCAACCCAGTGTGCTTAATGAATGTGATGTAGTGCTTTCCAACACTTGTTGAGTAGGATGGAGTTGTTCTTCAAGCTTGAGCTGTTTATAGAATTTGCAAGAAATCAGATTTGCTTGAGCTCCTGAATCAAGCAATGCCATCAATTCAACTTGATTGCTACCCACTTTGACTGCAATTATTGGATCCACTTTGTCTTCATTAAAATTCCTTAATTGAATAGCATTTATTCGCAACGGTGATCCAATTTGTTGTTGTTGTCGTAGGAGCCTTCTTTTTGCAATGTGTTCTTTTGCTTCTGCTTGTGCCTCTTCTCGTACCCTCTGTTTCTCCTTCATCCGTTGTTTTTCATAATGGATTTGTTGAAGCATATCCTGTGTTAGTAGTAAATGATACTTTTTTAACCGCCGACACCCACTAATCCAATTTGGTATTTCTTCACCTTCCAATGTCGCAAGTTTGACAGCTCCGCTTTGTGATAAGTCACTAATCACAAAGGGTCCCATCCCTTGCTTTTTAAGTTTTTTGGCATGTTGCTTTAAAGTATAAACAAGTACATAATCACCTTTTTTAAAATCTTTCGTGCGCACCCGCTTGTCGAAAAACTCCTTTTGTCTTCTCTTCTGAGCATATATCGAAGCTACAGCTCTCAGCAAAGTTCATCTAGCTTTTCAAGATCATCTATTCTTGAAGAGAGTTCATGGCCTCTCCATTCTAAGCGTTTCGCCACTCGTAGAGTTGGAATCAAAGACTCCATGGGTAATATAGCGTTTAGACCAAACACCATGTTGTACGATGTTGTTTCGATTGATGTTTTATAAGCTACCCTGTATGCCCATAGTGTTGAGTGTAATTGTTGATCCCAGTCCGCCCTTGATTCTGATACAATTTTAGTCAAAACAGTACATAGGGTTTTATTTGTGGCGTGGGCTTGTCCATTTGCCTATGGATGATATGGAGCAAATTTTCTATGTAAGACCATGAATTCCTCTATAGCAGGTATTCAATGACTTCATTAAAAAAATGTGTTCCTCGATCACTAACAATTTCTATTGTTAATACGTACCGTACCAAGACATTCTCATACAAAAATTGTGCAGTGGTCCTTGCATCTACTTTCTGTGTTGCTTTGGCGTCAGCCCATTTTGTGAGATAGTCCATAGCCACAACTATATATTGGGTATGGGTGAGATACGCAGGGGGTGAAATAGGCCCCACAAAATCAAATTTCCATTTTGCAAATGCCCGTGCTTCCATCATTGGCCGTAGTGGCATCTCATCTCTTTTTATCGGCACTTTAGTGCGCTGACATGCGTCACAACGCTTTACAAGTTCTTTAGCATCCATGTGCAATGTAGACCACCATATCCCTGCTACTGTTACAAATATTTTTACCATCTTAATCCTCCATGTGCGTGTTCTAGAATCAGCAGGTATTCACTTTCACTTGCACAGATTCTAAGTTGATTGTCCTTCCCTTGCTTGTAGAGTTGATTGTCAATTAAATTAAATTCTCGAGCCTCCAACTCTATAGCCCTTTGTCACTCTTTTGTTATGTTTTCAGGAAATATCGTTGTTGTTAAGAAATCAATGATATATTGACTCCATGTAGGTGCAATGGTTACCTGAAACAATATCGCATGATCCACCAATCGTTTGGCACTACATATAGTACAATTGTTAACATAAGCATGTGTGTCAGCATACATAGTTGGCCAATTAACTCCTTAGTGTTTCAATCTTTGGTGTGTTTTCATTGTTGAACAATGAAATGCACAGTCTTGGATGTGTGCTTCTTCAAGATAGCAGTCAAATTCCTCAGGATATATACATAATCGTAGAATTTGGTCCGAGCCTAGATGGTATAGTCGTCCTGCAATCGGCTGAAAGTTTTTTGTTTGTCAAAATGTTTTTTGTTTGGATCCCTTTTCCTTGTTATCAAATCTACCTCCAAAAGAAAGAATGCTAACAATTTCTAAGGCCATTTGGTTATCATTTCAATATTGAAAAGATAAGTATCAGGTATGTCATCATCTACTCCTTCAGGAGCTTCCCCGTTTTGCAGCCTTGAAAGATGATCCGCTCGTAGATGAGTTTTACCTTTTTTTACTACAACTGTGAAGTCAAACTCTAGCAATGTAATAAACCAGCGTACAATTCTCTCAGTATTGCATGGTTTATTTACTAGATACAGAAGAGCTTGATGATCTGTGAAGAACACAAATTTGTTTGCAAGCAAATAATGCCGAAATTTCTTTACACCATATATCATTCCTAATCCCTCTCTTTCAGTGGTGGTGTAGTTATTTTCTACACTATTTAGCTGTCGCCTTGCATAACAAACTGGGAAATCCATTGTTCCATCTCCAGGTTGAGCCAGAATACTCCCAATTGCTTATGCAGAGGCATCAATGTGAACATGGAATATCTTTTCCTAATCTGGTGCTTTAAGTACAGGTGCTGATACAAGGTTTTCCTTAAGCTTTTTGAATAAAGTTTCACACTCCTCAGTCCAGTCAAAACTGACTAATAAGCGATATAGTAGTGGTTGTGCAATGACTGCATACATATATATGAATATTTGATAATATCCGCAGTGTCGTATGAAAGATTGTACTTGTTTGAGAGTAGTAGGCCTCGGCAAGTCTGCTATGACTCTAATTTTGTCTAGGTCAGTGTTTATGCCATTTCTTGAGACAATATGTCGTAAGATGCGGCCTTCCCTCACTATAAAAATGCATTTTTCCGGGTTGAGAGAGATTTGATATGTTCTGGACTTCTCAAATACCTTTTGTAAATGGTCAATGTGTTCTTCACGAATAAGAGAGTGGACACAGAGATCATCCATATATATTTCTAAGAATATTCTTAAGTATTATTCACTTCTCTACTAATACCTTTTGTAAATGGTCAATGTGTTCTTCCCGAAAAAGAGAGTGGACATAGAGATCATCCATATATACTTCTAAGAATATTCTTAGGTATTCTTTGAATGCATGAGTCATTAACCTTTGAAAGGTGTCTGGGGAATTGGTTAAGCCAAAAGGCATAACTCTATACGCATATATTTCCCATTCTATGGCAAATGCTGTTTGGTGTTGATCCTCTATTGCAATTGCCAATTGGTTGTACCCCGAAAACCCATCCAGAAATGAAAAAGCCTGTTTTCCCGCTACCCTCTCAAGCACATGTTCTGTGATTTGCAAGGGATAATTATCCCTTATTGTTGCTACGTTTACCTTCTTGAGGTTCACACACATACACACAACTTTCCATTCTTTTTGGGGACAACCACAATGGGTGACACCCAATCTGTATGCTCGATTTCATAGATGAATTCGGCATCCATCACCTTATCAATCTCTTCTTTGATTCCTTTAGCGAATGTGTCATTATATGTGTAAGGATGTTGTTTGCTTGGTTTGGCATCTGATTTTAAAGGAATTGTATGTTGGCATATCGATGGATCAACTCCCTTGAGGTCTTTGTAAGACCATGCAAACACATCTTTATACTTCTTGAGAAGTTGTGTTAGCATTTCTTCTTCCTCAGGCCCTAAATTAGTTGTTATATAGACAGGCTGAGGCTCTTCGCCTGGCGCAGCGAGGTCAATTCGTTTTGCATTTTACGGCCCATCGTAAGATTTCTAGTTTATTTCTTTGTCATTATGATTTTTTTTCTTGGATGGTGAATTTTCGATAGTGGGATGGTATATTCATGTTTTCTTTTTCTGAATCCTCCCTACCGTCACTTTCTACCTCAGTAGTCCGTACCTCTCGTAACGTCCGTTTAAGTTCTTGTTATTTATTTTTACGCTCCATTTTGGTCCACTCTAGATCTTTTGTCTTTTCATGTTTTGATTGTTGAGATTTTCTTGAATTTGTTTTTGTTTTAGTTTTTCATGCTTGTTTTATGTCCTCATGTGTCCTTTCCCCTCGAACTCTTGAGAATCTCCCTGATATTTTGTCTTTTGCACAATCCTCTGCATTGAGTAGCACTAGATAGTGAGTTTTATATTTTATCCTGGGCATCAGGTTTTCTCTAATCTTGTTTTCTGCTCTTTTTTTTCTATAGCATTCCTGGCGTCTAGGGTGTTGATTTGCAAAATCATAAAACTGGATATTTGCGGTTGTCTCCCCACTCTCACTTGAGCTGTCTAAACACTCGTTATCTGCATCGTTACATACTTCCGGATGCTCAGAGCAGTTATAAAAATCTTCTTGTTCTGGAGAGTCTACATTCTCATCTCCTACTGGTACAAGGTTTACCATGTAATAGGGTAGCACATCATAGCCGTGCTTATCGAAAAATTTTGTTGTTGGGCTATGTGTAATGGTATAGACGTCCAACATTGCTAGTATGTGTTCCCATTCCGTAGGTTCTAATGCATCTTCGGGAAAAGATTTCGGAATATAATCCTTGTCTTTAATAACTCTTTCTAAGATGAATTCTTCTCTTTTCAAGCTCCCACAATGTGAAGCCCCACACATCCATAGATCTTTTTCTGCCCTAACCATGCTGGGAGTTCGGACCCTGCCAACGTAGCGAAATTAAACTCTTCCACTGGTGTCTGGTTCACATCTTTGTAACTATGGTCTTTTAGGTATATTTTGGTCATCGTCTCCCCACGCCTGAGTTATATGTGGTCATAACCCCAATCTTGTACCATCTTTAATTGTCTCATGAACAGTCTTCCCAAGGTGATCTTGTAATTGTTCTTTTTGTCGAAATCAACTATTGCAAATGTATTCTCATACTCGATTCTGCAAGAGGTGACAATTACTTTTTCTGAAAGTCCTAGGGCCTTTTCCATGAACCTATGTGCCAGTTGTAATTTCATTCTAGTTTCTCTCAAAGCTGTTTCTCCCCATTTTTTCCAGATTTCTTTGGTGGCGATAGCGACTCTCGCTCCACTGTCGAGAATAGCCTTGGATACTACTCCCTAGAATTCTACTGGTAGTTTGGTATTTCCATGTTCTCCCTTGCAATATTCTCCAACCGTGTTTAAAGGTACATGCCTAGTGTTCAGTTGAGGCTTGTCCAATTCTCTGATCCCTTCTTGAATCCTCGAGGTAGGGTCTTTTACTCCAAATTTTTCTAAGCATTTGCCTACGGTGGTCCACATGTTTGGTTGTAACCTCAGGAGTTCATCTAACGTGATTGTGCATGCCACATGTGTGGACAATAACTCAATCAACCATTGTGAATCCATTACTCTGTTGGGAAAAAGTCTTTGAGATGGGATTGCTCTCACTTTAGACTTAGCTTCATACTCCCCTAGTTAAGAGGGTAGAGTTTTTAGCGAGTCAGGTTGGCTATGCCCCGAGCTAATTGACCCATGGTCCCCTCATTGTGAATGCATATCAAAGCTCATTTGTGATCTTGCATCAAATTCTTCAATGGGAGGTGAGATCTCATTCTTCTCCTTCCCAACGCGATTTAGTTGGTAGTTTACCGCATTAGCTTCATTTGCTTCCCGGATTTGCTTCCACAGGTCATCTAGACTGTTACACTCTTTACCCATCCCCACCAATATTTTGGGTTGGAAACCATCAATTGTTTCATCTATTGTATTTGACACTATGATAGGTTCTCATTTAGACTCTTAGATAGTCGTGAGTCCCTCCTTTGTGTCTGCTTGTTACTCTAGAGTTGGTGTGATAGGGGTTGGAGCTAGAGCCTTATGCGAACTTGCAGGTATACCAAGTGGGTTTTTTATCAAGGATTGGGTTGTTTCAATCATCTTTCGACACATTTCCAACCTCTGTTTTTCTAGTTCCGCATCTGGATAAGTCATCTATCTTTGCTCTTGGTTCTGGTTGTTTTTGAGTCTGGCCTCGTATGCTTTTAAAAGGGCGTCAAGCTGCTCATTTACTCTTTCTACTAGTACTAATCCTCTCGATCTTGCACTTTTGGGTTCCACTATTTCCTTGGGCCCTATGGTTGCAGCAGTGTGTGAACTTAAACTAGTTAGATCCTCTAATTGCTCCAATCTATCCTTTGTGTGTTTTAACTCCTCGGATAGAGCCGTTTGCTCTCGTTCCCTCCTGGCTTTCATACGAGCCTTTCTAGCTTTCCAAGTGCTTCGTTGATTTTTCATTTCTACACTAGGGGAATCGATCTTTGGCTCTTCAATTATGGGTTTGTTTGTCCTTCTTTGAACTTGTGCCCGTGTGACTGCCTGAATAGGTATTACTGTCCCATTGGATGGCACTGCTTCCAGCATCTTCAAAGTAGTTTTTTCTCCTTTGCTCGGGTTCTTAGGGAAATCAGGAATCAAGTGAGTAATCCCACACCCGGTGCAATACACATTGACTTTAATGATTTTATCGTGAGGACAGTCTCTTAACCAATGATCTCCACCACACTTGTAGAAGGGTCCCTTAGGCTGTTGAGGTGCTCCTTGAGCTCCTCTCTATTGGTAAGCATGCCTTTGCCCTCCCATGCCTCGGTTGGCTATGAACAACCGTGTTCGTTCATCCAAGCTATATCTTCCTTCTCCTTTAGCCTGGGCAACTGTTGGTGGTCCTATACTTCCAATCATGCTCCAAGGTTCTTGCGTCTTAGGTTCTTCCGGTGGATAATAGACAGGACTTGTTGCATATCCATTGGGATCTTTGTAATATGCATGCATAGGTACCAAAGCCTTCTCTTCTGGTTTGTTTAACTGTTGGTGCATATCTTATGCCAACCGGGCGTACTCCTGGTAGGGGTGGTTGTTGCCCCAATATTGGTTGTGGGATTTCAACTCCTACAGGTCTTGGTAGGTTACCTACTTGATAACTAGGCATCGGTGGGATTTTAGGAGATGCTACCTGAGCTTGGGGAGAATAAGGTCGCTCTCTCATATATCCCTTGTTATAATAACATTCCTCCGTCACATGATTTGTCCATTTTTGTTCAATTGCACACCATTTCGGCTGCTTAGCCTGAGACTTGGCATACATATTAATTTTTTTTAGCACTTCTTCCACAAGTTTCTCCTGGCTTACAGCTACTTCTCCTTTCATGCTATCTTAGTGGACTTGCTTCCACTTTGTTGTGAGGATGAATCATCATCAAGATCCTTGAATTCACCCTCCTTGTGGACAACACAATTTTCTACAAGGTAAAGATCTTCCTTAGTTAACTCATTTAACGTTGTGCTCCTCTTCATATGTAAGTCCTTCTAGAGATCTGCGTTTCTTAGTCCTTGAATAAATATAATCATAAGTCAAGACTGGGTTGGTAGTTCTTCCATAGGGCAGAACTTCACATATCTCTTTAGTCGTAGGGCTGCCTTTTGCATAGATTCCCCTTCTTTATGTTTGAATTGATGGATTTGTGAGACTGTATTATGAGCTATTCCCCTTTGTGACAATTCCTCAATAAACTCGTCAAAAACCTCCTCCATAGACTCAAAAACCAAGTGGCGGACTCCTCTTTTAGGGTAAGTCCAAACCCTGAAAATTGAGTAGGGAAATAAAAAACTTATTTAGCTCTAATTACACGCTAGAAGACTGCTCCATGATCCCTATGATCTCTCTTTCCCGTGTATTTCTTGTTTACCCATTTTTTCACCTGAGAAGGTCTAATTCTACGATGGTCTACAAATCTCATCATTGGTTCTCTTTGTCCTCCTTGATATACCTCTTCTGGCCTTTGGTAATGGTAGAGTTCCTCTCGCAGAGGTGCTCCTAAGCCATAATTTTTGACGGTTCTTGCAAGAGGTGGTTCATCTCTCCGAGCTTGTTCTCTTTGTTCTCGTTCTATGGTTTTTTGTCTTACTCTCGCCTGGATACTGTGAATGGAGTGGTGGTTCTTGTAAATCTCTTAGCCCTCGTGCAGATGGACAACCACCTTTGTTTTGGTCTTGTTTGATTGTTGCATTTTGTTGAAGCCATGCCTGCAATGATGGTTGGGTTGCCTGTTGGTTCTGATAGTTGAAAGTTTAGAATGTGATGTTGCGGCATACTTCTCTAAAAATGGATTTGTTTACTTGCTAGGGGTATAGGTGGACCTCGGTACTTCTTTGGGGCCATATGTTGATGTTTCTGGAACTGTTGCCTTATCTACCTCCTCTGGCAGAATTCATTTGTATTCTCGCCCATACCTGTCAACAAAAATGATATCCTTCCCCATAGCAATTTCATAAGAGAACAAGTAAAGAACCTTGTCATCGCTTTATTCATTTGGGTAGGGTTCTTTGCATCGAAAATAAGAGACTACTCCCTCGCTCTCATGCTTGTAAATTCCCACATTCTCATTATAGGTAGAGACTTTGGTTGTTTTTTTATCATACATAAAAAGAGCTCCAGGTCCATCAATTTTAGGAGGAGTCTCTTGAGTTTTTGAGACCATTTTTTCTTTTGCCACATTATCTCCATACCTATTGTAATCCTCAAGGTTTCTAACTATCAGATAGTGGTTCCCCTTTTCATCTTGGAATCTATCTCCATCATCATAGACTTGAATTATCTCCAGTCTCTGAGAAGGCCATCCCTCTATACAAATACACTTGCGTCCTCGATAGTCAGAATAGACTAGGGCTCCCCGAGAGTTTGTTCCTTCTAAGAAGATTATAGTGAACTTGGCCTTGTTCAAAGGGTTTTGGGAGGTGCTTCCTCCTAGCATTGGTCCTTCACCGGAGAAACCTCCTGGTTGTTGACTACCCATCATGAAGACGGACTTGTCTGATGAAGTGTCAGTATCACTACTTTCCTCAATGATTGGGGCTAATGGATCTAACCTTGCCTGAGTTACACTCTCCTCAGTGGATACTAAGCTACCCTGATCACCTGCCACTTTTTGGTCTCTTGGAATGTGTCTTCCTGATCTTAAATTCATCAAACTTAGCAATGCTATTTATCACAAATCCAACCACTCACCTAGCAAGGGATCAGTTTCTGCACAACGTCTTGCCTTGCTGGCTGAATATACCTGTACACAAGCGTTTAATTTAGGCAATCAAATCAAACCATTTAACCGCTAGAGGTGGTCTTAGTAATGATTGGTATAAATGGAGGGTTAATCCCAACCACTACAATACTCTATACACTTTTGATGTTCTTGATTAGGTCCACTAATCTTGAACTGTACACCACCCAAGTGTTTGTCAGTCTAGAGGTAAAGTCTTTACTCCGTCTTTGCTCCGTCAAAAGGTCAAACAAAGTCCAATTTCACTTCTGACCCTTAAGTCAATTAGAACCTCCTTGTGTGTCCACAGTTTCATATTGTCCTAAAAATGACCCTGTAGACATCCTACGCGTAGGATGTCTTTTTACTGTGTTTCAGATAAAATTTTCCATGTAGCTTTCCCTTGATGTGCTGAGCTCACAACTGCTCTCACTTTTTGGTTTGGAGACCTATAAGCTGGTCAACTGAACAGAAATCTGTTTCAAAAGCCTAATGTCCATTCTAATGAATTCACCAGTGAATCAACTCCAAATTGGACCAATCTTGACTAGGAGGTTTGTCTAAGGCTATATGAGAACCTCATATGTCTCAAATATACTTTTGGGCTTTTAATCACGCATTAGACATCCTACGTGTAGGATGTCTTTTGTATCAAAATTTAACCCAACTTGGCCCACAGCTTTTCCTTGATGTGCTGAGCTCACTTGTGGGTTGAGATTTGTGTTTGAATGTCAAAAGACCCCAAACTTAGCTATTCTAGCCTTTTTTTTGTAAAAAATGTTGAAGTCTGCTTAAACTCCAATTTTCTCACTCAATTGAGATGAAACCTTTCACATGCACTCAATAAATCATGTAGATCATGTAGATAAAGACATCCTATGGTTTTGGTCTTGAAATTATACCTTGGCACAATTTGGGTAGGATGTCTGGCAATTCCTGTCTTTTGGCCACAATCTATCAAGATATGGTCAATCTTCCACTTTCCACGTGAAAATAAGGTAAAACCTACCTTCTAGACACTCTGGTCAACTCAGATTCTCAAAATTCTTGCCAGATCACCCTGTAGACATCCTACACGTAGGATGTCTATTGCCTTAAAATTTAATTTTTCTCTGCCAGTGGGCTTCCCTATGCTCTGCAGATCTCTCAGCAATAATCACAGAAACTTTTAGACTTCAATTCAACTTCTAAACACAATTTACCTTCTTTTATAGTTCTTTGATGAGCCTAACAACAAATATAACATGCACGAAGTGCTCCAGATCATAAATCATGATGTCCTACTTACCCTACTCCTACTCATCATTTGAGATGGTGATTTTGGTGTCTTGGTTGCTTCCTGGACTCCCACAGACTCTCAAGCTATCTTCTCACTGCATCTACCACTCCAACTCCTACTCTCCTACCCAAGTCAAAGGATCTAGCCAAACACACGCTCCCTAGACTCCTCCTAAGACCTAGAGAATCCACCACTCTCTGATCCTATCTAAATGTAAAATAAGACTCTGGAAAGCCAGAGAATCCCTATCCTCAAGGATTAGTCTCGATCACCTACCTAGGGTTTTTGTCCCCGACAGCGGCGCCAATGTTGGCGGATACGCCGTGACGAATGTCAGCACAGCGAGAACTCACCTAACAAGAATTGTCAGCTAAGGACGAATCTCGATCTGCAGGCGTGTGGAAGCAATCATAGGGTGTCAATCTACACTCGACCGACTATTGACTACTTCCTACAGAGGTCTCTACGCAATGTCTAAGTTACAGCTTACTATAGTTCACAGGAGGAGATTTCCTACAACGCTTCCATGAGCCAAATACCCATCAGAAGTTCTCAAAATGCTATGAAACTTGAGGGATATCCTATTAACACCAATAGGCCACTCTTCCTAAGGTGCGTGACCCAAAACCCTACCCAAAAACACCCAGTGCAGAATCATGTAGGATGTCTGACAGGTTTCTGCAGGTCAACATTTCTGAAAACTAAGGTGCCTAATGTGTAGCTCTACTCAATACAAACGCGTGGATATACTGAAATGTGGAAACAGACACTGTTTGCTTACCGAATCACTAGAAATAGCTCGCGGTTCAATCTCGTGATGCCGGGCCGTACACGTGCAATGTAGGTGTTAGTGGGTAGCTCTCTCCGGGGGCGACACGCTGTAGTTCTCCGCACTCGATTCCGACCACTAGTTTGCATGTAGCGTCAAGATAAACCCTCACTCTCTTTCGTACACAGAATACGCTTCTCACAGACACTTCATAGCATGAACAAAGGTTTTTTTTTTAATTTAGGTTAAAATTTGGTATATATACCTTCCAAATACAAAACCTCATGTTCCAAAGTAAAATCCTACTCAGCCTAATGGCAAAAATAATATACAAAATTGTAAACTTCTGCAAACCCCAAGTATTTACAAGTGAAATTACACGTTTTTTTAATCGGAGAATGACTATATAGGATTTCTTTCTTTTCTCATTTTGTAAGTCTTCAGTTAAATGTGGCCGCTAGTCTTCACCTAATAGTACCAGCCTGTTACAGAGTCTACTTTAAAAAGAAAATTGTCTGGAAGTTCATCTTCTACACCTGTTTGCTGGCTCCCCTTGGCCATCCAATGCTCTTTGCCCGGGCAAAGAACAACTTCAAAATCAAAATTTTGAAGGAGAAATAACTACCGCCAAACACGTTCAGCTACCTGAGGCTTGTTGAGCAGATACTTCAGAGCCTGGTGGTCAGTTATTACTACAAAATGGACACCCAAAAGATAATGCATGAAATTTTGTAGATCATAGACAATGGCCAAATCCTCTCCTTCGATGGTACTATAGTTTCTTTTTGCCTTTGTGAGTAGCTGACTTGCATAGCAGATAGACCGGTCTAATTTGCACTCCTTGCTAGGCTGTGTAAGAACCACACCTATGGCTATGATACTTGCATTAGTGTGCACATGAAAAGTGAGTGACCAATCAGGTGTGACTAATATGGGGGCATGTATGAGGTGTTTCTTCAAATAATTAAAAGCTATCTCTTTTTTAGATGTCCATTGAAAGGGGTGGGCTTGACTAGTGAGGCAAGATAGAGGCTTGGAAATATTGGCATACATTCTAATAAACCTTTCATAGTAGTCGTTGTGGCCTACAAAAATCTACACTCTCTTAGCATTAATTGCCCTAGACATGCGTAAAATGTCTATGACTTTTGCAAGGTTCGGAGAAAGACCTTTAGCAAAAACAATATAACCTAATAGAGTGCCTTGGCCGACCATGAAATGACACTTATTAGGGTTGAGTTTCAGATTTATCTCTCAATAGAGAGAAAAAATTAGGGCCAATTGCTCCATGTGCTCTTGGAAGCATTCTACTCGACTCGCACAGCCTTGGCCCAAGAAGCAAGAAAACTCATCCATGAAAATCTGCAAAAACTTGTTTTGAGGAAGGGCTCAAACATAATGTAAGTTGCTCTATTCCAAGAAGCTGGTGCATTCTTTAAGCCAAACGGAATGCCGATAGAGAGAGAGGGGGGGGGAGGGGGGGGAGGGGGGTTTGTGGTCAACGAGTGGGGTTAGGGTGGCGTCCCACCAGAGGAGGGGATGAGGGTGGTGTGTGTGTGTGTGCATATACAGAGTGTGAGAGAGAGGCTTTGTGCATGGCGGGTTTCTACACCGAGGGGAAGAGAGAGAGTGTGTGTGAGTGAGCGAGAGGGGTGGAAGAGATAGTGAGAGAGAGAGAGAGAGAGAGAGAGAGATAGTGAGGAAAAGAGAGAGAGAAAGAGGGGGGGAAGAGATAGTGAGAGAGAGAGAGAGATAGTGAGGAAAAGAGAGAGAGTGTGTGGTGGCCCGCCGGTGGGAGAAAAACAAGAGGGGAGAGAGGTAGGGGAGAGTGAGGTCAAGGGAGTGTGGATGAGAGGGAAGAGTGAGGGGTGAGGTATGGCGGCCCGTCGTCGGTGGAGTATGGACGAGCGAGAGGTAAGAGAGAGAGCAAATAAAAAAAATGTGAAAGGGTGTGTGTGTATAACTAATGCAAGAGAGAGACTGAATTTCGTTCATGCATGCAGGCTCGCCAATGGAAGAAAGACATTGATGGGAGCAAAGCGAACCCCGAACCTCTGACGGCCTGTAAAACACCGGGGACCGAATGGCGCGCCTCGAGCCTGTCATGGTAAAGCAAACAGGGGGCACCACCTAGCTTCAGCGGCTAGGACGCAAACAACACACCACCATAACAAATTTTTCATCCAAGAGAGATGGATGCTTGGGAGTAATGATGAAGAGGAAAGGGAATGAGATCAAGTGAGAGAGAGAGAGAGAGAGAGAGAGAGAGAGAGAGAGAGAGAGAGAGAGAGAGAGAGAGAGTGAGGGAGGGGGTATAGCAGCTTAGTACTTAGGCACCACAAAAGGATGGCGAATCCGCACACCCTTCACACATACACAAGCTCACTCCAAACACAAGACTAGGTGGCGATTACGCACACCTCACATGGGCGAAACATTGCAAGAAAACATACTCACAAAACCTCAAGCTTTATTTAGAGAATAAGGCGATGAAATGGGGAGCATAGGGTAGGGGAATAAGAAGGGAGAGAGTGGTAGAGCACATGGCGGATAGGTGGGAGTTGATTGCGAAGACTCGCACGAGGGTTATGGCCATCATCCTTCATTTAGTTGCCCTTCATCTTCCATAGCCAAGGGTGTAGAGGTCATGCTCAAGACAAGCATGGTGATTGCGGTGATGGTGATGGTGTGGATGTGTGTGTGTGCACTAGGCACACATAGTGCATAGTGTACTCTTTGGTGATGGTGTGTGTCCCCTTAGTGTGATGGTGACCCCTCTTTATATAGGGGAGGAGGGGGGAGGAATTCTAGAATTTAGAAATGAAGAAATCATTATCTACATAGGCCATGTGACTGTGGGCCCCACTTGTCTGGCTGTGTGTATATATGCCAGAACAGCAGCCTCATGAGAGAGAGACTAAGAGAGAGAGATGGGTTGATGAAAAAAAGTGAGAGGTGACATGGAGAATAGAGTAATTACAAGAGGGGAGAGAGGGGAGTGTGTTCAGAGATGAATCTGTGTGCAGATGTGTGTGAACACAAGAAAAATCAGGTAACCACCGGGTGGCGATGGGTCTGTGGGCACCTTTTTCAGTGAAACTGAGTGTGTGTGAGTGTGGGGGAGGTTATTTAGCTACAAGACAAGAGACATGGCGCCCTTTAGAGAGAGAGGGGGGTATTTGGGTCATGGGATATGATAGGAGAGAGAAAGAGGGGGTGGGGTATACTATTTTGGAAGATAGGGTAAGTTGCATGTGTGTTAGGGTGCATTATTGGTGAGTTATAATGCATTATTGGTGAGAGGTGGGGTAGCTTGAGGGGAGAGAGAGAGGAGAAAGGACAAGGGGAAGAGAGAGGGGGTTGACCTTTTGAGTGGAGGAGAGGAAAAAGGACACCTGGCGGGGCAACAGTGAAGAAAAAGGAGGCAAGGTGGGGATGGGCTACCCCGCAGGCATGAGGTGGCCTATTTTACCTTTCTTATATATTTACATAATCACACTTAATTTTTCCGATGACTTTTATCACTCCCTCCCTAAGAGGGGGTTTTCATGGGGTGGGGATGAGAGAAGAGGGGTATGGGAGCTTGGCTTGTGAAAAGCCCCCATCATTAGCCCTCCCCTTTTGGCTAGAGGCATTCATGTCTCTAGCTCATCTGTTTGATCATTATCGTCGGAGGTGGCGGCTGATGGTGTGTCCTCATCTGGAATGTCAATTGGTGGAGCCTGGTCAAATCGAAGAAAATAAGGTTTAAGTCGCCAACCATTTACCCTAGTTTTATGAAGTTTTCCATCAGCCTCCATAAGCTGGTAGCTTCCATTGGCATACTTTTTCCTGATGATGAAAGGGCCTTCCCATTGGACCAGGATTTTCTTATCCTTGCGCGTGTCGAAGCGATTGTCGTAGAGGAGCACCAACATTCCTTTCTTCAATTCTTTTTTCCGGAGATGCTCGTTAAAGCTAAGCCGTCTATGCTCTGCTTGTGCTGCAAAATAATTTATTGCTTCTTCTTTGTCCAGCTGCAGTCTTTCCAAGTTGATGATGTGATCTCTCAAATGCATGTTGGGTTGTTGAAGTTGGCTTGCCATTACTCTGAGACTTTGTAGTTGCACTTCAATGGGCAAGATTGCTTCCTTACCAAATACTAGATGATACGGTGTGAATCCCAAGGATGTACGAAATGAAGTTTTGTAGGCCCATAAAGCTGGTAGTAGATACTTATCCCAGTCTCCAGGATGATTGTTTACCTACTTGGTAATAATTTTAGAAACCATTCCATTTACCTTTTCAACTAGGCCATTACATTGAGGGTAATATGGTGAAGAGTGCCTCCTTGTAATGCCCAGTTTCTGCATTAATTCTCCTACCAAGTGTGCTCTGAAACCTGGCCGGACCTCTATCAGAGATGATCTCTAAAGGTGTGCCAAACCTATAGCATATGTGCTTGTAGATAAATTTAGCTACCTCTACCGCTGTGATTCTAGTGGTGGCTGTAGCCTCTGCCCATCTAGTCATGTAGTCGACCCCCATGATAATGTAGAATTTTCCTGAGTTGGCCCTAGGTAATGGCCCAATGGCATCGATACCCCATTTTTCAAATGGGCCATATGAGAGAATAGGTGTCTGTGGTTCAGGCATAAGTGACCTAGTGCCGGCCTTTTGACACAACTTACACGTTTTGCACCAATGGTGTACATCACGGTTGAGGCTAGGCCATATGAAGCCTGCCTGCAAGATTTTCCTACTTGTTATGTCTAGGGCAAAGTGACCACCACAAACCCCGTCGTGACAACTAGCAATTACTCTCGTGATTTCGTGAGAGAGAGGGACATTCCTGAGTATTTGTTCCTTACTCTTACAGTACAAACCATCATTGATGAGTCAATACCTTGTGGCCTTCCGCGTCAGCCATTGCTTCTGTCCCTTTGTTAAATCTGACGGGCATTCTCCTGTTTCCAAAAAAATGCATGATTTCAGGCAAGGCATCACTTCCTTGAAATAGAGGGAGCTTTAGTTTTATTGCTCCAACCACCACTTCTTGTAGTCTTTCACTTGCTAGGGCATCTGCTTCTTGGTTTTGAGCCCTTGGGATATGGTGTATTTGAACTTCTTCAAACCTACCCAACAAGGTTTTTACACCACTTAAGTGAGTCCTTAAACTAGGATTCTTGCATGTCCATGCTCCATTTACTTGCCTTACTAGAAGTAGAGCATCCCCAAATACATTAAGGCGTTGTACACCTTGCGAGACGCACCATTGTAGACCATTGGTTAGTGCTGCATACTCAGCTTCATTGTTAGAATGTGAATCTAACAATTGGCCCAACGAAAATACCTTTGTCCCTTTGTCATCAAAGACCACTATGCCTGCAGCTGCTTTGTCGGACGCTCGCTTGTAGGCTCCATCAAAGTAGAGAGAGTATGCTCCTTCTACCATCGGTGGTACTGGAGGTAATCGGACTTCTCCTTCCTTAGATTTCTTCTCCTTCATTTCAAAGACTTGGTAGGTCACGAGTCCCCCCAAACTTGCCCTTGTCGTGCTTTCTACCTGTACCGTGTAGTCAAACTCTTGCAGACGAACTAGCCATTTAGTAATTCTAGCAGACACATCCATGTGTTGTACAACATAGGAAAATATTTCATTTGTGGTTAGAATCACAAATTGCTTAGGCAGCAAATATGACCTAAACTTTGTAGTTGCAAATCTAAGAGCTAGGACTAAGTGTTTCACATGGGTGAAACCTTTCTCTCCTGCTGTCATCATTCGACTAGAGAAGTAGATTGGCCTCATGAAAGATATCATCGTATCCTTTTGGAGTAGCACAACCCCCAATGAGTCATCACCAACACGTGATGTGATATAGAATTTTTCATCCCACTTAGGTGGTGAGATAGTTGGTAGAGTGGCTAAGACCTCCTTTACCTTGTTGTAGTGATGTTCGCTTTCCTCGTCCCAAGTGAAAGTTGATCTTTGAGTGAGTTGTTGCAGTGGTAGAACAAGTTGTGATAGTAGATGTATGAATCACTTAAGTACCTCACCTTCTGTAAAAAAGAGACCAGTTGACGTGCGGTCGTTGGTGAAGGTAGGGCTATGAGTGCGGACACCTTACTTGGGTTGGCATTGATACCTCTTGCTGAAATTTCATGGCCTAGTAGAATGACTTTACTCTCCCCAATGTGACATATATCCACATTAAGCTGCCCACCTAGGCTCTGCAACCTGGCCAAACCTTCAGTTACCTTTTCTAAATGTGAAATACGTGAGCTATATATACAAAAATCATCAATGAACACTCTTATGGATGTTCCAAAGAACGGTTGAAAAACATATGTGACATATCTTTGGAATGTGGCAGGTGCATTTGTGAGACCAAATGGCATAACCTTGTATGCAAAACAACCCCATGGCGTGATAAAAGTGGTTTTTAGTTGATCTTCCAAGGCGATGAGTATTTGAAAGTATCCTGAATAACCATCACAGACGGTATAGCATTCAAAACCCGCTACTTCATTCAGAATTTCATCCAAGAAAGGGAGAGGAAAGTGGTCTCTCTTTGTAGCTGCATTTAGTGGTTTGTAGTCAACACAGACCCTCCACTTACCATTCTTTTTAGGCATCACCACTACGGGTGACACCCATTCTGAGTTTTCTACAGGATAGATGAATCCCGCCTCCAGCAGTTTCCTTACCTCGGCCAAGAGTGAATTTTCTTGTATGACCCCCAGTCGTCGTATCTTTTGCACAACTGGTTTTACCCCTTCCTTCAACTTAATATGATTTTCCACCACTGTAATGCCTGTGATTATTTCATAGTTGTCAATGAACAGGCTAGGAAATCCCATCAACATTTGCAAAAAACTATCTTTCTCCTCAAGTGTTAATTCCGTAGACAACATACCCTTCAACCGACTTCCTCCTAGGCAGGTGATTTGCTCTCCTCTTCATTGGGTTGCCCTTTTGGTGATGGATCACCAGTTGTGCTTACCCTTTGTGGATCCTTCATAATGATACCCATCACATCAATGGAACTGTCACTTTCTTCGGTGGATGTGGTCTCCTCCTCAGAACTGGAAGATTCCCTAGTGGTTTCATCTGCCGATGTTTCCAGATTCATTTGCTTCTGCTTGCCAATCCTCATGTCGTAGTAGATTGTCTCCCCTTTCTTACCGGTCATGCGTAGAAGGCTAGTACCCCAGTCCTGTTTTGCCTTCATGGCCATCAACCATGGCCTTCCCAAAATTAGTGGATAGCCCTCCCCCTTAGTAGGCATTACAAAAACATCTACCTCTACCTCAGTGTTGAAAGCTTTGATTTTCACGGCACTTACCACACCCACACACTTTACTTTTGCGTTGTTTGCCATCTTTGCCTTGCATGGAGAAGGCTTGTCAACCTCGAGCCCTGATCGAAGCATCATAGCTTTGCTCATTACACAAATTTGTGCACCTCCATCAATGTAGGTGTTTCCAACCCTCTTTAATTTTATGTTTACATCGACTATTGGAAGGATGTCATCCATGTTGCATCCCGAAATTGCTCCGGCTACCTTTGTTTTGGAGCGTCTTGTCCTTACCATTTTAGACCATTGTCGCCTTAATTTAGGTACAAGATGTAGCAGCTGTGGCCATGTAATCTTCGGTCCTTGCTCTGCCACATCCAATGTTAGATCATAGGGCTTAGAACTTTCCCCTAGCTGGAAGTCGGTGATGCCCAATTTCCGTCGTGGCCTGGATGGCCTCTTGCTAGTTTCTCCTCTCATGCTTCTCTCATCATCTGATTGTGTAGCCTTCTCCCTCCTAGCTCTTTTCACAGTCATGGCCTCAAGTGGTTCTAAAAAGGTTACCTTCTCCTTACCCTTGTCCCTCTCCTTTGCTCTAGGTGGATCCACTACTATGGCTTTTCCTTTCTCTTCTAGCCTTATGATGTTTACAGGGCGATGAGGTAGTGGGGCTGGTGGAAGAGGTGGAATGGATGCTTGTAGTGGTGTCCGGGGTGGACGTAGAATTTGTGTTGGTGGGGGTGGTGCTCGGGGTGGGGGTGTTCTTTCTCTAGGGGGTGACAATTGGTTCCTCCTACCTCCTCTATTAGTTTTGTCGTGGTTTGGGACAGTAGTACATACCGTGACCGTCTTCTCCGCAGTTGTAGCAATGATACTCCCTGTTTTGTCATCGTGCTCTTCAAGGGTCTTGATCTCTTTCTTGACTCCTCCCTTGTTGTATTAAGTGGACAGACAAATTCTGCAGTTGGTCAGTAATATGGGCCAACATATCTTGTTGGTCATCTCTTACCCCAAGAGCCGGTGGTGGTGGTGGAATGGTGGTTGTTGTAGTTGCTGGTCAATGTGATGTTGCTGTTTCTGTTGACTCGGTTTCTTTGGCTTTCATTCACAGCTTCTTGTCCTTAAGGCGAGCAATCTCAACGGCTAACTCGTACATAGCCGGGAATCTACCTTTCACCTTGTCCTTGAGAAGCGGACATAAGCCATGCATGAACCGATCTTTTTTTAGGAAATCGGGTGCAGCTTCCCCCCTTGCCAGTGACTCAACCCACTGTTCCCACAAATCCACAAATTTGGACTCATAGGTGGCATATTCTAAAAGACCCTCCTGCTTCAAGTCTCTCAACTTGTCCCACAACTTTTCTAAAGTGGTACCTCCCCCAAAGCGCCTCTTAAAAGCGGTTTTTAAGGGTTCCCAGTCATCCTTGGTTTCTTGTGGAAGTGCATTGTACCATGATCTAGCTTCTAGCTTCATGAGATGCTTAAAGATTCTAACCCGGGATTCATCCGTATCTTTGAGGCTCACTACACATGCTACTTCAAAGTCATCTAGGAAGTCTGTTACCAAATCCTCCCCCTTCTTTCCTTTAAATGTTGGAAATGCTACACTTGCCATGATTACTGAGAGAGAGCTAGAAAGACACATTGCTTAACTTGCAAAAGTTTTTTTCTTCTTTACAAGGAGGGGTGTATGCCCTCTTATACTAGGACATAGATTAAAACTTCAAACGGTACATTGCCTTGTACCAAAGGTAGGACAAATGGTTGATCTGATGCCAGAACCTCAAAAAATCGCTCCCCACCCAGCATGGTGTCAATGAAGTGCTGGTAGTGAGCCTTCAAATCCAGTATTACCTTGATTGAGCGTACACGTGTTGGTATGTGTGATCTGTCTTGAGGTAGGTTGTACTGATTCATGTGAAGCTTAAAGGTGCTTAGTCACTGTCCAAGCTTGTGGGAGAGGGTGGTGTTCTTTCCTGAAACAAACTTAGTAGATCCCTAGTTTCTCTAGTGAGAGTGTGAGCCAATGATTCCGTTATCTGTGCTGCAGCATCAGGTGCGACTTGAAAACTGACTGTGATAATCACCTCGGTGACTTGAGTTACCCGATTCTCAAAGTAGAATAGTGTTGATTCTCTATTGTGTAGAGCTCCTTCCATTTTGTTGTTGTGGGTTGGTTGTAGGTTGCGGACATGGTTTCGACCTTCTCCTTCTTCTTCTTGGCACTTGGCCTATGTATATCCACTGAGTTTGGTGTGTTGGTTGACTCTCCCACTACAAATCAATTACCGTTACGCCTGGCACTCGAGCTTCGATGGAGATGCGGAGTTCGTCTAGTTGTGATTGGATCTCTTCTTCTTCTGTCGTCCAATTAGCAAATCCTGCTAGCCATTCATCCATTCACAATAGTTTAGGGGTTTCAGTCCAATAAACTGAAGGGTTTCATGAAAAGATTCTCAGTGGGGGCACCAAATGGCGGGAGCAAAGCGAACCCCGAACCCCCGACGGCCTCTAAAACACCGGGGACCAAATGGCGCGCCTCGAGGCTGTCATGGTAAAGCAAATAGGGGGCACCACCTAGCTTCACCGGCTAGGACGCAAACAACACACCACCATAACAAAGTTTTCATCCAAGAGAGATGGATGCTTGGGAGTAATGATGAAGAAGAAAGGGAATGAGATCAAGTGAGAGATTTCACAAGGTAGTTTGTGACAAATTACATGCTAAGCACTCAAAAACGGATCTAAATTGTCAAAAAGGAATAAAGATTAGAAGATCTTGAACAATCCAGCCCAAATAGATGCAAGGGTATTTTGGTAATTTTTTGAAATTTGAGGGGTATTTTGGGAATTTCCACAAATTAGAGGGGTATTGCCATTGGAAAAGTTGGCTTGCCATAGAAAATAGGTTATGGTCACAATAGAACCTTGATATGTGAAGGCCTTGGAAAAAAAAGTATTTCTCTAGAAACAGTTTGGGGATGGTTTCCAACCTCACAACATTAGTGCTATGGGCAGCTTGCTCCAGAGGGACCATGACCTAGCTAGGTGCGGTTGGGCCTCTATATATAGAGGCCCTCTATAAGATAATGAAATTTACTACATCATAAAGGTCTGCAAGAAGAAATTATGGAGATACAAGCACAAACATCTCTCCCATTGGACAGCCTTGGGCTCGATACAGGCTCACTCCACCATCTTGGAGGAACAGGAGCAGTTTGCACAAGCAAAGCCTACCACATGGCTTGGTGTCCTTGGTGAGCTCTCTTGTATGTCACGACAGAACTTTGATTATAGCCCCTTGGGAGCGCCAATCACATGCATTCCAATATGACATCCGCTCCTCATGCTCAGGGATAGACCATTAATCATTGCTTGCAATCTAAGACCAACCACAACGACATCTCCCAAAGCCTACAAACACATAGTACATTTAAGTATTTAGGCTTCAAATAATTGGTGCTTTGCAATTTCTTTGTAATGGCCGGGGGAGGGGTTGAGGTTACGATGCAGATTTTTTTTTTGATATCTTTTTATGAAAAAATATGATAAATAATCGGTCTCTATATACATTAAAGAATGTAGAACTGAAAAAAAAATACCTAGTGAATATTGCACCGCTATAATATAGTGAAACCGTGAGAGCAAGAGAGAGAGAGGGAGAGGCATGCAAACCTTGAGTTTCAACTATCACCAGGAGTTTTAGACATGTTCTAATGATTGGAAACTTCTTGATAATATTTATCACCTTGAAAAGATTACTTTATAGTGTAGTTAAGTTACAATCTATCTTTAGACTTTACAACCTAGGAAATGTGATTTATAGGCATAATTTTAGATGTTAAAATAATTCCATGATAAGATATTTCACTTTCCAACCATGAAAAATATTTCTTAAGGTAAGAATGTGTACTTTAAGAGATGTCATTCTAACGTTACAATGCTCATTTTCTACATGTGAAAACTTTTAAGATGAAAATGTTCACTTTCAATGATACTTTTACAAGATTTCTATGCTTGGAGAGTGAGATTCACAACGTTGCATAGAAACATGAATATTCCTAGTTTAATTATCCACTCCAAAATTGAATGTATTTAATATCTTATTGATTAAATGTACATAGTTATCCACTCCCAATTTTGAATATATTTAATTTCTTGTTAATTGAATGCATATACTATGTAAGATACATATATATATACCTAAAAGTCTCATGGTTATCTACATGCTAATACGTATATTTTTGTAAAGTCTGTCAAAATGTTAATATTTTTCGACGTGTACACATTTACTCTATGGAAAAAAATATTTTGATGCATATTTATATCCTTATGTGTATCATCTATAGGAGTACATGCATGTGTATATATTTAATTTATATTCATTTATATAAAAATTTTCTTACAATGTTGCAAGAGATACTACACTACTTTTACATAATGATCATAAGTACAAATGATCAAACATGTTTAGAAAAAAATTATATCAAGTCCCACAAACATGATTTCACCTAATGTATAAAAAATGCAAATCAAAGTATAAGAAAACAAAATTTATCAAATCATGTTGCTATTATATGAGCACACTTGTAGCATAATATATGATTAGTTACTTTTTTAGTTTTTTAAAACCTTTCATTTTAAATCCATCATCAACTCAAAGCGTCAAGACCTTCTGAATCCAAAGAAGCTTACAAACAAGTATAATCTAGGATTAAATTTCATATGTTTTGAAGAAATTCTCTCATCACAAAGAGTTTTCACTCAACATATATGGTATTTAAAGAAAGTCCATTGAAAAAAACTACACTTTAGTTGATTTGAAGAATTTCACTCAACATATATGGTATTTAAAGAACGTCCATTGAAAAAAACTACAATTTACTTGATTTGAAGTTCCAAGCTAACAAACCTTCCATAAGTTCACGTTAACGTATAGCCCAATCCACCTGTTAATATTGTCTCATGAGCGAAACGTGAAAATGTTCAGACAATCAAGTTATAAAGTTTGATCTTTTTAAAAACAATAATCCACAACATATAAGGCAAGTGCCAATATGTAGTATAAGATACAGTTAAAAGAAAAGGTATTCAAAAAACTTGAATATACATGTTAAAGTTGAAACTTGAAAACTAACTCAATATCCTTGTCTTCCTATTTCCAACAACAATAATTAAATACACCAATATGGTTATCTCAATACATAAAGCAAAACTAAGACAACGAGAGCAAAAAACCATGAGTCAAGAAGATCTCAATAAATATAGTTTGTGAGACCAAAAAACATACAATACACCAATCTCTAAATAACTACGAAACTAGCTTATCTTTCCTGGTAGGACGTACACATCAATAGTAAGGGACAAATTACAAAAGAGTTACAAAAGTATTAGTTCCCAAATAGACAGTAAGCAAGATTGCCTAGCCAAAGCTAGTTTACTTTCTCAAGATAGACTTGTCCACATGAATAGTCACACCTATCTCCGAACAACAAAAAAGGCAAAACTCGTGTGCAAAAATAAGAGAGAGCCTCCAACCTGAAACCTGCACATTAATCACAACATAAACTAATTAATACAAAATTTCAAATTAGTAAAAATGCCTTCAGAGCCTTTGTCAAATCAAGAAATATCACAAGTAAGAGGAAGTGACTACATAAACTTCATTTCAACAATAGTCAACAAAGAAAAAGCTTGTGTGTCAAAGCCTTTTATTCTCGACAAGAAAACAAGATAAATCACATAAACAACTGAACATTCATGAGACATGTGATTCAAGTAGGCAAGTCCCTTTCTTGAGTTCTATATAAGAGAGAAAAGATTCTACTTGTAAGCTAAGGATACCTTCTTGTTTTTAAAAAAAATGCTTTAACTTGAGCAACTTAATCACGGTGGAGTGCTCTCTTTTTTAAAAAGGGCTTGCTTGGGGTGGCGTGTCTGTGCGCACCTCGAGACATTCGACATGTATCTCGCACCAAACTATTGTAGAGACCATAGACATTGGGATCTCATCAAAAGATGATTTAGACGAACATGACACTACATGAGGATGTCATTGCTAGAGTGCGATGTCTTGGTGGTATGTCTAAGCAGTTGAGCACCACTGTGGGGATAAAGTAGGTTGCCCCCTCTTCCCCACACTAACTGGGTTATACATAGATGAGATAGAGGATTCCATTGAGAGAGGTAGTGGAGGTGGATCTTCTATTACACGGACCTTAGTTTCTATTCTGTTGTATAGAAATGAAATTGGGCTTATTGCAAACTCACAAGAGGGACTACAATGCCATATGAGTCCATTGGAAGAGTTTTGCAAGGAGAGGATGCTCACAATTGACCTTGGTAAAACGAAGGTTATGGTCTTCCATACATCGGCCCCCGTTCAACAAACCACCAATTTCATCCACAAAGTGAGTAAGATAGATCAAAACACATCACATATAGAGTATGTCTAGCATCGAGAGCGAAGGCAGAGTAAGACACATAGTACACATGGTGTGCATCGGTGTTGTGATGGTTCCCACACCATGGACTAGATATAGGGCATTTCTCCCTTCCTGTCAGGTGAAGCGGAATTGAAATGGTGAAGATCTAGGTTTTATACTTCAACAAATATTTACTTCTTTCCTTGCGTTAGTGATTGCTTTTAGCTTGAACGATGATTCTTTTTACCTTTCCTTGAAGAGAGGGAATGAGAGAGAGCGGTAGAGATGTGTAGAGGGAGATAAAAAGAGAGAGAAGACAAGAATGACACCCAATGGGGTCCCAATAAACTCTCTCAAGGGCCCCACACACCATTTCGGATATGATGTTTGCTTTTGATTGCATACATGGAATTTACACACATGCAATACCTCAAGTGCAACTTAGTCTACTATCTCAAATGGGGAATGTTGTTGCACTAACTCCTCGAGGGGAGGCATCTTCGGGGCGGATTTGATGCGCCTTCCTATCCTTCTCAATTGGGGGCTATGGGTACCACTGAATTGCTCTCTTTATGTGAGAGGAATGAAGTTTGCCCTGCTTAGCACGGAATTGGACGAGTCTCTCCTCCCTCTCTATGTCATATCTGATCTATTCTCGGTTATCTTCCTATTGTGGAGCCTTAAAAGCTTGAAGCTAGAAACTCTCTCCTACTTGCTCCAAGATTGTCTTCATGCTCTAGTTTGACATTGTGCTGCATGGTGACATGTGGGGGTAGATCTTTTGAAGAAGCTTGGTATCTATCTCTATTGGAACTCCCCTTCATGAACCTCTTGGTCTATAGAGATGTCTCTTTGTATCGTTGGATCTGTAGTAATAATTGACCAATCTGTAAAAATCAAAGAGTCTCTAGAAGCTATCATAGAGAGTGGGGCTCTTCCAATAGAAATGGAAATGAGGATGTTTGGGTTTGCTTTCTAGCTGTTGTGGGTGTCTCATTTGAATAAGGGATATTGCTTTGTCCAAAAATCACTCCTCGCCTCTTGATGGTGAAGGCATCGACACCTGGTGGTGCATCTCTGCTACTCTCGACGAAGCTCTTGTGGTATCAACAACATTTGTACTCTGTCATGTGGATAGAGATTAGCCCATGATCGTGCTTTGAGTACTCAAAAGTTGAGACTCTCTCTCTCTCTCTCTCTCTCTCTCTCTCTCTCTCTCTCTCTCTCTCTCTCTCTCTCTCTCTCTCTCTCTCTCTCTCTCTCTCTCTCTCTCTCTCTCTCTCTCTCTCTCTCTCGCGTGTACTAGTGTCTACTAAAAGCCAAATTGTCCTATGAGACAAAAGTTGATACAAGTTACAACTGATCCATGTCCTTGTGGACATGAATAAGGTGGTCAAAGAAATGAGCTCCTAGGTGTAGAAAGCGTGAGTTTATGGGTGCATCTAATAATCAATGGCAATTCCAATTCCAATTCCAATGCCATGCATGTCTAGCTCTATGATCCTATGCTTACTGTACAAGTATGCTCAACTAGGAAAAAAGCTCCTCCCATTTGGTAGATATATGGGAAATACGATAGAGTACATCGCTAATTGTATCTCTAGTAGCATCTCAACAGAACCTCTGGGTCTCATGTCTATTGTCTTCACTTCATGTCTGGCTAGAAATTATTGGTTTTACCGTTGTATGCGATGTGAAGTTTTTGACTTTGATTGATGTGTTTGTCCCATGTCTCAAGTGCTTATAACCATCTCTAAAGTAACACCCCTCCTCTATGGTTGTTTGTATGCATCTCGCATATCGAGCTATATCTCGTGTGCTAGTCTGAGGCCGAGCTTTTCTTGTAGGTGGAACCCTCCCTCGTTCAAGGGATGAGTCGAAGTAGTTGTTTAGACTTTAGATTTCAGATTTCAGCCCTTTTCTCACTGGAACCCGATTGGATTTGCACTCGCTAGTCATCCCATTGCAACCCGATACTTCCGCAGTCCATCAAGCGTCTCCTCAACCACTCTCTTGCTAGCATCAAGTACTTCATTTCTATCCATCATCCGCAAAAGATCCTCGCCCTCTTTTAGTGATATACACCATATTGTACCTCAATACCATCTCAGGTGGAGCTAGTTTAGCATATCATGCTTGTGTAGCTGACACATTTGGTACTGCATTCCAGCAACCACTTATAGAGTCCCATATTCACCCACTTCTCATTGACTATTGTTGTGTCGCACAATTATTCCACTCCAATGATCACGTCAATGCGAGTGTAGTCATTTTTTAAGGGAAAAACGATGATCAGCACATTTGGGCAAATTACATGTGTGAGGGACAACACCATGACGACCTCCAAGCTCATAAAAGAAGAGTTCGAAGCCACTAACATTGACACAACATTGTATGCTTACATTTTGGAAACCAACAAACAACAAATAACAAATATCTGTATGCATTCAACAGTTTGTAATTCAAATTTTAAAGAAGATAAATAGCACTTTTTGCATTATAAAGTACATGTTTTACTTGTACTAGCATAAAAAATGATTAGGAGAACAAATAGGAATGCTACATCAACAATGCAATCCCAAGGATAAAAAAGAGAAACTTAAATTTAAGTTACAAAAGGAACATAGCAACTCACTGTTCAAGCATTTGGCTTGGACCTCGGTTTCATGATCTTCTTGCTGAGACATCTCAAGTGGGTTGCAGTACTTTCACAATATGCTTGCATAGTGGAGGTATCCAAAAAAGTAAACAACGACCCTGCAAAACCTACAAGCTGAGAATGAACCAAAATTAAATTTTATGCTAGCATGAGCCTTTTACTTCAAGCAATGGAAGAAGAAGAACCATTTTTATATGGTTATTTTACTTAGACTGTACATAAAATTCACAACATGTATCCCTTCTTCATATTTCCTCACTCTGTAAGACACGCATACACTTCATATAATTTAAAATGAAATATAAAACATGCGTACATGTGTTATCTATGCACCATTAAGTGAAAAAGATCATACTCACCAATTTTAGGGGTCTTCATGTTTGAATCGGATCCCTTTGCTAAGTGAACCATCCGCCCCATCGTAGTAGACCATTGCTATTGGAGTCCAGCTGGACAATACCTTCAAACATGTGCTCCAATATCTTCATGTGTCTTCCTCTCTCACAACCTCCCATTCATCTCTTGCCACTTGAGACATTACTCCCAGCTTCACTTTGTGATACTGATGGCAAACATCTCGTACAACAACATGTTGAATATTAGAAGCATCACCATGTAGCTTTACCATAACAATGTCACTATGTTCTATCTAGGGTGGGAGACAGCCAGGAGATCCAAGCTCTATCAAACGCTTTCGAACTCCAAGGTCTTGCATTTCATAGAACGCATTGTCTCCACTTTGACCATAGGGTAGAAGAAAACATTTATGCTTTATGTGGGAAATAGGCATTATTTTCATGCATTCACTTTGGAGCTGAAGTGCTGAGATTACTTTCATACCTGTGACTTCATTTATTTGTAGATCATTCAAGCCTACACCATTGTTGGAAAACCTACCAACAAAAAATACCTCAATGCTGCCACGATTTTCATGAGAAAAGAACTCCTTTATTTTACATAAGCCATTACAGCTATCACACTCTCTTGGACTTTTTACTTGTCTCCCTTCAAAAAAACCTTGGTAAAAGAAACCAACTCATTGGTTAGCTGATCAAATCTCCAAAAAGACTTAAGGTATGTCCTCTCAAAATCAGCCAGACATCTGAATTTGCTCCTTTGTGCACCCACTAGCACTCCCTTTGAATCCAAAAGCTCCTTACAAGAACAAGGTTGTAGAATTTCATAAATGTGAAAAAGATCTAGAGCTACCTTCTCAGAAGTGGTAGCCAGGATACCTTCTTTATGCGATTCCTCACATGAAGTGCCAAGATCTCTATCAAGTAGAATACCCTCAGGCCTTTGTAAACATGTATGCAAAGATAATAAAAGTCTTTCTTGTGGCTGCAATCCATCTTCTTCCATCTTTATACTTTGCCTCATTTTTGTAAACAAACCCTACTATGATAAGGAGCATACGTCGTCTCATTTGCTTTGTTGTTGGTTGGTATAGCGACAAATCCACCTACGCTTCTTCCGTTTTGATAGCACCACATACCATCATGCCCTCCATGACGTAATATGTCATCCAACATCTCTGCATTTCCTACAAGCATGTTTACACAAAAAATGCATGAGCTACTAGCATTGTGAAGGATTTTGAGGCCTACATAGACTTCAAAGCTTGAGAGACATTGGAGTGTTCTTACCTGCAACGTGCTCTAATGGAGAAGCATTGGGCCCTTGACTTTCCTCCGATTAAATCCGCCAAGACATTAGCAACATATGAGTGACTTTCAACTCCTCTTGTGACCATCCATGATTTCTTGTGTAATTATAGAAGATATGAGCAATATCTATTAAGATCATTCCAAGGTCCTTCAACTCCTTCCGAATGCTTGTCACAATATTCAAAACATGGGGTAAACACCACATAACAAATTTTTTGTGCTCCTCAACTGTAAACATGTTCTGATGCTGGCTGGGTGTTATGGAAGGCCATCCCCCTTGATGTTTGTAGGATTTTGGAGCTACCAAAGTAGCTTCTAGTGTACATGCATCTATAAGTTTCTTTTGTTGACTATTTGATCCATTAAAGAGGCTCTTTATGTACTTCTTGAACAAGTTTAATGCAAGGATGTGCATGATGTCAAAAACCAAGTCTTTGCTGATATCAAATCCATCAAGATCGTATAATATCCATAGGGGAGATTCACCTGTAAGTCCCACATTTGCAAGTTTCTCCTCCTTGGCCTTCTTTGTTGACTCGCACTTTGAGATCCCTACAGCTTCATACATGTCACCAACCTTTCTTTTAGGGGCTGAATACCGACCTTGAAACCTATTTTTGTCATAAACATAGTATGGAATTCATCCTGGTTGGTTCACTCGTGTTGTTTTTTGGACAATCCCTTCGACAACCATTCCTACCACCATCTATCAATAAGCCCAATTTGCATTAAGCTGGGTGATCCCCTGTCCAAAACATTAGCATGGATCTCAACCTACAGCCATCTTCGCCATCATCAGGAAGCACATTATCAATGAGCTCCTTGGGATAGCAATACTTCACCATAGACCCATCTATGAAGGATAAAAATAGCTCATCCATTAAAGGAGCCAAAAAATATTGTAGAATACCTCTATGCCTTTGCTCTAGTTGAATAAAGCTAAACGGCATGAAGAGAAGAGGCTCCACCATTACAAGAGAACGGTAATGGTAGAACAACTGCTCTAGATTTTGAGCAATGGGCTTTCTGATCACTTTCTTTTCATTGCTTAGCAAAAGTGAAGCTAATGAGACTCTGTCCTTATTAGATAAGGACCTTCTCCCTTTACAAGGTTGTACACCTGAAAACAACATCTTCATCATTTTCTCTTGAAGTGCAAGAGGAGTTCTGAATTCATCCCACACCGCTTTCATATTAGCAGTCCAATCTAAAATCTGCCCACTTATGTCAAGTACCTCTTCCTCATAGTGATTTAGGACTCCGTCCTAGCCATCTACCTGTAGTGGACATGAATCATTGCCTATATGTTCTTCATGAAGATTACCAAGGATGTTTTCGTGATAGGTCCTATCATTTATCAAAAATGGGAGACTCATTCTTATTTCTAAGTATTGAAGACCTGCACAAGTTAGAAGCTGAAAAAATAAGCATAAGCCAAAATTTGTTCATGACAACAAAAGTGAACTTTAGTTCACAATATTGCAAATACATGCAAAATGTAAACATGAGTTTGAAAGGAATAAAGCTATGTTTCATAGGGGCCTACTCGAGACAATTAAAGGTACTAGCATTCAAAGGTTGCTCACCAAGGCATAAGCAGCTAGTGGTTTCAGTTTTGCAGTGCGAACCACCCAAAGGCTCTTGCATATGAAAACAGATGCGTATCATTAAGTGTGTGAACACTAAAAACTTTAGAATGCCCAATGTACATTTATGTGATTATTGTACGTATGCAACATGTGGATGCATTGAAAGTAGATGAAGTAGAGATGGGGCTTTATAGAGGAAGCAAGCAAGTGCTCGTATGGCTTGGTGTCAAAACTTGAGTTGCCATAACTATGTCAGCCAAGAGACAGTGAGAGTATCAACAAGACATGAGCACGCTACAGCCTACAACAGGAAAATATACAATTTACAAATGTGTAGAGAAATATCGATAAAAACTGACACTATAATAGCTTTCTAATCAATTCTAAATAAGAACAAATTCTTTGAAAACTAAGCAATACATTTGAATGTGTTCCTTCCCGTATTATGATCCTCTATAGAATTTGAATGCAAGATCACAAGAGCTAGGTGATTTCCTTAGCAACCTGTATTTCAACGTTTGATAATTAGAAAGACCATCAACCCAATTCCATATATCCCTAAAGAACAAGAACTTGTGCATCGAGCATATGGAAAACCTGTTGAAGAGTATCTTGTGTAGCATATGATGTCTAAGCTCCAATGAGCACTGGTAAAATTTCAAATTTAAGGAGTTAGCTTGAAGTATTTGAGATAGAGCTAGAAGATAGCATGTATATAACCAAAGACAAACCATTAGAAAATAGTACTTGTAAAAAAAAATTAGATTCAAGAGATCAAAGATTCAATGCTAGCATTCCCAACAACATACCCATATTTTACTCTACAAAATGTAGGTGACGTGTGATGTCAGAGGGAATTGCAGCAACAAAGAAATAGAAGAGGCAATTTCTACAAACTGAAAAGCATGGCCAACGGTCTCATCTGATATGGCTTGTTGTAAGCTGCTTCCAACTATCAAACAGGGCTGATTTGATGGACGAATGAGCTGATCTTCCCTGCCGTCCAGCAAACCAACAGTTGCAAAATTGCAAATGGAATGGATTGAATGTGACAGAAAATTGAGAGCAAAAGATGGCGCCCATGTGAAGGCTAATGGAGAGATGTCCTCTTCTTCGAACTACTGCAAAAATGCAAACAATTCAAGCAGAAAAATGCAAGCACAAGAAAGGGATGATGGATGGCTTCTATGGACGAGGCTGAGTTCATCATTCAACAGACATTGATATACTCTCTCTCTCTCTCTCTCTCTCTCTCTCTCTCTCTCTCTCTCTCTCTCTCTCTCTCTCTCTCTCTCTCTCTCTCTCTCTCTCTCTCTCTCTCTCTCTCTCTCTCTCTCTTTCGGGATAGTTTCCTACGACGTTAAAATACTCTTCTTCTGTGTGGCAGAAGACAATCCTGTATATAGTGGAATATGCAATGAAGACAAGAACTGGCTTGTGGACACCTTGATTGTGATCTAGAATTGATGTAATGCCACATAAATGAACAAGGCACCTGTGGAGAAGAGAGATCAGTGAGGTAGAAAGAGAGAGAGAGAAAGAGGGAGATCTAGAAAGGCTCTCCATGCTAATAACAAGTTGATCATGCACCTTATCAACAATCGCTCGATGCGCTACTCCCCCCTTCGCTTCCCCCTCTGTTTGCACTCTCTACAGCCCTGCACCCCCCCGTGCTCTCGCAGCCCTCCTACCCGCTGTTAGATGAAGGCCCCTTGTCCGACTCTGTTGAACCCACCATACGACTTGCTTTGTCGCTAGGAGAGCAAGCGAGCGTCACAATAGAGGTGGAGCACCTTTAAGCCACCTCTGTCATCTGCAAGATTATTGGCAGTCATCCTAGTCGAGGAGAGGTACGCGACCTTTTGCAACCCCACTTTTTAGTAGAGGTGGGGAAGATCATTAACATCCAACTTCTCACGCGAGGATACTATCAGATAGAGTTTGAGATTCCCAAGATGGCTGCCAAGGTCATCTCGATGAGCC
Organism: Adiantum capillus-veneris; assembly: GCF_014529385.1. Classification (NCBI taxonomy): domain Eukaryota; kingdom Viridiplantae; phylum Streptophyta; class Polypodiopsida; order Polypodiales; family Pteridaceae; genus Adiantum; species Adiantum capillus-veneris. The sequence goes on from NC_140958.1 coordinate 116,108,982, forward strand.
CATTGGCCATCCGCGCGATGAAAGCTCATTTCTGATAGTGGTGCCATGGGTTTGATTCAACATCCGATGTTCTAGTTGAGGAGGAAGACTCGCCTATTTTGGTCTTCTTCCCTCGCCTACGGTGGGAGTACTTACCGCTTCTTTCTAGGATTGGTTCCAAGATAGGGACAGTCTTGGAAACCCTGAGCACGACACCTTCCTATGCAGCCAAGGCTCCCGGTGTGCCTTCAGTACGCGTTCTGGTTCGTGAGTCTCTTACTCTCTTGAAGGTGGTCCTTCTACCTAGGGCGATTGGGGGATAGTTACGTCAGAGGTGGGAGTATTGGGGATTCCTGAGCCACTGCTTCATTTGCAAGCAAATGGGCCACTTAGCAAAGGCATGTCCTTGCAGGATATTTCAAGGTAGCTGTAGGCAAAGCGGGTCTCACAGTACTTCAAGAGAACCTTGCCCCCTGACCGCTTCAAGAATGCAGCACGAAGGAGATTTTGATTTTTGATGAAGGACACTAGCTTGGACGCACTTGTAATGTGTCACGTGACACATCCAACCCTATGTGGCCGTGGACAAGCTACAACATGAAAAGGGTTTAGTTCAGTCCATTCAGTCTAGCTTAGGAAGTGTTCTAGCACTTTTGTGAGTTTGTTTGCATATCGTGCATGCCCACGCACTTAGAGTAGATGCATATCCTCTGGTTGCACACAACATGATCATCAGATTCCCATCAAATTCCATCAGGATCATTTTTCAATGCATTAAACTTGTTTGGCAAATAGTCATGCTTCTTTAGCGAATGGATGCACCTTTATGCCGAAGGGTCACAACTCTACAATAGAAGGACATAAGTATTGTAAGGTGCACCGGAATGAATGTTTGAACTTTGCTCAGGATGAGTGCTCTGAACTGTGCTCAAGGTTCCTTTTACGCTAGGCTTTCTTTTATACAACTTAGCAAAATTGCCCTACATACTTTCCAACAAAAGTCACTTAAAACCTCTAGATACAATCCAATACAATATGCCAAACTGCATACAGACTCCCACTGTTGTAACTTGCTTCCTTAAAATCTTCATCAAAAATGTCCTTTCCAGTTGTGCTAAAGAGAACATTCGCACAATTGAATTGTGCAATCAATGGACATACACAACATGACAACAATACTAAAGACAAGAGTAAAGGAGCTGGCTGGGAAAACTGCAAACACCCATGTATATCAGAATGGGCTTCCCCAAGGTAGAGGACAGATAGAGGAGCGGCCGCCACTCCAAATCTCAGCTCATACTCACACCAGAAGTACTCTCATTGACCAAGCATTGTAGCCAAGGAGATCAAGACACACCCACAATTGCAGAAAACACAACAATAAACAAACCACGCTCCAAGCTGAGAAATGCAGCCATAGGAAACCGCTTCAACGCTAAGAGAAAATGTTGCTCTTGGTCATAGCATGACTTGCATTTGAAATTGCAACCCTTCCAACGAACAAACGTAGCTAATGGAGTCTCCAAGGCTATCCCAAACCATTCCATAAGAAATACATGGTAGTACTTCTGGATACACTGCTACACATGCATAATAGGAAGAGGAAAAAAACACAGCAAATAGATACACAGCTGAGGGACAAAAACCCCTAAAATCAGTGGCACATTATCCTCCTCTTACTATACACTCCTTCAGCCATCACACACCCAATCAGCCTCAAGAAAGATAAAATGAAGGAAAACACGACAAGAAGTCCTATGCTTGTGCCAAACAAAGTCCCACCGGCTTTTAAAGATTTTCACGTGACATGCTGAGGTGGTCACTTCCCACTCTAAAAGTGGCAACGGAGGATGAGGGCATGACAAGATAGTACACAAATCTGGACATAAGTAGTGTGCCTAAGCCTGATCACCTCTCTTGACTAGTGGTTGCTCTTCAAAATTAAACTGCATAAGATGCAAAAAGTGATCTCCTTAGTGCTGTAGCTTTGGGGGAAGGCATTGATTGGGATCAATCTCAATCCATGTCCTTAATTTGAGTGTATAGGTGCTTTAGGTTGCATTGCATGACTTGGTTTTTTTCCTCCTGAAACTACATGCACACAAGCTTACTTACATGAGGGCCTATTTCATGCATATCTTTCTTGGTACTGGTTATGCATTTGGAGTCTATGCATCAATATATGTATATCTCATATTATGCGGAGGGCTGCACATTCTGGCCTTGTCCTAGATGCTTTTCCTCTCCAATTTCTCCACATTGGATCTTTACATGTCACATGCAATGAGACGCATTAGGCATTGAGGATGAGGGCATGACAAGGCAGTACACAATTCTAGACATGAGTAGTGTGCCTAAGCCTGATCACCTCTCTTGACTAGTGGTTTCTCTTCAAAATTAAACCGCATAAGATGCAAAAAATGATCTCCTTAGTGCTATAGCTTTGGGGGTAGGCAATGCATGGGATCAATCTCAATCCATGTCCTTAATTTGAGTGTATAGGTGCTTTAGGTTGCATTGCATGACTCGGTTTCATTCCTCCTGAAACTACACACACACAAGCTTACTTACATGAGGGCCTATTGCATGCATATCTTTCTTGGTATTGGTCATGCATTTGGAGTCTATGCATCAATATATGTATATCTCATATTATGCGGAGGGCTACACATTTTGGCCTTGTCCTTGATTCTTTTCCTCTCCAATTTCTCCACATTGGATCTTTACATGTCACATGCAATGAGACACATTAGGCAGTTGTGGGTCTCATTACACACGGTGGAGATTGAGGCCGAGAGAGCACTTTGAAGGACCACTACCTATTCAATCAACCACTAAATCAACAATGTGACTAAGAGAAATTTGAGTGTGTGAGGGAAGGGAAGGGAACGTTGCCATTCTAGAGGGAAGGTTGTCATTCTAGAGTGGCACTCTAAATGACGCCAAGAGACCTATGGGGACCTCCATGAAGCGAGCAATGTGGAATTGTAATGGGCTTTGAGATCAGATGCTAAGATGTTTGAAGATATATTAATGGGAGGAATATCAATTTCTTCTCCTATGGTTGATTGTCTCCCACCCCTTTCATCCAAGATACTTTGAGAATTGCCAAATCCTTATAGAGTATGAGATAATCTATAGCACCATGACGTGTGGGAATCCTGAACTGCACCAAAGATTACTTACTCGCATTGGATGATCTTGAACCAAGGGTCAGTAGAGTTTGCTAAGAGGACATAACTGATCTCTAGTGTCGTTGTTCCAAAGGAGTGGGATTACCTCTAGAATCAAAACCATAGGAGAGCTCCAATCAAATTTGTAGTGAGATCTTATTTATCCTATTCATGGTCTCATGGGAGGGGGATTACCTAATTAGATCTAGGAGATGCACTTGGTGTGCTTATCACATCTTTCATACAAGAGCATGTAGCCTTTGATAGGAGGATGCATGCTCCTCCTTGGTGGCTACCAATGGACATCTCTTGTTGTGAGGTCCCCACCCCATCTTCGCAAACGACAGATCTGATGGTAAACCTGGTGGCCACTAGATCTATAGCGGAAGAAAACAAAGTGATTCAGGGTTCATCTAGCGGACGATCTCTCATCACAAAGTGAGTCGAGTTCGAGCCTACTAGCGATGAGATCTAGCTCCACCTCGCAGGGGAAGCGTGCTTAACCTATCTAGCGATCCTAAGACCCACCTTCCAAGAGGAGAGAAATCCCGAGTGCCTTTTTCCCCATGTTTCAGAGGCACATACACTTGAGACTTTTCTGCTTTAGGGACAATGAGTAATACTAGTGTCGATTTAAACACTATGGGGACGGAGAGTTCCCGACCAATCGGGACCACCCTTCTCATAGGCATTGGCAACCTGAGCCAAGCCCCCACTTTCCATCCCCACACTCACACTTCTTGTGTGTCCTAATTATTACCACAATGGTTGTTCAACATATGAGTTCCTTGATTAGGTTCCGATTCACAAGGTTCATTAAGACAGCCCTTCAACCAGTATTGCAAAGCGGCAACAAAACAGTAACTCTAGTAAGAATTTTACTCAAAACTTATTCATTAAAATTCCAATGTTCTGGAGGTACAACATCCCCCCTCCAGCGAGAGTGTACTCCTCCCGTTGTCGCCTAGTTGCCCATACAACTAGGTTGTCCACCGCTTAACTAGTAGTCGTGGAATTCCACCGCTTAACCAGTAGTCGTGGATATCCACTGCTTAACCAGCAGTCATGGATTCAAGAGCCCTTAACCAGGAACTCTAGCTCCTGCGAATAACTTCACGAGCTGCCCCCTGTGATCAAGAGGGGGTTCGGACTAGATCAACATTGGAAATAGAAATGAACAGGCCGAGCTAAATTTTCCCTAGCAAACATTCTTTCCTATCTCAAACAGTATATCCAACAATCATTCTTTCCTACTTGGAAATTAAAATATATTTCAATTCAAATGCCGCGATCTCCGTTGGATTTCTCCAACATGTTTAGGGATATGTTCTTTCCTAACTTATCAAATGCAATGTTAAATTAAGAAAAACTTGAATTAAAAATGTGACCTACCTCCACAATTTTCTTGTCATTGATCCGTGAGTTGGCCGGTACTTGGTTGACCATGGGAGCTTTTCCCTTCCCATGTGTGTTGCTTGTCCCAGCCTCGCGGTCGTGGGAACCACCGAAACGAGTTATCTTTACCGGGGCCATATTATACTCACTACTTAAATTGAAAACTTGGAAAAAGAGAGCTAATATTCGAGAGCACATACGACCAAAATGACGGATTAGTTTCAATAATCAAACTCCCTTATACGAGAGGTTTGATTACTTCAAGACATAGAGATTTCTGATAGCCGCTTACTTGTTCTATGGGAATTGGCCCTAAGGTTAATTATTTGGCCTAGATAATTAAGAATTTCATATTTCTACTTGATCTATTTACTAGAGATGAATTAGGCATTCTTAATCACTTCCTAATGCAAGTAGAGATTTGTAGATTTATCGCATGCATAGGTGGGAGGATTCCTTTTTCCTAGTGGATTAATTGTGGAATTAATTACACTAATTACATCTTAATATTTGAACAAATTGAATCTAAACATAGCTATATAAACATTGTGTGGTAATAAACATAGTGGATTAATTGTGGAATTAATTACATCCTAATATTTGAACAAATTGAATCTAAACATAGCTATATAAACATTGTGTGGTAATAGAATGAAATAGACTAACCTTATCACCTTGCTCGCTTGATTCTATTATTCATTAACTATAATGACTTAGTGGATAATTCTCTTATTGCTAATCATACATTAATCTATGATTAGGAGAGCTTAATTGTTTGCATAATTGACAATTAGAATTAAGAATGTGCAATGGAATAATCATATAGCAATTTAGAGAGTGTCTAATGAGAAATTTAACTGTGATTATGCATACTAGCAGCGGAATTATGAGAACCATAGAAGGAATTATAACATAATGTGAAATTAGCTTTATGTTACCGTAGTTTGGACTGAATTTGAATCAATTTGCTGATCCAATGGAGCTTCTTGTGGCGAGAATTGGACATCACTTCCGTCTTTTTCTCCTTCTCCAAGGCTATGTGTGCCGGCAGCACCTCCCGAAGGTGTGTGTGTGTGTGTATACTGAATGTGTGTGTGTGTGTGTGTGTGTGTATACTGAATGTGTGTGTATACTGAATTTGAATCAATTTGCTGATCCAATGGAGCTTCTTGTGGCGAGAATTGGACATCACTTCCGTCTTTTTCTCCTTCTCCAAGGCTATGTGTGCCGGCAGCACCTCCCCAAGGTGTGTGTGTGTGTGTATACTGAATGTGTGTGTCTGTGTGTGTGTGTGTATACTGAATGTGTGTGTGAGCATATATGTGCTTGTGTGTGTGTGAGCATGCTCTTATATAGGCTCACAAGCTCAAAATTTTGAAATCACCTGCTATGCTAGTCTGGAGTCCACTCAAGCCTTCATGGGCAGGGTTACTTGCATGGGGTGCATGGGCTACAAAGTGTCCCATTTGCTATTTTAACTCACTCACTCACTATCTCTCAAGCTGGGAAAGTAACCCACAAGCCCTATCTGTGTATGAGGGCGCTCTCTACCTGACATATCAACCCAGCAGTGGCATGGAGCCGGTTCCCACACAGCTCCCGAGCCCCGGTGCCTCCCCGCACAACCTTAGGAAAAATTGTTTTTAATCCTAAACGGGCGATTTTAATCAGATTTTGATGTCGAAACTTGCTATGCTAAGCTAGAACTAAGGTGCATAATCCCGAGTATCTGCCATATTTAGCGGTCCCCGGGGTCCAAAAACGCATTTTTTTCAAATTTGGATTACGGGTGCAGTTTGTCGAGACGGTTAAAACTAAACGGGTCAAGTGACCAAAAACTTACTATTTTTGGAATTTTTTCACAAAAATTATTTTAATTCACTTTTGGAAGCTTTATAAGAGTCTGAACATCATGGAACCGACAGAATTTGGAGAACTACTAAAAATAGTAACTTTTTTCCTTATGTTTATTCCATGGTACAATGGTGTTCTTGTTGCTCGGGTCATAGACCTTACACTTGTTGAGTCTACCCATGATGTCAATGCTAGATAAAGAAACTAGATTAAGTTCAAACACTTAGTTTACATAAATGCAACATATGTACCATTTTCCCTTGAAAATTTTCCGCACGATTCATTCATTAAGGATTGAGAAGCTTGTGCATGTAAGGCTTCATTTAAACTTATCTTTATAATTTCGCACCATGCTTTGTGAAGGAGGGGTACAATGGAAAAAAAACCCTTTCATATACATGCTTGTGAATATACAACATCTTTGACAATGCTCCACTAGAAATTGGTAAACAGAGCATATTGGCTTGTACTAGAGCTCTGTAGGAGATAATTACCTGTTGATGGAAGAGAACATCTGTTCCTATTGAAGATGGACAGCCAGGTGCATGCTTGCAACATTTGGTGGTTGAATTCTATGCAGTAGGAAGATAATTCTCACTACAACATAATACCCATCTTTCGACGCTCCATATTTCGATGCACCGTACCTTTCCACGCGCTTTTTGACGGGCATACTACTCGTCGATACAAACGTGGAAATACAAGTGGAAATTCCTGTCGAAAGCTGGGTGTTTCCAAGTGTATTTCGACACGTATTTCCACGCGTATATCGACGCGTATCTCGACAGCAAAAAATTGGGGGAAAAAAACCAAATCCGCGCGCAGGCGGTCATTTTTGCTTGCGAGAGCGTACGCACAGATCTGCCCTTGGAAACCTGCAGTGCAGGTATTATTGATCTCTTCACCCCCCCCCCCCCCCCCCCCCTCTCTCTCTCTCTCTCTCAAGATAGATCGTGTGTGTATGTGTGTGTGTAGGAGAGAGAGAGAGAGAAATGTGAGTGTATGTGTGTGTAAGAAACTAGAGAGAGAGAGAGGAGAGAGAGAGAGAGAGAGAGAGAGAGAGAGAGAGAGAGAGAGAGAGAGAGAGAGAGAGAGAGAGAAATGTGTGTGTGTGTGTATGTGTGTAAGAAATTAAAGAGAGAGAGAGAGAGAGAGAGAGAGAGAGAGAGAGAGAGAGAGAGAGAGAGAGAGAGAGAGAGAAATAGAGAATGAGAGAGAGATCGAGGGAAATAGATAGATAGATAGAGAGAGAGAGAGAGAGAGAGAGAGAGAGAGAGAGAGAGAGAGAGAGAGAGAGAGAGAGAAATGGAGAGATAGAGAGTGATATATAGAGAGAGACAAAGAGATAGGGAATAGACAGAGAGAGAGAGAGAGAGAAAGAGATAGGGAAATAGAGAGAGAGAGAGAGGGAAATATATATATATATATATATATATATATATATAGAGAGAGAGAGAGAGAGAGAGAGAGAGAGAGAGAGAGAGAGGGAAATAGAGAGAGAGAGAGAGAGAGAGAGAGAGAGAGAGAGAGAGAGAGAGAGAGAGAGAGAGAGAGAGAGAGAGAGAGATAAAGAGATAGGAAAATAGAGAGAGAGAGAGAGAGAGAGAGAGAGAAAGAGATAGGAAAATAGAGAGAAAGAGAGATAGCGAGAGCGAGATCGAGAGAGAGAGAGAGAGAGAGAGAGAGAGAGAGAGAGAGAGAGAGAGAGAGAGAGAGAGAGAGAGAGAGAGAAAGAGAGATAGGGTACGTAGAGAGAGAGAGAGAGAAATAGAAAGATAGAGTGTGATAAAGAAAGAGAGATAGGGAAATAGAGAGAGAGAGAGAGAGAGAGAGAGAGAGAGAGAGAGAGAGAGAGAGAGAGAAAGATAGAGGTAGAGAAAGAGAGAGAATTAACTAGAGATAGCTACAGAGATAGAGAGAGAGAGAGAGAGAGAGAGAGAGAGAGAGAGAGAGAGAGAGAGAGAGAGAGAGAGAGAGAGAGATAGTAGTAGATAGAGAAAGTTGGCGTGAAAGAGTTAGCTTGGCTGACCAATTGTGTGAAAAGGACAAAAACTCTCTCTATCTCTCTCCCTCCCTCCCTCTAGAAGAAACTATGAAACTAAAAGAGGCGAAGGGGTTTTGCCCACTACATGCATTGCCATGTACACCTGGGAGAGCACGTATGTGTCTACCCATATAGGATTTCACAAATAAAGATGAGATTTTGACCCGGTGATCCTGATCTCCGTAGACCTCTGGACCGAGGTGTGCGGAGATCGGGCAAGGCTAGAGAATGCGAGGTAGTTTACATTGTGAGGAGTATATATATTAGAACAACATTCATAATCATTGTAGATGGCAACGTCATCAACTAACATGGAGGAAAAGATTGCAGTCTCGTGCACGCTCTGCAAACATCAAATCTTACTCAAGCGTAGGATATGTAATGAGCATGTGCACAAGTACAGAGAGTTTGCTAGTAGAGAAACCGTACAGAATCTACGATACCACTATTACGGAGGGCATTGATTTTCATGACATAACAACTACATCTGAGAGAGAGAGAAAAAGGATTATGCGTGAAGGTCTAGCCAATCTACATGCAAGGATGGAAGCAGAGGAGGGCTTACAAACATGGCAGAAGGATGGCTGGTGCAAGAGTCTCTTGTCTTGACGACTAAATTTCTATCCGTTTCTGACCCACAAATGCCTCGACTATGGAGCGATGAGGAGGATGCAAGATTGGTGGGAGAGAAGCCGCAAGGGCAAGGGGTGCCGAAGAAAATGGACGACGCCACGAGAGAAAAGATCATGAAGTTCTATATACTAAATTCACAGCCGATGGAAAAATGGCTTGAAAGGTACGAAGAAGAGAAAGAGAGATGCCATAGGGTACATGATGCAAGGTTTTGTTTTCTAGGTTATGTTAAGTCATAAGAACGTTTGGTTATGCATTCAATAAGATAATATGGCTGGCTTCTAGCTAACTTCTTTGGACAATTAATGAAGTATCTTTACATCTTTTGAGTTGTTTTTGCTACCAGAACTTGAAGTAAAGGACTTGACGGCCATTCCGTGTGCAGATAGAGTAAGGCATACTTGAGCTTGACAGGGTTCCTTAAAGAGAGCTTAATGGTCAGGCCGTGTGCATCATTAACTCGAGCACTTGAGTCTGGCAGGGTTCACTAAACATGTTATCCATGATTGAATGCTTTGAAGATACGACAGATACAGTTCAAAGATTTTTGATGGACATCTACCTAATGATTAAGCTAGAACATTGATGATAGGGTATAAACCTTATTTCATTTTTCATATGTTTACCAATAATGTGAGTCTAATGATGGAAAGAACTTAAGTTACCGTTAACACATGCAGATTGAAGTGCAGTTGGCACAGACCGGAGGCTATGCAGGTTCAGAGGTGGTGGATGTCGAGCAGCTCCGCTTCCATGATAAGAAAAAGAGCAGAGAAGAGCAAGCTAAGCTTCTTTGAAGCCTACTTGATTAATGGTCAGTGATGAGGGCTTGTTTTAACAGGCCAAGCTTAATGATTAATGTATGTTAGATGCGTCTTAAAAAGGCCAACACATGCCTTGATGATGCCAAAAATGAGTATGATCGAAGTGAGCAGAGATGGAAGACTATGATCTAGAACTATAGTGCTTGAAGTGCTCTATCGGCCTGTCTTTACGGCTCGTCGATTGGAGCTAGAATGAAGAAGTTATGGTAGTTTGAAGTTTGAGTCGATTGCAGATCCGTACCGGATTGGGCAACTACAGACCTGAGGGGACAGAAATGCAATGAGTGCACGGGCCTAAAGTGCTCACGTTGTGGGGCGCATCGGTCTTTTTAGATCAGTGATCGGATTTACGGTTTGTCAAGCTATTGACCGTTAAAGATTCACCGAGGGCCGATTACGTACTAGTGTGGTCGGCTCGGGCAGGTTTTCATCAGGGAATTTTTTACTTCGACCAAGTTCCGGAATGTCATTCTATACAGAACAATGATTGCAAGATATACCCAGTCTGGTTGCGGCAAGGAAGCTCTAGAGAAAATAATCATATGCAAAAAGGAATGCCTTTCTCCAAAGCCACTTGCCTGTACTTGTGTCTTGAGGACAGGAAATACTGATGGGGAAAACAAAATCCCGATGATATTGTCAGATTAGGGCTAATGGGAGTCTTGATGCCGGTATGTAAGCCAAATATGGTTATGTATGCACGAAGTACAAAAAGTTCTTGATGAGCCATTATCCAAAATGTCGTCTCATAAGAGCGTAATGATTGTGGGACAAGCCAGGCTCGATAGGGATGATGGAGAAAGATGTGCTGCTTGGCGGTTCCTTGCCCGATATGTATGCCAAATGTGGTGCCCTTCATAACCTAAAGGCTGCCCACTAAGACCGGCCGCCACTAACAAAGCCCGGCCGCCCAAAGCCAATATAATGGCCACCCTAAATAAAAGAGGGTGTGAGTAAATGGGAAAAGGAAAAGAAAGGGAAGGCATGACCAGCTGTAGAGAAGGCGAGCTGCGCATGGTGAAGAGAGGCTCGCGCCGACATGGGCGATGCTCTGACAGCGACGCGCATGAAACAAAAATGCGTCAGCTTGCTATCGCGCACGTTTTCGGAGCCGATCCTGGCGGATTCCGCGATGATCAAATCCGCTGCTGCCACATTATAGGGGGGTTTTTTACGCCTCCCTAGCAATGACGACGCCGTCGTTGCTAAGGGAGAGAGAGAACGCTATTAATAGTTTTTTTCTTGCATGATTTTTGGACTCCAAGCAAAGCCAAGAGGAGGCTATCAACGAAGAGGATCCGGGAGAAGGAAGAAAGGCATCGAAGTCCTTGGTCGGCAAGGAGGAGTAGGGTAACAAACAAAAGAAGAAGGAAGAGGATCCCGGAGAAGGAAAGTGGAGAGGAGGGCTCAGGAAGGCGAAGAAGACGACACAAGGGGAAGAGACTGAGGGAAAGCTCTCTCAAGCTCTCTCTCTCATCCTCTCGTCCTAGGCTAGCAGCATAAGGTGAAGCTAAGGCTCTCTCTCCCTCTCTCGGCCATAAGCAGCAAGGCCACTCAAGAAGAAGAGCTTGTAAGATCGAAAGCATGAAAGCAAGGGGATGTTTCTCCCTTGTTCTCGGATACCAAGCAAGGATGAAGGATCCCTTGATCTTGACCTTGACTTTGTATGGAAGATAGTTGAAGCCTGAAGGCGCTCGAGTGGGAGAGCTCGGAAAAGGAAAGAAGGGCAAGAAAAAGGTTGAACTGGAAAGGAGAAATTACTAAGGGCATATAGAGCCTGATGGCAATCAAAATCAAGTTGATTAGAGAAGGAAGTTGAAGCTTGTGAGCGGAAATTAAGACATGGCAAAACGCACAAAGCAGGGAGTTGTAGCACAGTTGGTAATAATTGATGCATGATGATCGACAAAATGAACTTACACGAGGTTTGAAAAATCTTGAAAGTAGAAGAAGCAGTTGAAGCGACATGAGGGAATTTCCATCACCGTCATCAACTAAAGATTGATTAACATTTTGTTAAGTCCGGTGTCATAACGGCCCGGTTAATCCTGTAAAACGGGAGCTTAAACTCCTAGTTAGCAGCTGATCCAAGTGATGGTGCTGTTAACATCCCACCTTGGCTAAGAATTTAGTTGTACTCAAAGCTTTAATCAATTAATTGAAGGGTACGGTGATTTCCAGATTCAGTTGCATCTGTTTTTCTCCTTCTCTCTCTTTCACACCTCTCACAGCTAGAGGCCCGGGCTCACGTTTCGAATACATATCCCCCGACATCGACACGATTTCAGGCGAAGCCCAATGACTAGAGGCTTACCCTTGCCAGACTGTCTCGCTCCTCTACCTGAATTCCCTACAATGGCATGGTTGGACAAGAGAGTGAGAGCAGCTCGACAGATCAGAGAACCCTTATCTCCAGAAGAGGAAGAGCTTGTTGTTGGATGTGACTGGAGGTATAATACATACATGGCACTGTGGTCGCATGAAAAGCATTTCAGAACACAAAAAATTGATAGCAGACGAAACACGTTTGACAGTGGGGTAATGGTTAGTTTCATGCAAAAGAGCAGGGCCAGTGCCAGAGACACGAATGAGAGCACTAGCAACTTGGATTATTGTGGTTTGGTGTCAGATATCTTGAAAGTCAGCTTTAGACGGTTTGAGATGTTTTTGTTGGATGTGAAGTGGTTCAAGGTGATTCCTTCTGGTCGCAATGCAACGGTATGCACAGATGGAAACAAGCTTGTGCAGATGGATTCTACAAAGGTTTGGACAGATGCGAGCAACACCTTTGCTCTCCTCGAACATTGCGAGCAAGTGGTCTTTGTACTGTACCCTCGAGAGAAACAATGGTGGTTTGTGGTTTAGGTTGCTTCAAGAAATAAACAAGTATTTGAAGGGCAAGAGCTCCTCGAGGAAAGTCGGCCAGACAACGTAGATGCTACTGTGACATTAGATGAGATGGACGAAGGTATGGTAGAGCAAGCTGACAGATATACGAGGGATGACGGAGATGAGGCAGATATGACACTTGTAGATGAAGATGCAATGGATGAAGACAATCTACCAGAACGAGTTGGGGTAGAGTTATGTCTGCAGTTAGAGATAGACGGTGATACGGTGCAAGATCTTATCGATGATGCCTCAGTAGTCGAGGCCTGTAAGTGTTTATGTGAAGATGTTGATATAAAATTAAGCTCTTTCTTAATTTAAACAAAGGTGTTCTGACGTTTTCTTTTACTTTCTTTGTGCAGGACTTTAGTATGGCAGACCAGTATCTAGATCCCACTTCTATGAGTACGGATGCATTTATGGGCTTCATCACACGGATGACGCCCAGTCAGATGGCAGATGCGTCTCAGTATTGGGTAGCCAGAGGCATGGGTACCACGCCTCCGGGCTTCACACCCGAGGGTCCGACGCCTATGGGAGGGACGCCTATGGGAGCAGACGCCTATGGGTACGATGCCTGCGAGGTCTCCCATCACGGCCGCTTTGACACCTAGTCGTACGGCAGAGGTGGGTACGTCATCATCTCCGCAGCACAGGCGCACTCACCAATCTCGACAATCGTCAGGTGGAGGTGGTGGTTGCTGCGCAGGAGGGTCCACAGATGCTTCGACCCCTCCTCGCTCATGACCGCCGTCGTACCCAGGCACACCTCTCAACACACCTCTTAGCACACCTCGAACACCTTGGGGGGCACACGATCCTAGTGCCTCCAAGGTCTATAGTGTACGGGCAGATGGACAGGTTGACATGGATAGAGTCGAGACTGAGATGAGACAGCGGGTTCGCCAGCTCGCGGAGCTGCAGTTTGCGACCACCATTATGACGCCTTGGCCTGATTAGGATCGCATCAAAGTCAATTATATAGTGGAGACCATCATGAGAGAGTATCAGCCCGCTCCGGGTTCAGAGGAGCTTCTGAGGAGGTGGATCACGGGTGTTGCACGGCACACCGTGAAACATCATCGAGATGCAGCTCGTCGGGCTTTCAGAACCGGCTCCCCGAAGCCTTCAAGAATCTCACACGAGACGTGGCAGCAGATCAGGGAGGATGAGCAGACAGCGGTACGATAGATGACCAAGGGCACATCTCATTTTGGCAGCGGAGGCTTAGACACCTTTCGTTATGATTTTGTGAGTTTCCAATCCAATCCTAGCTATGGCATTTTTTTAAAAACGCGATGAATCATTTATTCTTAATTACTTTGGTTTTTGTATAAACGCAGAATCTTGCAATGCATCGAGCCCTGACACGCCAGGAGGAGACAGATGGATATCGGAAAGGCGGTTATGAAGTATTGAATGATCTTGCTCCACAGGAGAGCTTGTAGACGGTGAGGCCTTAGAGTTTCGCTGATCGATTGAGGTGAGACGTTAATATGTGTGAGTTGATTTAATTAATTAACTATATTTGAAGTAATATCATACTAATTTTGTGACTCAGAGTCATCAATGGATTTCTATCTATGTTTTGTGAGACACAGACACATCTCTCTGTCTCTTTCTTGCATAGACTGCACGACGTGATCCGCCTTATTTAGGGGATGGCTTATTTATGTATGTAATACGAGGCGAGATATTCAATTTGTATTCTCACAAGTTAGAAGATTTATGGATAGCCCACGGTCTAAGTATTGGCATGATGTTAAGAGGATCTTTCGCTACTTGAGTGGAACTTTATAACTTGGGTTATTTTATCCCAAGGGGAGATTGTTGTCGCTATATTTACATGCCTTTGAGACTCAAATTGGTCTGGCTGTTATGACATACGAGTGTCCACAAAGTGGTTTTTGTTTCATGCTCGACGGCTCATGTATATCATGGTTGAGAAAGATGCAGCCTACTGTGGCCGCTTCAGGGCCACTTCTAGTTGCAGATCTAGATACAAGGAGGCGTTTTTTCCCTGAATAGGAGGTTTTTTCTCCCCGTGCATTGTATATACGCTCATCATTCTAGGGCTATCTATTGAGCACCAAGAAATACTCTTTCGCTTGTGTGCTTTAAGATTCTTCATCTTCTCCAATATGTGTATAATCCTTGCAACCCTAATTTCTACAATGAGGTTTGGTCTTCTTATTGTCATAGAAGAACAGGTGTTTTGCCCACCTTTTTATTGCAAGACTCTTTATCATGACGTTTGGTCTTGGCAATGTCTTAGGAGAACAGGTTTTCCCCACCTTGTGTTGTTTAGAAGACCGTTCACGATTGGAAAGAAAGATAGATAGGGAAAACCATGGATAGGCTATGTGAAATAAATGCATAGATGGAATGAAGCGATTGATAATAGAGGAAATGATTGTGTTGTCTTATAGAGAGAATATGTAGAAGCTAATGTTTTGAACCTTGTCACACTCGTCATTTGAGAACATACATACCTTGTGAAGTACAATCCTAGACCTCATTGGTCCCAATAAGCTTCTCCTACCAAAAGAGCGTAGCAACTTAGCGAAGGGTTAGATGATGATCATGATTTCCATGATATGCATATTCATTTTTATTTCATTGACATATATTCAAGTTCTTTGAAATCCAGTGACTTCGCAAAGTAAGTTTTGGAGGAGCTTGTAACAAGCTTAAAAACTAAATGATTGATATAGAGTATGTGCATTGAGACACAAATTCTATAGAGTAGGGGAATCTATTGAAAGGGGAATCCCCCTCTAAACCGTAAGGTTTCCCACTTTCTTGTAAATATTAAAAAATAACTTTTGATTTATAGAAATAGGAGATGTTGGTAGGAAAGGTTGAGGGATGAGCCTGTGTTGCCGACATGTCTTCTAAACCCAACCTAAGATTCAACTTGTTCCAAGTCTCTATGGTACAACCCAGTGAAAAAAGAGCAAGTGATAGCTATAGAACATGCAAAGAAAAGGGGCAAGTTGTTTGTTTCTATCTACGCAACCAGAGTATCAATGACAACACTCACTTTCTCGCATAGATGGAAACCATTATCATGAGCTGCATTGAATGAGATGGTGGGCCATTCATAATTTGTAATCTAACATTCTCAAATGATAGTTTCCATGGACATCTTAGAATGACATAAAAAGACATGCATCATATGTCCCTCAACATATGAGGTTTGGTCCTCTTAGTGTTATGTGAATATTTTTTCCACCTTAAGTTCGTTAGAAGACGAGGCTCTGGTTTGGTCTTTGCAATGTCTTAGGAGAACAAGTTTCCCCCACCTTGCATTTGTTGGAAGACTCTTGAGTCTTCACCCTTGGAAAAAGTGTTCGGGAAAAATGTGTCTCAGATTAATATCTTGTCATTTTCAATTTCAAAAATGTCGATTGAGGGAAAGGGGAAAAGGAAAAATTCCATCCCAAAATAGTGTTAAAACCCACAAAATGAACAAAATTTTCTAAAATTTCCTCTTGACAAATTCAAGGGAAGGAATTCTGTATGTTTGGATAAATGATTTTTCCCGAACACTGCTTGGAAAGAAAGATTTTCTCTCAAAAGCATGGTTTAATTGACCTTGTGGTACCGAAGCATCCCCTAAGTCTCTCAATCAACTAATCATGCATGTAGAACTTTGGCACCACACACAAGAAGTTTTGGATAAATTCTCACAATAATTCCCACATTGTGACTTACCTCAACATCATGAGCTTCTGTGAGGGAGGCACCGCATACGTAGCTAGATACGATTGGGGGCAAGGGATCGCCGGCCCTATGGGAGGGCCGGGGGTCCCCTGCCCCCAATCGTACCTAGCTAGGTATGCGGTGCCTCTAGAGCAGAAGCTCATGATGTTATTCATTGTATGAAAAACATTAGAAAAGACTTCATTTTCCTACATAAGAAAATCTATAAATCTTCTTGTGAAAGCAATGCAGGTGTTCGATTAATGAGTACTAGCAATAAAGAGCGTTGAAGTTTGGAAACCGGAATATGGAGTGTGTAACCAGTGATCACGTCATGCCTTTATCCAGAGCTAATTTATGCATGACACTCAAGCGAGAGACTCCTTGTAGATACAACGTCAGCAAACCAGAGAAAAATACTTGATAGCTGTGAGCAAATTACGTAAGTGCCCTCTTACCTATCGCCAAGTTTTGCCTTCTTCTGATCTAGGTGCTCTATCATTAAGCTAATTTCTTTGTCGTATTCTCATTCAGTTGTTTCATCGTTAAGATTGCTTCACCTTGTTCTCATTCACAAGAAGATTTAGAACTTTTCTCATGTAGGAAAATGGAGCCTTTTTCAATGTTTTTCATACAATGCATAAGATCATGAGATTCTCCTCGGGAGGCATGACATACCTAGCTAGGTACGATTGGGGGCAGGGGACCGCCGATCGACCGTCCCATGCCCTTAATTGTACCTAGCTAGGTATGCGGTGCCTCCCGAGGAGAAGCTCATGATGTTGAGGTGAGTCATAATGTGGGAATTATTGTGAGAATCTGTCCTTTTCCTTACAGGTTACTATGGAATCTGATAAACTGGAGAGCATTTCCACTTGGAGTGTGTATCAAGTGGATCATTTTGTGAGTCAACTGTTGGGTACAGAAGTTTACAACAGAGCTTTGAAGGCAAGCAATGTCAATGGAAAAGCTTTGCTGAGTTACAAACTCGATGACGGGAAGAAATTTGGAATACACCAATTATCTCATAGAGTTGCATTATACGGTTGGGCACAAGGAAGGATTAATTTCTATCAAGAAATGGTTACTATGCAGCGTCGTATCTCTATGGCTTCAACAAATAAAGCTATTGACAAAGAGTTGGGTAAGCACAACAACTTACAAGAAACTCCAAGTGTGAAGGTAGACTGCAAGTCAAAGATACTTGCTAAGGCAGTTTTGAAGGAGAGCTATGGGAGACAAGCAAGGATATGCAATGACAACATGGAGGACATGGTTCAAACATGGAGCAGGAAGATTTTCATGGGAGGAGTTTCTCACTGGAAATCTAAACAAGAATCCAAAGTTGAAAGCAACCATAGTACAAGTCATAGAGATGAGGAAGGAGGAACTCACATCCGTGAC
This sequence comes from Adiantum capillus-veneris, assembly GCF_014529385.1. NCBI lineage: Eukaryota > Viridiplantae > Streptophyta > Polypodiopsida > Polypodiales > Pteridaceae > Adiantum > Adiantum capillus-veneris. The sequence continues at coordinate 116,126,882 of NC_140958.1, forward strand.
CATAGATGAAGAGGAATGCAAATGGAGCACAAAGGAACTCTTTGCAAAGGTATCGACACAAAGAAACTACATGAAGAAAAAAAATCTAGAAGAACAAGGGGTTAAATCTCATGGAGACAAAATTACTCCTTTGCATCCGGACTCTAAAGCTACATATCAAAGGTTGCAATTTGAAGACGTTTACATCCCATCCATGGAAGTATCAAACCATCAAGCTGAGGATGGAGTAGAGACATTGATGCAAGATGTGCCACACAATGTGCTTCCCATATCGACACTAAAAGACACGTTCCTTGATGTTACCATGTTTGGAAGTCCATTTTTCATTCCAGAGCAAGTGATTCAATTTCGCTAGGATCGGCTTACAGCAAGAGCATCAGTATAGAGTATAGGTACTTTCAAGAATTTGATGAAGGAATGATTGGATTTGGATGTAGTACTCTCATAGAAAATCATTTGACTGGTCCTTATGAGAGGTGGGAAGTTAAAGTGACAGATTTAGCTATTGGCATAGGTATGAGCACTTTGTTGCTTCAAGGAACAAGGAGAGCAGTAATTACCATATATGTGGTAACTAAATATGTTCTCATTTGGTGAATGGTGTGTAGATAAGGGAGTCACTTTTTACAGACGATGGACGAACGTAGGCGCTCGTTGCTGTTGTATCCCCCGCTGCGCCATCTCTATCCCCCCCCCCCCCAAACGTTGCCCGACAACCCCCGTTGCCCAGCCTCCCCTGCTCGCCCACGCACTGCCTCTCTTTCGCGTTGCCGCTGCCTGCGCGCTGCAGCTTGTGCTCACGCCATTGCCGCACCCTCAGACCCCCCCCCCCCCCCCCCCCCCCCCCCCCCCCCCCCCCCCCCCCCCCCCCCCCCCCCCTCCCCCTGCTTTCCTTCTTCCCGATAGCTTTCTGCAATTTGGCACCTGTAGCACTAAGATTTTTTGGGGCAGTGTTCGGCGCACCCAGTTGGCAGAATCTCCCCGCTGCCCTTTTCTTACACCACAGTAGTAGACACAGATGGAGGCTCCAGCTCCGTCTCACAGAGGGACTCGATCGAAGCCCCCTTGCCCGACCCCGCTGAGCCCACCATTCCACTTGCTCTTTCGTCAACAGAGCAAGCGAGCCTAGCCGAAGAGGTACAACGATTGTAGGCGACTTCTATCATCTGCAAGATTCTCGGCACCCGACCTAGCAGAGGAGAGCTGTGTGCCCTTCTCCAGGCCTGCCTTCTCGCAGAGATGGACAAGATCTTGGACGTAGAGATTCTCGGATGAGGTTCTTATCAGATCGAGTTTGAGGCCTCGGAGATGGCGTCCAAGGTCATTGCCATGAGTCCACTGACCATCCGAGCAGCACGTGCCCACTTTTGACAGTGGAGACATGGTTTTGACCCTGTTTCGGATGTTCTAGTAGAGGAGGCAGACATACCCATCTCGGTCTGCTTTCTGGGTTTGCGGAGGGCGTACGTACCACTTTTATCCAGGATCGATCCAGGATCGGCTCAACCATTGGGACTGTTCTGGAGACACCTTGTACGGCAGTTGGCATTCCCTCAGTTCGAGTTTTGGTTATTCTTTTGGTTTAGACACAGTGTGGAGTATTCGGGCCTCTCGAACCAGTGCTTCATTTGTCGACAGATGGGCCATCTAGCGAAGGCCTGTCCACGGAGGAGGCCTCGACTTACACCACAGCCTCAGCCCCAGCCTGCAAGGGCTGGCCAGCAGCCACATTCAGAGAGATAGCGCACACATGCAGAGCCACTCTCTGAGCCTAGGGCTCCAGCGGAGGAGGGATGGAAATAGGCCCATGGTAGACGACAAGAGGGGCCACAACGTCAGCCTGGCACTCAGAGTGGCCTTCAGGCACCTACTCAACAGCAGTGGGTTCCCACGGGGAACTGCTTTCATTAGGCAAAATTTGGACTCACAAAGGGGCCCTTTAAGGAGTTTGACTTTATCTCTCTCTACCAAAACGGGCGCATGGATAATTTTTTGCAAACAAACTCCAAAGTTGGGGGAGGTTTGACAATTAGAATGTCCTCTTCAAGCTCTATCTACTGATATATAGCACGCCATGAGCTTCCTCATATTTTAGAAGATTCTTTTTTTGATTCACCTATGATGTGACAACTCTGTCGGAATCTAAGTGAATCAAAAAAAGAATCTTCTAAAATATGAGGAATCTCATGGCGTGCTATATATCAGTAGATAGAGCTTGAAGAATACATTCTAACTGTCAATTCTCCTTCAACCTTGGAGTTTGTTTACAAAAAGTTATCCATGCGCTCGTTTTGGTAGAGAGAGGTAAAGTCAAACTCCTTAAAGGGCCCCTTTGTGAGTCCAAATTTTTCCTAATGGGTCCTCTTGAGCAGGAGGCGGTCCCTGCTCCAGCCCCACCCCAGCTTCACCCTCGACAGCCCCTCCGCCCCAAAGTTCCCCCCATATTCCTCATCCTCCCCCCCACCTCCTGCTCCCGCCACCTCTTCACCCCGCTCCTCTGCCTCTGTCGCCCCCTCCCGCCCCTCTTCTCCACCGCTTCCCCCAACTCCTTCTACCCCCCCCTCCTACTCCAGTTTCACAATCGACCCACTGGACAGGACCTTCTCTGGCGGCTAGGAGACCTCTTGGCAGCGCCTTTGCCACGAGTCTCCAAGCGAGAGAGGTCAGTCTTTCTTACGGCCCCCTCTGTAGGTACAGACATCTTCCCTTGCAGCTATCCCACGTGATCTGACGAGCATTGGAATCGGGCGCCGGTGGGACTTCTTCGACTACGGCTTCACTCGTTTTCTCGGCGACCCCTCAGTAGAACATGAGGCAACCTGCTTTAGGGTCCATGCTCCGTTCCTTGCTGCTAGGGGGACAGAGGCCTTGGACTCAGTAGTTGGTTTCTTCTTCCCCCTTTACGGCAGGGCCCAGACAGAGTGGACTCTTGACTCAATGTTGGGATGGTTGCACACACAAGTCCTAGAGTTCTCTCACCACATGGGAGAACTAGGAGTTATAGACATGCTACAAACTTTGCGGCCATTGGCCAAGTTTGCGGTGACACCTCGAGACTCAACAGGATGTAGGCACATTGTGGTTTACTTATTTACTAATACACAGTGCTTTCCATGCTATGTATACATTCATGAGGACTCCTGGACAGAGGAGGTTGCTTTATGTATGGCTCGCTCTGCTTGGGCTTGGGCTAGGCACTCGTTGAAATCACGCCTATCTAGAGGACGCTCGGATGCAGATTACTCCCCATCTAGGCCAGTCTCAAAGATAGCTCGTCTAGCTGCTGCAACAGCATCTGTTCTTTTCCCCATGAGGATCGTCTCATGGAACGTGCAGGGACTAGGTGGGCCCTAGTTTCAACGTCAGCGGGCCCGACTGCGTCAGGAGCTTCAGCGTTTCCTTGTGGGAGGAGAGATTGATCTTCTTATGCTTCAGGAGCATCACCTGTGTGAGAGCCTCATTCGTCGATGTGGTCAGCTTTTGCGTGGATGATACGACACTTTTTGCTCAGCTACTTTTGGACGTGGAGGCATCCAGGGTGGGGTATGTATGACTATTGCGAACTCATTGCAGCAGGCCATTGTGGGCAGAGGGATTATTGTGCCGGCAGGGCTCAGTGGATTACTATGCAGGTTCAGGGTGGCCTAGTGGGTTTCCTGAACATCTATGTGCCCAATGTGGCGAGTGCTTGTGTAGAGTGTTGGTCACAAATTTTTGAGGCTCTGCCGCACGCAGAACATTGGTGCATAGGAGTAGACTTCAACATGTTGGAGGACCCTTCTAAGAGGATTGTTGACAGCCATGCTACTGTGCATGGAGTTGAGTTGGCAGCTTGGGAGAGGTTTTGTATGACTCTGAGGGTCTCGGATGCATGGCAGCAATCTGGTTTTGTGAGGCCCCCAGACAATCTTGCCTTCTCTCGATCGAACTGCAGAGTGGGAGGAGTGAATCTATCCCGGATAGATTGCTTCTACACTAGTGACCACTTCAGTGACTTGTGTTGGAATGAGGGTTGTAGAGAGACACACACGGCTTGGAGAAGACAAAGGAAGCTCAAGGCACACAATAGAGAGTGTATTACTTAGTGTGCAATGGAAAGATTGATATCCCTAGAGTGATGGGCATATATACAATGCTCGAGGGAAAAAACCTCCTAAAGAGGGAAAAAGTGTCCCGGCGGTCCTATTGTGTTCACATACATCACTACCACATGTATATGGTAAAAAATCCCCCCTAGAGTGATGCGGTGATCGAGAGCTGGTACATGAGTAAAGGGAAGTGCCATGCCCTAAGGACATGATCAATCCACAAAGGGGAGTAAGCCCAAAGCTTTGTGGAAAGCTTCAGGCTTCTCACAAGACAATGCCTTTGTGAAAAGATCTGCAAGGTTGTCCTGTGTTGGCACATAAGCCAAGTTGATCTCTCTTGCTAAGAGCCTCTCCCTGACATAGTGGTAATGCACCTCAATGTGCTTTGTGCGAGCATGAAAAACTGGGTTCCTCGCAACTGCCAATGCGCTTTGACTGTCAGTGTAGATAGTGTTGGTAGTGTCCTGTCCAACACCCAAATCAACCATAAGGCGTCTGAGCCATACAGACTCAACCGTAGCTGTGGACTACCCTGTACTCAGCCTCACAACTAGAAGTGGCCACAGTAGGTTGCTTCTTGCTCAACCATGATATACATGAACTGCCAAGCATGAAACAAAAACCACTTGTGGACACTCGCGTGTCAAAACAACCAGCCCAATCTGAGTCCGAAAAAGCATGTAAGTCTGGCGGCAATGATCCCCCCTTGGGATAAAACAAGCCAAGATGTAAAGTGCCACTAAGGTAGCGGAAAATCCTCTTGACATCCTGTCAATGCTTAGACCCTGGGCTATGCATAAATCTGCTGACCTGTGAGACTGCAAACTGAATAGCTAGCCTCGTGTTGCATACATAAATGAGGCAATCAATAGCAGTTTGGTAAAGAGTGACATCAACAGGATCGCCAACATCATGTAGACTCAACTTAAAACCTGGTTCCATGGGAGTGGCAATAGGTTTGCAATCCTCAAGTGCAAACTTACATAGCAATGTCTCTATGTAATTTTTCTGACACAAGGCAATACCACCATCACACTGCTTAAACTGTATACCCAAGTAATGATGCAACAGCCCCAAATATTTCATCTTGAAAGTAGCATTCAAATCAGCCTTAAATTCAGCAATATGTCTCTCATTTGGTCCAGTGATCAGCAAATCATCGACATAAAGAACCACAATGAGAAGTACATCACCCTCACGCTTTACATACAATGTGCTTTCTGTTGTACTGTTACGAAAGCCTTGTTTAACCAAATGAGTGTCCGCTTTCTCATACCAAGCACGAGGAGATTGCTTCAGCCCATACAAAGCCTTCTTACATATGCACACTTTGTCCTCTTGTCCTTTTATGACAAAACCACGAGGCTGCGTTACATAAACTTCCTCAAATATGTCACCATTCAAGAAATCAGTAACAACGTCTGATTGATGTACATCCCAACCAAAATGAGCTACCAATGCACATAGAAAACGCATAGTAGTCATACGACAAGCGGGAGAAAAAGTCTCTTCATAATCTATGCCCTTTTGATGTGCATAACCCTTTGCAACAAGTCAAGCCTTATGGCGATCGATCTCACCGTTCGGCTTGCGTTTCAACTTGTAAACCCACTTTGTACCAATGGCCTTTTTTCCAGGAGGCAAATCACATAAAGTCCATGTGTCATTTTCTATAAGTGCATCATATTCTGATTGCATGGAAGCCATCCAATTTTCTGAATTATGTTCTTCATCAAAAGAACCCACTTCGTACCAATGGCCTTTTTGCCAAGAGGCAAATCACATAAAGTCCATGTGTCATTTTCTATAAGTGCATCATATTTTGATTGCAGGGCATCCATCCAATTTTTTGAATTTTGTGCTTCATCAAAAGACAGAGGCTCCTCAACATCATGTAAGCTAGACACAACCAAAGCATAACAATTTGATGCATTAGATTCATGGCGAGAGCCTAAACAAGTACGGATAGACAAAGGTGCATCCAATTTACTGTCATGCAAAGTGTGCACAAGCCATTTTGGCATACCTCTAGCCTGCTCATTTTCAGCCCTTTCCTCATCAAGTACATCATGTACATCTGCATCAGTAATAGGCTGATCTATAACATTTTAAGAAACCCCCATAGGCTGTACATTTGCCTCATTGGAACTTACATTCGTATTTCCACCACTGAAAAGAGGCAACAAAGTGTCATAAATGTCTTGTGAGCTTACATTACTGTCTCTAGTACATGACAGCAGGGGCTAAACAGAATCTTCCACAAACACTACATCTCGTGAAACCAGAATACGTTTTGTTTGCAGATGATACCAGCTGTAACCTTTTCTTTCAACACTATAACCAACAAAAATGCATTTGACAGCCTTATCATCCAATTTTCTGCGCTTTGTTTGTGGCACCAAAGCATATGCCAAACAACCAAAAACACGCATGTGCTCAATAGAAGGCTTTCTCTCATGCCATGCTTCATATGGAGTAATATACTACAAGGATTTTGTAGGACACCTGTTAAGTACATAAGTGGCACACATGATGGCCTCAAGCCAAAAAGAATGCGGCAAAGCTTTACTTTTGACCATACATCGTGCCATTTCTGTCAGTAACTTGTTTTTCCTCTCAACAACACCATTTTGCGGAGGTGTATAAGGCACTCTACATTGGTGTTTTATCCCACGACTAGCCACAAATGCAATAAATTCATGAGACATATACTCCCCCCCTCGATCAGAATGGAGGGTGCCCATAGTACATTTCGAGACATTTTCAGCCATAGCCAGAAATTGTTTGAAGCACATGAAAACTTCGGACTTCGCTTTAAGCGGAAATACCCATGCATGCCTGGAGTAATCATCAATGAAATTCACAAAGTACAAGTAATTGCCCAAGGACGGAGTTTGCATGGGCCCACAAATATCACTATGCACAAGCTGCAACCTACATGTGGCCCTAACTGAACCATCCTTTGGAAACTTAGGACGCTACATCTTACCCAAAATACAGTCTTCACAAACATGTTTGACACGTGCTTCAAGAGGCGGCAAAGAAGCAACAATATTAGATTTTTGCAAATAGAGCAAACTGACAAAATTCAGATGACCAAAACGTGCATGACAAAGTTTTGCATCTAAAATAGCCCTTGAATCTGCAACAACATTTGCAAAATTTTGTCCACACTTTTCATACAAAGTGAGCTTATACATCCCACGGCACAAAAGGCCTGATGCAACAATTTCATCACCAAAACTGAGATCATGAATTGTACATCTGTCATCCACAAATTTGACTAAAACTCCGAGTCTAGCAAGTGCGGATATAGACAAGAGATTCTTCTTGATCCCAGGTACATAAAGTGCATCAACAAGTGTGAAGGAACTGCCATTTACAGCAGTAAGCACAATCTTTCAACTCCCTGAACCGGATAAGAGGCATTGTTGGCACAAGTGACTGAATTCCCATGAGGGACAGACTCGAGAGAGGTAAACAATTCATGATGTGAGGTAATGTACTTTGTAGCACCACTGTCGAAATACCACACATGTGAATCTGCAGCAACTGACAATCATGCATCATGAACAACAGGATTGTAAGTGCACTCTGCGCTAAAAGCCCATTCAACATCAACATTAGCATTACAGTCTCCTTTCACAGAAGACTCAACAATGGCTACATTTGTAGTGGAACCAACATTTGCAGTGGAACCACCCTCTTACTTCTTAGCCTCTTTGGCCTGCAACTTAGGACACGACTTGATTAAGTGATCATTAGCTTTACAATAATGGCAACACATCTTCTTTTTGCCCTTATCACCATAATTTCCAGACAAAGTGCTGCCAGTAGAAGCATTAGGAACAGAAGTTTTGCCACTCACAGCAGAACCATAAGAAGTGGCTGCATTGCTGTTACCACCCTTTCTTTGAGAAGCAATAAAAGCCTGTTCAACTGCATGCTGTCTAGTCCTGTTTTTCCTGGAAAGTTACTCTTGCAACAACAGCAATGTGCATAATGCATCAAACTTGACAACTTCAGGATTTCCTTGGGTCATCAGTCTCCAAGTACTAGCAAAAGTCTCTTAGAAATCTGGTAAGGCATCAAGAATAGTCTGCACAAGGGAACTGTCTGAAATGTCTTCACCTGCAGAAATAAGTTGCTCATTGATATCCTTGACACTATCAAGGAAAGTGTCCATATCATCTTCCTCATGCATAATCTTCGACTCCAGCTCTTTACATAGCAAAGCAATTTTAGCCTCATTGCGACTTGCATAAAGACCAACCAAAATATCCCAAGCCTGTTTTGTAGATTTTGTTGAACGGATGTGAGGAACTGTTGAGAGGCACATGTTAGAAACTGACTCTGAATAGCTAAGTCGGATTTTGACTTATCGGATATTTACTGAGCTGTATTTTGCTAAGTAGTCATGTTTACTGTGTCTGAATTGTTGTTAATGAAGTATGGTGGAGTAGATGGTTATTCTTGCTGTGTATGATGTTCATGTGTTGACCTAACCCACAACACATTTGGCGATCTCGCTGGGTTAACGTTTATTTTCAAGTAATGATGCATGTCAGAGGGAGACAGGAGAGTAGGAAGAGTGTACTACACAAGGGCTCAAGCACAGGCTGGAAACATTGATCCATTTAACTATGATCATGACAATCAGCAATCACCCGATGCTCAGGGGCAGCAACCTGTAGACCAAGGAGGGGTAGGATCAGGAGCAGCAGGAGAAGAGAGAGTGAGGCAATTTATTGGAGCTTTATTCCTGGCAAGAAGAACCACCAGGAGAAGGATCCAGTTTGACCCACTTCAGGGGGCTACCAGGCAAAGACCTAGGAGACCACCACAACCCATTCCAATGGCTCAACCACCACCCAACCCAAAGGTCAAGGCAGCCAAGTTTAGAGCAGAGAGTAAGGAAGATGCTGACTGTCATGTGGCACAGTTTGAAACTAAGTGGCAGGCAAGTGGCTATCAGGTGATGTATGCTGATGGAGTAAAGATGGAACAGTTTGCTGCCACATTGGAAGGAAAGGCCATGAGTTGGTTCAGCCAATATGGCATTGCACATTTTGCTACTTATAATGCTTTGAAGCAGGCATTTCTGCAGAGATTTAGAAAGGAGAAGACTCCGACTGATGTCCTGAGAAAACTCAGAGACATTAAGCAAAATAAGATGCTGGTTGAAGACTATGCACAGAAGTTCAGAATTTTAGTAGAAAGATTGCAAGGGAATGAAAGACCCACTAATGAAATGTTAGCAGGTTATTTTTTGAAAGGATTGAGAAGCAGCTTAAAGGGAGCAGTAGCTAGCATTGATATTGCTGGAGGTCTGGATGACCTTGTTACTGCTGCTGCAAGGGTGGAGAAGAGACTTGGCATGACCAAAGCAAAAGGAAAAGAAGACAGTGACTCAGATTCAGAAGAAGCATCTGAAGACACAGATTCCAGTGGGAACTCAGATTCAGACTCACCATCAGACAGTGATGAGGAAACAGAAAAAAGAAAGAAGAAACAGAGCAGTAAGAAGAAGAAAGTCAAGCAAAAGCAGAGTATTGAGCAAGATTTGGTAGGCAAACTTAAAAAGTTTGGTTATTCTGTTGTAGCACCTAAAGAAAAAGTGTATTGTCACATTTGTGAAAGGGATGGACATAGTACTGCTAGCTGTTGGTATAATCCAAAGAATAGAGGGCAGACAGCACCTAACATAGGAAGAGGAAGACCAGAAATTGGAGCAAATCAAGCAGTACCATTTAGGGGAAGACCACCATTTCAGAGGACAAGACCTCCTAGACCTCCTTGGAGAGAGCAGGAGAACAATAATAATAGGAGACCCTGTGTGTACTGTGGTGCACCAGATCACTGGGTAGGTCCCAATTGTGCTTTATGGGTGAAGCATAGGGAAGAAAGGGGAATGCCCATTGTGAGATATAATCAGCCCAATCAACCTGAAAATCAGCAACAACAGCAACAGCAGCAGCAGCAGCAGCAAAATCAGCCAGCAGCTCAGGCAAATGTAATCTTGTTTGATGTGTTTTCTCAGGATGAGCAGATTCAAGATACTGACCAAGAACAGGAGCAGCAAGGGAATGAAGAGGAACATCAATGGGCTTGTGACTGTAACCAATGTGTGCAGGAGGATCATGTTGAAGTTCTAGCATTGACTAGGTCTAAGGATAAAGCACCCTTGGATTGGAAGGAGCAAAAAGGGGTAAGAGACCGGGTTACAAAAAGGATTGCCAAACACCAAGCAAAGCAGGTGGATATTGAGGATGACCCAAAAGAAAAGGAAGAGCAGAATAAAGGGAGTAAGGAGGTGGAAAATAAACAGGATAAGGATTGGTTTGAAATACTTATTAGCTCACCTCTTCAATTATCTTTGGATCAGTTGTTGCAATTGGTTCTAGCTTTCAAAGACAGATTGTTCAGAAAGCTGCAGAACCTGAATGGACTTGGCACAATGGACAGGCAGTTTTCTCCAGCAGCAGCAAATAGAATTGATCCAGCAGATGTGGACTTTGTGGTACCAGTTATTAAAGTACACTTTCTTGGAGAAAATTTTGATGATGTGTTATTGGATGGAGGCTCTGGGGTGAATATTTTACCAGAGGCAGTGTACAAAAGAATGGAGTTGGGAGCTATGGCTCCAGCACCTTTTCAGGTGAAAATGGTAGACCAATCTAGGGTACAACCTTTGGGAATTCTCAAAGCACAGGAAATTCAGGTGTCAGGATTATCCTTTTTTGTTAATTTTGTGGTACTCAGAATGTCAGACTCAGCAGCTGCATATGAAATGCTATTAGGAAGTCCTTGGTTCAGATTGGCTAAAGTAAGCCAGGACTGGGGAGAAAATGTTGTCATATTGAAAAAAGGGAAAAAGAAAGTAACCATACCTATGAGGGGAAGGAAGATGGTTCCATTAAGTGAGAAACCATTGTTTGCTCAGACTATTAATTTTGCTGATGAGGTCACAGATGACCAAGAGGAAGAGTTCTTGAAGGCCAATCCAATTGTTGTACCTGTGTTTGAAGTAGATGTGGAAAGCATGTTACAGCAAGGTAAGGAACAGGATGAGCCAGATACAGGTTTAGCACCAGGACAGACAGTGCAGGGTAAGGAACTGTTACAGTTGGTGGACCAAAAATATGCTACGTCTGATAAGGAACAGATTCAGCAGGAAGAAAAGGAGGCCAGGGATATGGCTGAGAAAATTTATGAAAAGAAGTTTGGGGCATCAAGCAGGGTAGAAAAGGAGGAGCTTCAGGAGCTGAATTTCGGAACAGAGGCAGAACCAAGAATGGTCAAAGTGAGTGCACACATTCAAGGGGAATTTCTGGCACAGCTGTTGCAATTATTGGTTGATTATAAGGATGTGTTTGCTTGGGATTATTCTCAGGTGAGAGGCATTGACCCAGCACTACATCAGCATAGGATTAATTTGAAAGAGGGTGCAAAACCAATTGTGCAGCAAAGATATAGAATGAATCCTAACTTTGCCAAACAGGTGAAGGAGGAGCTTGATAAGCTCCTGGCAGTAGGGTTCATTAAACCTGTACATGAAGTATCATGGTTGTCTCCTATACTGGTTGTGCCAAAGAAAAATGGAGCTTTAAGAGTATGTGTGGATTATAGAAAATTGAATGAAGCAACCATTACTGATCCCTTTCCTATGCCATTTTGTGATGCTGTGTTGGATGCAGTAGCTGGTCATGAAATGTACAGCTTTTTGGATGATTTTTTTGGTTATAATCAGATTAGTGTTGCTGAGTCGGATCAGCATAAAACAGCTTTTATAACTGAATGGGGAGCCTTTGCATACACAGTGATGAGTTTTGGGTTAACCAATGGACCACCTTCATTTAATTTTGTTGCTCATAAGGTGTTTGAACCTTACTTACAGGACTTTATGAGAGTCTTTGTGGATGATTTCTCAGTGTTTGGAAAGAAGGATAAACATCTGCTACATCTGAAGCTCTGTTTTGAAAGATGCAGACAATTCAGGATGGCTCTGAATCCTTATAAAAGTGTAATTACTGTGAGGAGTGGAATACTTTTAGGACATGTGGTGTCAGAAGCAGGAATGGCTATAGATGTCAAGAAAATAGAAGCCATTCAAGCAGCACCAGTTCCTACCAATGTTAAAGAGTTAATGAGGTTTGTTGGACAGACAAAGTGGCACTCCAGATATTTGAGGTATTTGTCTAATGTATGCTTGCCATTAACTCAATTAACAAAGAAGGATGTGGCATTTGTATGGGATGAACCTCAGCAGAAATCATTTCAGATGTTGAAGAAAATGATATCAGTAGCACCAATTTTGCAGCCACCTGATTGGTCATTGCCTTTTCATGTGTTTGTTGATGCCTCGGATATAGCAATAGGAGCTGTACTGATGCAGGAGAAGGAGAAGGGATGGTTCAGACCTGTGTACTATGCAAGCAGGGTTCTCACAGGTGCAGAAAGAAATTATCCTGTGACAGAAAGAGAAGCTTTAGGGATGGTATATGCATTGAATAAGTTCAGGCATTACTTGTTAGGGAACAAGATAGTTTTTCATGTTGATCATCAGGCCTTGTTGTATTTGATCAAGAAGCCACTTCTTACTGGAAGGCTTGCAAGATGGATGTTGTTGTTGCAGGAGTTTGACTTTCAGATTGAGCATACTCCTGGGAAGGAGCATGTAATTGCAGATTATCTAAACAGGATTGAAACAGGTGAAGCACCTACTGGGGTAGATGATGCATTTCCTGATGCTCAGTTGTTTGATGTGCAGACTACTGTGACTGAGTCTTGGTATGATCAATTGCTGATGTTTTTGACTGATGGAACTATACCAAGGGAGTTCAATGCTGATCAGAGAAGAAAATTTGCACTGAAAACCAAACCCTATTTAGTTATTGCAGGGGCACTATATAAGAAAGGCATTGATCAAGTGATAAGAAGATGTGTGCCAGAATTTGAGCAAAGTGCAGTCTTGCAGGAAGCACATTCAGGCACAGCAGGAGGGAATTTCTCTGGAGATATTACAGGGAAGAAGATTTTGCAGGCTGGATTATGGTGGCCCACAGTTTTAAAGGATGCACATGATTATGCCAAAAGATGTGTAATTTGTCAGAAAACAGGTCAACCTGATTCAAACAGGGATAGGATGGGGGATCATCCTATTTTGCCTTTGGAACCTTTTCAAAAGTGGGGTTTGGACTTTGTAGGACCTGTCAAACCAACTTCCAAGAGGGGATGCAGATACATTTTAGTGGCTACAGATTATTGCACTAAGTGGGTAGAAGCAGTAGCATTGAAGGATAATAAAGCTTCAAGTGTGGCCATATTTCTTTATCATAACATTATGACCAGGTTTGGGTGTCAAGTGGAGCTGGTAAGTGACAGAGGAACTCATTTTCTGAATGAAGTAATTTCAGAGCTAACAAGGACACATATGATTATGCACAAGAAGTCTATAGCATATCATCCACAGGCTAATGGTCAGGCTGAGAGCTCCAACAAAACACTGGTAAGGATTTTGAAAAAGATTGTGACAGAGAATCAGAAGGATTGGGATGATAAGTTGGATTCTGCCTTATGGTCCTTTAGAACAGCTTTCAAAGTCACTACTGGTATGACACCATTCAAGCTGGTGTATGGGCTGGAAGTTGTGGTGCCTATGGAGTTTGTGGTACCAAGTTTAAGAGTCTCAGCAGAGAAGCAGTCTCCAAAGTTGTCAGTACTACACAGGAACAAGTATCTGATGCAGCTGGAGGAGGATAGGTTGGTAAGCTCTTACATTACTGAAGTCATACAAAGAAGAAGACAAGCATGGGTGACCAAGAATGTGAAGTTCAAGATCTTTCAAGTTGGAGATTGGGTAATGTTGTACAACTCTAAGCTGGGACCACATCCTGGTAAATTGTCATTGAGATATCAGGGACCATATCATATTGTGCAGGATAAAGGACAAGGGACATTCATCATAGCTGATGTGTTTGGTACAAGAGTGGAAAAGGCAGTTAATGGTTTCAGGCTGAAGAAATTTCAGGGAAAGCCACCTCATTTGGACTGGCCAAGTGTAGCCTGCATGACTGTAATACCCCTGCAGCCAAGAGATTCAGAATCAGCAAAAGGAAAAGGAAAAATGCTGGCTTGCATGGATTTGAGGAGGTCTTTTCATAGTATCCCATATAATTCACAGGTTGGAGGAAGTAGGCAGTTCCAAAGGGCACATCCGATTCAACATTGCAGATGTTGGAAGAGTACCTGTGTCGGAACTGACCAAGTCGGAATTTTTAATAAGAAATTATTAGGCCCCATTAATAACTTCGGGGAGTGTGCTGAAAAGAAGTTTCGTAGCACTTCAAGGATACCAGGTGGAGATATGTGTGCATGGTACAGCGAGTATAATCATACATGCAACAAAAGTTCAGTACGTCCAGTTCACATGCAGCAGAGCAGAGGATTCGGGTTTTCGCTTGAAGAAGCTTTATTCAGTCTTGCCATGCCGAAAGCAAAGCAATTGATGGCCATGCAACCACAGCCTGATGAGGAGCAGACCGAAGGTTCGGGGCGACGGTTGAGAAGCAAAGCTTTGCCTATGCGGCTTGACGTTAGCAGTGCAGACGAAAACAGTGACTCTGTAGAAGAGGAAACGCCAACGCCGACTCCTGTGTCAGAAGGTAAGGTGATTCAAGCATTAATGGACCCTTTTATGGACTTCAAAATTGACATAGATTGTCAGGCAGAGCGCAACGCCATATGGTTGCAGCAAATAGGATTGTATGAGTTTGCGATTGTGCCTTGGGAAGAATGTAGAAACAATGTATATGCAAAGTCTCAGTTGGAAATACTTAGGAAGACTAAGGGGAGAGTGTCACCGCATGTGGTACTCAATGTGGAGTTGGTGTCTGAGGTGTTCAAGCTGCCTTTTCATCCTAATACACCTATTCCAAAGTGTTCAGAGGAAGCACTGTAAAAGGAGTTTGGTCCAAGAGAAGGAGGCAGGCAGTATTACATGTTAAAGAATGTGGCATATGCTAGGAGAGA
Source organism: Adiantum capillus-veneris (assembly GCF_014529385.1). Lineage (NCBI taxonomy): Eukaryota > Viridiplantae > Streptophyta > Polypodiopsida > Polypodiales > Pteridaceae > Adiantum > Adiantum capillus-veneris. The sequence goes on from NC_140958.1 coordinate 116,142,001, forward strand.
GCAGCTTAAGTGGTACTTGGAGAGGCTATGCTTTATTGTGAAGTTTGATTATATGTCAAAAGAAAACTTTGCACCATTAAGCTATGCAGAGCAGGGAGGAGAAGTGAGCTGGGCTCACTGGGTGTATGAAAAGTTTGCAGCAGAGATTCATTCTTCAGACAAGAGGAAGACACAGGCAAATAGTAGGTTATGTGGTTACTTGTCAGCATTGTTTTTTTTTGCACAGAGAGTACAGAATGGTGAAGCAAGGTGGCCTGTGAAAGCAGAAAAACTGGTGCAGGAGAAGCAGCAGCCAGTTCAGATTGAGCATCCCATCATGGTGCATTCTGAAAAGATAGGATTTGTGAAGTTTAATGCTAAGCATATGGAGGCTTATGAGGATTTGGTGAAATCCAAATATACTCCAGGAGAGGCCTTTGAAGAAATCACAGCAAAAATGTAGTTTGCAGAATTTGGCACCATGGATGTTGATTCACCAATGCAGGTAAAAGCAGAGGAAACACCAATAAAGCTTGGTAAGGCTTTCACATTATCCAACAAGAGGAAGAAGTCTGAACCAGTCAGCAGAGTGTTTTCTAGATTAGATTTCAGTGCTGAGGAAGTCTCTGGAGTATCAGTAGACACTGGGAAATTGGACAGTGATAAAGTAGTTCAGATGCTGCAGCAGGTGCAAGAATTTGTGAGGCAGCAGAATAATATGCTGAAGGTTCAGAGTATGCAAGCTGAAAGGAATGCAGAAAAATTGATGGAGTTTAAAGGACAGGTGTCACAGGTGAAAGAGTTTGAAGAGCAGATAGCTATGATGAAAGTAAAGTATGAGCAGGATATGGAGGAAACAGTGGGGAAACAGAAGATGGAGTTAGCAAAAGTGAAGAGATCATTGGGGGAGTTTAAGCAATGGACTGAGAAAGTGGAGGCAGCGGTTGCTTTGGAATTGGAAGACATGGCAAAGAGAAATGCAGAGTTACAGGTCACTGTGGAGATGCAGAGGTTGAGATTGGAACCTTTGCAGATACTAGAGCAACAGATGTTGGCACAGGAGGAAATTAGCTTGAGTGCAGTATTAATGAAAGAAGGAGAAGTGTCTATTCTCAAGAAGCAGTTAGCTTTGGTTGCACAGGAAATGTGGCAAAAGACCAAGGAAAGAATGAGATTTGTCATTAAGTATCCATATGAGGTGCTAAAGGCAGGGTTAGTGCATGAGGTAGAAGCACAATTGTTGAAGGAAGTGGAGGAATTGCAAAAGGAGAGAGACTGTTTGAAGCAGCAGGTTCAGCAGATGGAAGAGAATAAGAGACAGCAGCTTGCAGAGGCAGAAAAGAAAGAGGAGAATTTTACTAATAGTTTTTTGATGCAGGATGTAGCTGAGGAGAAAGTGGCAGAAGAGCAGATTGATACTGTGATTGCAGATAGAGCACAAGAGGTGGAAATGGGAAAAGCTGATGCAGCAGATGCAGTAAAGGAAGCAGAGCTGGTGGATCATAAAGTGAATGATGAGGACCAGAGTAAGGAAGAAGCTGTGCAGTAGAGGGTGGATTCCTGATCAAGGGATATGTGAATCCGGGTCAGATTTCTGCGAAATCTACCACCGGGGCGTACCATGTGTTGAGAGGCACATGTTAGAAACTGACTCTGAATAGCTAAGTCGGATTTTGACTTATCGGATATTTACTGAGCTGTATTTTGCTAAGTCGGATGTAACTGTCTTTCAGTTGCAGTCTGCTGAATGTCTTGTGACTGGGTAGTTAAGTCGGATTTATCTATATAAGTGGGGAATGTATCTGCGCAAGAGGTATCTGTTCTCTGATATGAATGTGATGATGATGGTGCAGTGCAGCAACTATTCAGTGTATTGTCTCTGCTTACTCTGATATTTTTGAGTAGTCATGTTTACTGTGTCTGAATTGTTGTTAATGAAGTATGGTGGAGTAGATGGTTATTCTTGCTGTGTATGATGTTCATGTGTTGACCTAACCCACAACAGGAACAATGGTGAGCTTCACAAACAATGCAATCAATGCATGAGCCTGTGCAGCCTTAACATCCCAACGAGCTTGTTCTACCGTAGGGAAAACAACTCTAACTACAACAATCCTTGCAGCAAGACCTGCAACATCCTCAACATCGCCTACATCCTCAGAATCAGGACGTACATCAATGCCCTGGACAATGTTCCAGACGCTCTTTGACACAATAACAGGTTGTATCATATAAGCCCACATAGGGTAATTGTCCCCATCCAACCTATCCTCAGCAGCAAACATCTTGAACACATCTATGTTGTTGTTGTCAGCCATGGTAAATGTTGCACCTAATGTGAAAACTGCCTAAGAATAGGAGAAATGGAGTGGGAACAACACGTGCTATATAGCACAAACTGTAGAAGACTGTAAGGCACCTGTTATGCAGAAAACGGCATTGACATAAATTCTGCACAAAATGACAAAATTGCCTGTGCAGATCTGCCTGTAGTGGAAACGGAGGCCGAAATGAGCCCGAATCAGAAATCTGAGCAGACAAAGCTCTATGAGCTGTCCCAAAATATTTGTCGACCTGTGAACGCTCGCCTAAGCTCATTGAAATCGGAGAAAGTGAGCAGGCGTGTGCTGGAGCAGCTGGCGACAGAGCCTAGGAGGACGCAACCTGCTCTGATACCAATTGTTGGAATTAGGGTTTCAGAGAGACACACAAAACTTCGAGAAGACGAAGGAAGCTCAAGGCACACAATAGAGAGTGTATTACTTACTGTGCAATGGAAAGATTGACAGCCTTAGAGTGATGGGCATATATACAATGCTCGGGGGAAAAAACCTCCTAAAGAGGGAAAAAATGCCCCGGCGGTCCTAGTGTGTTCACACCCATCACTACCACATGTATATGGTAACAACTTGGGAGGGTCAGTGGGCATCCTGGCAGGGACCTCCTTCTCGAACCATGCACCAGTGATCCTCACAGTGGCAGACAGGCAGAGGAGTGGGAGCACAATGCTTCGCATCCTAGAGAGGGTCTTGTTGGACTTAGCACTTAGAGAGACGGTAGAGGCTCTCTGGACAGAGGGCATGGACAGGTAGGATTCTCCTGCTGACAGAGTGGCCTCAGGCCTAGCTCAGATTAGCCATTTTTTTCTTCAGGAGTCTCTCACTAGCTGGGCTGCAGCAGCGAGAGAGGCGAAGCAGCGTCTCAGACAGGGCATTGCTTCGTTACAATGGATGTAGGAGCAGCATCCATAGAGTCCTTGGCTGGAGGAGCAGTTACAGCGGGCTCGACAGGAGCTTGCTAGCACAGAGGAGAGGCGAAATGAGTTTTCTTTCCATCGACAGGCATCTCAGTGGGCTCAGGCAATGAGACCTCGGCACTCGCATACCAAGGTCAGTCAGTTGAGGAGGCCCGACGGATCAGTTGCTTCTGAGCCCGAGGATATGCGTGCAGTTGATACTGACTTCTACCGTGAGTTACTGTTTGTAGAGCCCCAGTTAGAGCGTCAGGATGCATGTAGGGAGCAGGTTTGGGCATAGATGCCTTGTCTTGTGTTTACTGAGGAGATGCGTCAGAGGCTAGAGCTGCCACTTCAGCTTGAGGAGCTGCACATAGCTCTTAGGGCCCTCCCCCGTGGTAGTTGTTCAGGTGAGGATGGGTTGACTCCCAGTTTTTTCTTGGAGTACTAGGACCTGCTTGGCGCAGATCTCTGTCGTGCTTTTCAGTACATTTTTCACACAGGAGTGATGCTTGACAGCATGAGTGAGGGTCTGATCTACCTCATTCCCAAGGAGGGTGGCTCCTTGGATGAGATTCAACAGTGGCGCCCCATCACCATCCTCAACTCAGCCTACAAAATTCTTGCCAAGGCTCTGAGTTTGAGGATTCAACCACTTCTAGAGAGCCTTATACATTGGACCCAGACAGGTTTTGTCAAGGAACGCAGTATCCTTGACAACATCTTTACTTTTTGGGAGGGTTCTGCCCTGGCACGGCTCCGTGGTGAGGACCTTGTGATTCTTCTCCTCAACTTTGAGAAGGCATATGGCAGAGTTGACGGGGACTTTCTAGAGGGCACTCTACGCAGGATGGGCTTCTTAGATGCTTGGATCAGAGGGTGTCAGCCTTGTACAGATAGGCTCATAGTCAGGTACTTTTGGCAGAAGGTAGAGGTGATCGCTTCATGCTTACACGCTCAATCAGAAAGGGCTGTCCTCTTGCCCCCTTTCTCTTTCTGTTCTATGCGGAGGTGATGAGCAGGTTTTTGGTGTCACAATAGGTTGGTCTACGGGGCTTAGCAATCCCTATTCGGGGAGATGAGCTACTGGACATTGAGTTTGCCGATGACTCAGCCTTGTACTTAGATATCCAGGAGGCCAACCTTCACAGATGTGAGAAGGATTTGGAGACCTTCTGTTGTGCATCGGGCGCACTGATTAAATGGAGAAAGACAGTGGCTTTCTCGATTGGTAGTGCTCATGTGCTAGATTGGATGGTAGGAGAGGGTTTCAGGTGGATCCCCCCAGGGACTGCAGTTCAGTACTTGGGGTGTTAGGTTGGGTTGGACTTGTCTCCCAAGCAGCAGATTGCTCCCCTTCTCCTGTCTATCAGCACATTGTTGTTACATTGGAGCTCAGCGCAACTTTCTTTGGCTGGCCGAGTAGTAGTTGCCAACCAGCTGTTGTTGGTGACTATGTGGTACATCACTTCCTGCTGAATCTTCTCGAATTCTTGTATCAACTAGGTAGAGAGGCTGATCAGGAACTTCCTTTGGTCAGGACGTGACACTAAGATAGACCGATCCAAGGTGGCTTGGCAGGTCATCACTCTTCCTTGTTCACAGGGAGGGCTTGGGATCATTGATCCAGCATAGCAGAGCAGAGCCCTTCTTGGGAAGTTCATCGTCAAAGGACTTCTTCCAGGTGAGGAGCCCTGGAAGGAGTTGTTGCTACAGCGGATTTGTGCTAGGGTGCCTCAGTCAGGAGTCCCTTGGATACCTTCGACCAGATGGATCTTTACAGAGATGCACAGAGTTGGTTTGAGCAGGAGATTGGAGGACCGCTTTGCTGTGAGTTTGCTTCGATCTTGGGAGCTCTCACGGCGTGGCCTGGAGCAGAGATAGCCGACGTGCATGGAGGAGCGCCTACGGAAGCCCCTCGTCATGAACCCCATGGTTAGCACTCAGAGAGACCACTTGGTTGGTAGTCGGCCTCATGTTTCCTGGGGTCCCATGGCAGCAGGTCCAAAGCGCTCTCTAGGTGACTCGCTAGAGTTCACAAGTTTGTCAGAGGAGGTGTAGGGGCTCCAGCTACAGGGCATGAGAGGGGTGCAAAGCATGTGTCAGGACATCTCAGAGTCAGTTCCACCTGAGTGGCTCACGCCTCTCAAGCTAGTAGCACCCCGATGGATGGGAGCCTTTACACGACTGAAGGTTCTCATCTCAGTGAGGGCCTACTCAGAGACTGTCCCAGCCCTATTCTTCGAGCTTCAGGGTGGGGGACGCCTATAGCGAGTTGCAGTAGAGGCCCCCCAGGTAGCAGAGTGTTGTTTTCAGAGGATCCGAGTAGTGGGCATCTGTGGGAGGACTTGGGTCATAGACCTTGAGACTGGACACTAGAGGCTGTGGGCTTGGGAGTCTTGTCCACGGGCACGAGTACAGTGGGATCCCGGTGAGTGGCTATGGAGGGACCCCTTCTCCTTTGCAGACCACCTAGGAGTCCCATTCTTTTAGTACACTGTTTGACTGGGACGTCATATACTAGCAGCACAGAGAGAGGCCCGCCCCGTTACAGCACCTCATTGGCAGGAGGAGGGTCTCAGAGTTGAGTTCTTGGCAACCTTTTGGGAGAGTTTATGGGAATCCAGACAGCCGAGGCGAGTCACCTTGTTTCAGTGGTTAGTCGCACACAGAGCTACAACAGTAGGGAGCTGGCTAGTGCATAGTGGTCTCTCGGTCACATGTGCAGCTTGTGACCATTTGGTGGCGAGTCAGCGTCACAGTCTTTGGGACTGTCCCTCGGCCTAGCATGTGTGGCTACGAGTTCTTCGGCTGATGCCTGCTCTCTCCACGGCTCGACAGTACACTTGGGGGGCAACGGCTTGGTCCACCCTCACGGGCCTAGCACTTCAGTTTGAGCTATCTTTCACCAGCAGGATGAAAGTGATGCAAGAGGGGCGACCTACACTCCAGCCTACTACAAAGCTTACTCCATAGGAGTGGTGCAGTGAGAGAGAGGAGTGTTGGGAGCTCATCAGTGGCCTAACACTCTGATTCATCTGGCGGGCCCGCTATTTCCGCATCTTTGAGGCTCGCCCTGTGCCACCAGCAGAGACTATTCGTGACTTTTGGCTAGAGCTGATCCATACTCTCAGAAGACAGCTTGAGGGACTACAGGGCAGCTCTGACCGCATGCGGGAGTGCCGCGAGGCTTTTCTTCGAAACTGGCGTCCTGGGCCTTTCTACACCATAGTCCAGGGTGTACTCCGATGGCATTACCGACCACCTGTGTGGCTCTTCCCTCCCCCCATCTCTTGATTTAGCCCCATTGTACATATACTGGTTTTTTCATTGGCAGAGTCTCCCACCATGGTTGTTGTAGCCCTATGGGCAATTTCAGTAACTAATAGAAGGATCTTTTTCTCGGGAAAAAAATAAAATAGGTTCTCGTTTCTATGAAAAGAACAATTCCAAATTAGAATCTCTCTTGGTTGATTACTAAAATTCCTTACATTAGGGTGAAAAGTTGATACTTCCTGCTGTGTATCTTTTAATGGCGGAGACTGTTCCAGAATCGGAGAGTGTCCACGCACTAGTAAGCTCCACATTTTGTCTTTTTCTCACAAAATAATTGTTGATTCAAGCATATATTCATCTTTATTGTGAGGTCCCCACCCCGTCGTATCAAACAACGGATCTGATGGTAAACCTGGTGGCCACTAGATCTATAGCGGAAGCAAACAAAATGGTTCGGGGTTCAACTAGCGGACGATCTCTCATCACAAAGTGAGTCGAGTTCGAGCCTACTAGCAACAAGATCTAGCTCCACCTCGCAGGGGAAGCGTACTTAACTATTTAGCGATCCTAAGACCCACCTTCCAAGAGGAGAGAAACCCCGAGTGCCTTTTTCCCCATGTTTCAGAGGCACGTACTCTCGAGGATTCGCCGCTCAAGGGGCAATGAGTAATACCAATATCGAGTAAGCACTATGGGGACAGAGAGTTCCCGACGAATCGGGACCACCCATCTCGTAGGCATTGGCAACCTGAGCCAAGTCCCCACTTTCCACCCCCACACTCACACTTCCTTGTGTGACCTAATTACTACCACAAAGGTTGTTCAACATAAAGATTCCTTGTTTAATTCCGAATCACATTGTTCATTAATACAACCCTTCAACCAGTATTGCAAACAACACCAAGACAGAATTCTAGTAAAAATTCTACTCAAACTTATTCATAAAAGTTCCAATGTTCTGGAGGTACAACATCCCCCCTCCAGCGAGAGTTTACTCCTCCCGTTGTCGCCTAGCTGCCCATACAACTAGGTATGTCCACCGCATAGAAAGCACGACATGAACATTCCCACTGCTTAACCAGCAGACGTGGGTTCCCACCGCTTAACCAGCAGTCGTGGGTATCCACCGCTTAACCAGCAGTCATGGATTCAAGAGCCCTTAACCAGGAACTCTGCCCCCTGTGATCAGTAGGGGGTTCATGAATAATTCAACATTGGAAATAGAATGAGCATGACGAGCTAAATTTTCCCTAGCAGACATTCTTTCCTATTGCAAACAGCATTCCCATCAATCATTTCCTTCCTACTTTAGAACTTAATGTACAATGATTTCAATGCCGAGGTTTCCGTCGGATTTCTCCAACATGTTTGGGGATATGAGCATTCCTAACTAGCGTATGCAATGTTAATTTAAACAACTTGAATAAAAATATGATCTACCTCTTTCACTTCTTCATCGATGGCCCCTGAGATGGCCGGTATTTGTTCCTCCATGGGAGCCTTCCCCTTCCCGTTGACATTGCTCGTTCCTGCCTCGCGATCATGGGCACCACCGAAGCGCGTCCTCTTAACCGGGGCCATTTCTCACTACTTCAAATGATTAGCTTGGAGAAAGAGCTAAGGTTCACAAGCATCATAACAGTCCAATGGGTAGATTAGTGACATCAATTAATCCGTCCTATATGAGAGTCTAGATTTCTTTCATAAAGCAATCATTAAGGATGGCACATAATCCTATGGGAACCGGCTCTAAGATAATTATTCGGCTTACATGATCAAGAATAATTAGGATTTCACTATTGGAATTACCAGCGAATTGGATTAAGTATGATTAAAATATTTCCTAGCAATTAGATGATGCAGATTTACCCTATGCATATGTGTGAGGAAAAACCAATTCCTAGAGACTTATTGACGGATTAATATCTCCTTAATTACCTCTTAATGCATAAGAGAAATGAATTCAATTAAGCTACAATGTTAATGAGTGATTACAATAGTGATTCTCTTCAATCTGCACAAATACTAGCTTATCGATTAATTACTATGCTATCTAGAGAGAGAAGATTCTGATAATTATGCTCTAATCATTAATCGAGAGTGAAGAATGGCTGATAATTCAGCTATGGAATGATGATTACATAATAGAGTACGAATAAGGAGAATTTAGAGAGTAGTCAAAGAGATTTTCGGCTAAGAATAGGCATAATGTACGAGAAATTTTTGGTGGTAGAGAAACGGATTTTCAGATGGCATTAATTAAACTGTCGTTACCGTGATTAAGAGCTGGTAATCTTCTCGATTTTCTGATCTAATCGAGCTTCTTGAGATGAAAATTCGGCAGCACCTCCCTCCTAGCTTCTTCTTCAATAGGTGTGTGATTCGGCAGAACCTCCCCAATGTATGTGGGTGTGTATGTGATCATAAGTGTGTGTGTGTGTGTGTGCAGGTCTTTAAATAGGCTCCTACAGGCTGAAAATTGATCTGGGTTGCTAAATGCATCTGGGAGCTTCTCCAATTAAGCATGGCAAGTCCAGTTCTCTACCCACCAAGTGTCAGGTTGGCTTGGTTAACTGGTTTTAAGACTGAGTTGCAGGCTTGGCAGCTTTCCCAAGACTCCCACAAAGCAAGAGGGCGCCCCCTAGCTGCTAAAGCTGATCTGGAGTGGCCTCAGACCTGTGTCCCGGGTCCCCGGTGCCTCCCGGATAATTTTGTGAAAAATTGGTTTTAGGCTAAACCGGGCCATACGAGTCGGATTTAGATGTCGTAAATTGCTATACTAAGCTCTAACTAAGACGTACGGGTCTGAGTACCTTCCATATTTAGCAGCCCCCCCCCCCGGGGTCCGAAAATGTATTTTTTTCAAATTCGGGGTACTGGTGCAGTTTTTCGAGACGATCAAAACTGGACGGGTCGGGTGACCAAAAACTTACTATTTTTGGAAATTTTTCACAAAATTTATTTTAATTCACATTTTGAAGCTTTATAACATTCTAAACATCATGGCACTGACAAAATATGGAAAACTGCTAAAAATAGTAACTTATTCCATTGTATTCATTTCGTGGTATAAGGGTGCTCTTGTGATCAGGTCAGAGACCTTACATTTATGACATGGAAGCATAAGCAAGCTTGTTTTGTGTTCAAATGTTGTCATGCCACCCAATCTTCTCCTCCTAACATAATGCTTGCTATTAGTTTATAGCTAAAGTCATATCATTGGTGGACTTGCTTGTGTTTAACCACCCCCTCCTACTTAAGATTGTTATTGTTTCAAGTCACAAGCTCATGTCATCTCCTTTTCCCTTTGGATAGCACTCTAGACATTCTTCTTTTATCAAGTCTTCCTTATACAAGTTCTTCCTTAGCCTGGATTGTCTCATGTTATTCCAAGTATGTCATGTACAGTCAAGTCCCTCTCTTGAATTGAGCAAGGTACATGGATTATTATTTGGGGTTTGTTGTTTACCCCCCCCCCCCCCCCCCCCCCCCAACCGATTGTGCATTTTGCATATCATTGTATGTATTGATGTTTGCGTATGTTGGTCTCCTTGTAGGGTCATGGGCAACCTGCACGTATAGGATGTTACACACAAACTTTAGAGGCCTTATGCCATTGTCTATCACTCACATAAGGTATGATGAGATCTTAGCTTACTTGTGACTAGAACATGCCTTCAACGTGGTTTTTTCACCCGCACGGTTTGCTAGTTCGTTGATGCCACTTTTGAGTCGACCTAGCTTTTTGGAGGGGAATAATGGGGACTGGTTGTTTATGGCATATGCTCACTATGATAGGATACAAGACGGAGATTCACATCAAATGATATGGTCTTCAAAACCTTCTTTTATATCACCCTTTTTATGTCTATGGGATGAGTGCCTCCTCAATGCAGAACCTTCCATTATAGTTGAGATTCTCTCTAGCATATGGTTAGTAATTATCCACACTACACACCCTACATAAATAGTACGACTCTACTTAATGACCCCATCCTTTGTGATCATCACGCTCTTGGATATGACATCCTGGATAGAAAGGTCATCAAGAGTTCTTCCTTCTTTCGTGAGGGTGCTACGTTTGGCATATAGATTTGACCAAAGCACCAGCAAAAGCACAAGGTGTTTCTCTAACAGCCGACGAGTAGCAATCTGATGGTGAATGCTCTCATTTATGAAAATTCTTTGTGTAAGGACAACGCCTTCAAGGTGCAAGAATGTTTTATTGCATCTGGAGAGAGGCCTTCACTTGGCATCCGATGAAAACAGTGCAAAGTTTCCTGGCCCAGTTCTTTGTGATCAATGCACTCCAGAAGATGACATCCTGGATAGAGAGGTCATAAAGAACTCTTCATGCTTTTGTTATTTGGCATACATATCCACCATAGCATCGGCAAGCATGGCATGTTTCTCCAATAGCCCACACCTAGAATTTTGATTGAATCCTATCATCCATGATGAGGACTGGTGTAAAGGCCTCAAGCCTTCAAAGTGCAAGCATAGGTGATTGCATATGGAGAACAGGTGATTGCATAGGTGATTGCATATGGAGAACAGCCTTCACTTCGCATCTGATGAAAGCTTCCTGACCATGTCCTTGTTAAGGATTTGCTAGAATCAAAGCGTTGAGAGAGACGACCTTCTTGTGCTGTTGTGAAGGCACCACATCCAATGAAAATAGCGCAAAGCTTCCTGACCCTATCCTTTGCAATCAACATGCTCTAGGAGGTGACATTTACGATAGAAACATCATCAAGAACTCTTCGTGCATTCATGAAGTGCCACATCAAGAACTCTTTGTGAGATTCATGAGGTGCCACATTTGGCATACACGTGAAGAAAGCGCCAGCAAACACGTGTCTCCACCAGCCCACGACTAGCACCTTGATAGTGTTTCCTCTCATCTATGATGTAAGGCCACATGTCTTCAAGGTGCAAGCATAGGTGATTGCATATGGAGAAAGGTCTAAACTTTGCATCTGATGAGAATAACACAAAGCTTCCTGACCCTGCGCTTGTTGGGCATATGCTGCAATCAATGTTCTCGAAGGGATGACATTTCTGGCAGAAAGCATAGAAAGGGTGACACTTGGCAGACATATTGACCAAAGCATTGCCAAGCATAACATGTTTCTCCAGCAGTCCCTAACTAGCAATCTCATTGTGAGTTCTCTCCAACATGTCAATGAGATACCAATGTCTTGCATTACGCCACCGGCCTCAAAGGTGCACGCTTATTTGATTGGATCAAGAGAGAGGCCTTCACTTTGCATCCAAGGAAAACAATCTTGGATCTTCCGAACCCTATCCTTTTCAACGAGGGCAATCCAAAAGACCACATCCCATACAGAAAGGTCATCAAGAACACTTCCTGCTTTTGTGAGGGTGCCCCATTTGGCATACATATTGCCAAAGCACCGACGCTTTTCTCTTAATAGCCCATGACTAGCAATCTGACTGTGAATCCTCTCATCCATGACAATGCCACTGGTCTTCAAGGGGCAAGCATACTTGATTGCATCTGAAGAGAGGCCTTCACTTTGCATCCGATGAAAACAGTTGAAAGCTTCTTGACCTTGTCCTTTGCAATCAATGCGCTCTAGGAGATGACATCCTGAACACAAATATCATGAAGAACTCTTTGTGCTTTCACTAGGGTGCCACATTTGGTGTCACATGCACATCTAACCCTATGTGCATGTGGACAAGCTACTTCAAATCTAGGGTTCAGGTCAGCTTAGGAAGTGTTCTGGCACCTTTGTGAGCCCGTGTGCAGGCCGTGCATGTCCACGCACTTAGAGTAGTTGCATATCCTCTGGTTGCACACAGCATGATCATCAGCATGAGAGTCAGTACCCATCATGAGCATTTTACAATGCATAGAACCCATTTTTCCCAATTATTCATTTTCCACTTATTATTTGATAAGTGACTTTGTTGGGAAACTGAGTAGAGCAAATTTGCTAAGTGGCTATATAAGAAACCTAGCGCTAGCACTTTCTGGCAAAAGAGGCAGCAAAAGTTCCAACAACTCGTAGTGCACCTTCTTAGCAAGATCGGGAGGAGGCCTAGCGTTTCCAGCCACCAACAGCAAAGCAGTTAGCGTTTTTGGCTACAGATCAGCCTAGCGTTTTCAACAGATAGCAGATCAGCCTTGGCGTTTTTGCTATAGATCACATGGCATTTTTCAGTTGCAGACCTTGCCGAGCATTTTGTTGTTTCTGGCATCAGATCAGCACCATTACATCAGCGTTTCCAATTTTCAGCACTTAGACACAGCAGATATGCCCCTAGCCTCACAGATCTCACCTAAACGCAACAGATCCTCACCATACCGTCAGATCAGCCAGTGTTTTCAATTTCAGCCCACTGTCCGCAGTTTTTAGCATCTACGTTTTCAGCGCATCGTCGTCGCTATCGCCGTCCTCATCGACACAGTGTCAGTATTCAACAGAGAGTCAGTAGTTATCATATTTTAGATTTCAGCCCCTAGCATTTTCACTTTTCAGCCTGTCCTCGTCGTCGTCATCATTGTCGTCGACATCGTCGGAAAGTTCATTGCATCTAGACCATTGTAGCAGATTTGTGGGAAAAAGCAACTTTGGTGTGAGTGCAAGGCCACAAAGGGGTGCGCCGCCGACAGGGAAGAGTCGAGATTGGGTAAGAGAAAAGCCTTCTCTAACGCAGATTGCAAGCCTTCTCTAACTCAAGAACCCAAGAATCTCAAGAATCCAAGTTCCTCGCGAACTTAAGTACCCAAGATCTCATTGTATGCTTATCACTTGAAGCGGACTGGATACTTTGCGTGAAGGTGATGAGCATGGAGGAGGTGAAGAAGAATTTTACCCACCAATTTTTCTGCCTCAAATAGCCTTCCATGAGTGGATAGCCTGCAACCACTTCCCCGCTCTATCGTCGATCAAAGATGTTTGGAAAATCTAGATTTGTGGCGTACTATTCTACCATATCCTCGAAGCTGTGGTGATAAGCTGCCAAAATAGCCAAAACCTAAGGCTTACAAGACAATGCATCCTCCACCACACTCTTCTATCCTTGATCATGCACAATCTGAAAGTGAAATTGTGACTAAGTGTTTGCCCACTGTATCTGCTTGTCCGAAAGTTGTTTCGGAGATGCAAAATAGCGCAAACTCTGATGATCGGTGAACACTGCCAAATGATCTCCAAGTAGAAAGTGTCGCCATTGAGTAAGAGCATGGAGGAATGCCAAAAGATCCTTCTCATAAATTTGTGCAATCCATTCTGATCTGGAAAACGTTCAGCTCTCATAAGCTTAAACTGTGACCCCAATGTACCTCAAATGGCTTTTGCAAGACTGACAAAGCCAATACTAGGCCAGTCGTCAACGTTGTCTTGAGAGTCTTGAAGGTTGCAATCTTAGATGTTCCAGCATGCGAAAGGAACCCCTTTCTGTGTCAAAGCATGTAGAGGAGAAGAAATCTCCACAAATCTTTGAATAAACCGTCGGTAGTAAGAGAAAAATCCCAAAAAGCTTCGGACATTCTTCAAATCGGGCCAATATTTGATGGTCTCCATCTTGGCCGGGTCCATTTTGACACCCTTCACAGAGACGATGTGTCCAAAAAAGCAGATCTCGGGTAAGGAAGACTTCTTGCTTTTTCTCTATTTATTTTGCTTTTTTGCATCCTGTCTAGAATTGAGGACGACGAACTGTCAAAACTTTCTGAAGACCAAGAAGAATCTAAGTCATTCTTGAAACGAGCACACTTCTTGGATGTGCTTGCCACCTCCAAACTCGACTTTTGGACCAAATAACTGGGAAAACCCAACGATTTCCTTCTCTTCTGAGAGGCTTTAAGCCTTTCAGTATCTGGTTCATCTTCTCTTCAAGATTTTTCTCTAACTCTTTGTGTGAGTGCAACTTCCGCTCTGCACTCATGTGTCCTTTCAACTTTCTTCATGACTTGAGAGGAGAATCAATGCCCTCACGTCATCTCGAGCGAAACTCATCCATCGGATAAATGTTTAGGTGTTTCTCGAATCTCAGGTCTATGAAGTAATTCATCAATCTTTTCACACACGTGTCAACCTCTAGTTGACGCTTGGACTCCACTCTTCAATTTCCGTGTCGTATTTCAACTTTCTTTGCCTACCCACTGAGAGGTGTTATCTCTGTCAAAGATGCTCCGTGAAAATCCATGTGTAATCTGGGGTTCTTTATGGATTATACACTTTAAGACATAGCGATAAATACAGAAGCGCGCCCGATGCGTGATGGATGAAGGGTGCGAGTGGCTAATAAGTTTGGAGTCGAGACACGAAGATTCTTTCACAAAAAACTTGTTTGCTCTGTCAGATTCTCCTCGAGGATAGTGACACGTGGCAGACTCGTACATAAAAATCCTTGAGGATAGTGACACGTGGCAGGCTGGTACATAAAAATCCCGGACAGGCTAACATCGCAGGGCTGCCGTACGGAATCTCCATGAATTGCAGCGCAAAAAAGAGGGTTGTACGTATCTGTGTTATTTGCACTGGCTGAAATTTGCTGGCAGCTTTTGGATATAAGCTTTTGAATTAAAGGCTTTTAAGTTGAATGCTTTTCGGGCTCTGCTTTTGGGCATCCCTTGTATCAATAAATAACTTCTCAGAGCATCTGGACGTAGAGTCTAAGAGTGAGCACCTACCCACTCTCTTGTACTTTGAACACAGATTAATACAAAAAGAAATACCGAAAGGGGTGCCAGTCTTGAGGCCAATACCTCTAGGCACGGAACTATGTTGGGCCGTGTCGACCTAATTGTGAATTGTGAACTGTTTTGAAGTGAATCTCTGTTGTGTCGCGGTAGAATCTTGACTTGGGGTGTCCAAGTTTGTTATAGTGGTATCAGAGCACAACCGATTTCTCTTCTACCGGGAAATCCGTTCCTTTTCTCCCAACACTTATGGATTCCAACAGAAATAAATCGACTTCTTCTGCATCTGTGAGTGCGGGAGGAGATCACGGAGAAGATTCTCATGAGCAATCAGAAGAGTATGGCCCACCTGGGCCTACTCAGGCTGAGATTGAAGAGATGGAGCGTCGACAATTGGTTGACGATGCAACAAAGATGATGATTAACATTGTGAAGGATCTCAGCAATCCTTCAAAGAAGTGCACACCCAGTGGCAAAAGGTCACAGAGCCACCCATCAAACCGGCACTCAAGAAACGTCCTTCTTCGAGGATGTTTACAGAGCAAGAATTAGAAGAGGTGGTTCAAACACAGATTAACCGGCTTTTGGACGCAAACAATAAAGACAAAAATCACGACAAAAAGCATAAGAAAGGAACTTACTTTTTGGGTTATTTGGGGCGTCAATCTTCCTTTGCATCGGTAAGAAAGCAGAAGAAGCCTGTACGATTTGAAGGACTACCCAGTTCTTCTTCTTCTTCTTCTTCTGATAGTTCTTCTAGCTCTTCTGGCTCGAGCAAAGAAGACAGGAAAGGAAAAAAGCGAAGTAAAAAGCAAAGCTTCGGAAAGGGCAAAAGGAAAAGAAGCCTAAATTTCGTCTAGTTTCTGACAGTTCTACAGAGGACTCATCCTCAGATAGTTCGAACTCCGACGATCAATGTTTTATGCAAAGAAGAAGCATTTCTATAAAGCCAACCAATATGACTTCCTCGAAGATAAAAAGCAAGAAATTAAGAGAATTCAAAGGTGGACAGTCAATTAAGTTTGACTCTTTTTTTGGATTTTGAGATGCTCCAAGGGCTTTGGCCTTCATACAACAGTTTGACATAGCTTTCTCTGGAGGGCATTATTTAGAGCACTCCAATATTTGGACGGCTACATCTTTCTTCAAGCGAAATGCTCGAACATGGTGGTCCACCCTTCTACTGAGAAAGGAAGCTCCGGTTAGATGGTTGAAATTCAAAAAGCTTTTTATTTCTTGTTGGCTAACTACGGAGTATGAACAAGATATATGAACTGCTTGGAATAATCTTCGGATGACCAAGGGAGATTCTCTGAACGCTTATTGCGAGAGATTTTGGAGCTCTTTTCTACCAGCCTCTTCATTTAAGGTCTCGTTTAAAGAGCAGATTGAGCGGTTTTGCTGCGGACTTCCTACAGAGATTAGAGACAACAAAAGTCAAATTCTATTCAAGAATGGACGGGTCATGCAAAATGGGGTTTTGCCATACATTCAAGCAATCTGATGTACCCCACTGATGAGATCTTGACTGAGAGAACCCAACAGACTTCTAATAATGAAAGTACAAAGAAAAATAGTTCCCAAGAAAATAAATACAAGGATTCACGAGCCCGGATCACTCTTCAAGAGAGGGCCAACTACATCAAAGATGGGAAGTGTTTCAGATGCGGGGAACATGGGCACGTCTCCGCGAAGTGCCCTAAAAAGGAACAACAAGAACAAAATGAGGACATGCCAGAGAAGTCGAGAGCAACTGAGGAACGTGGCAGAAAAGGCAAGATGAAAGCATGACTCGTTTCAGATTGCATGAGTACTGACCCAAGCACGATTGATGAAAGTATAGAACTTTGTCGATCTTGGGGCAAAGTGAAAGATCAAGAAGCCCTCATTTTCTTTGATAGAGGAGCCAGGGCCAACTTCATTTCACTAGAATTGGCAGCACGGCTCGAGATTACACCCGATCAGATGGGAGTACAAGCAGAGGTAGTTCTAGCGGCACCCAAACGGGACGTGGCCATTACACCTGTCACAACTTCGGTTGCATTTTCAAGGGTATTTGGGGCACGAGGACTTCTACATAAGGCCCTTGGAAGGTTGTGATGTCCTCCTTGGAGTCCCTTGGTACCATAAGAACAATCCCGTGGTCGATTATCGGGCGAAGAAAGCGACATTGACAAATGAAAAGAGCAGAAAAATTGTACTTGATGTGAAATTAAAGGGCGAGTCTGTCCCTATTGTATCGGCTTCGGATGTTTCGAAATTAATGAAATCCAGTCGGTTTTTTTACTCGATCTTTTTGAAAGAGTTGAATGATGAACATAGGACAAATATGTCTGAACTTGATAAAGAATGCCAAGATTTTCTCCACACTCATGCGGATTGCTTTTCAAAGGGCCTGTCAGGCAAGTTTTCATCAGCTCGTCCTGACAATCATACTATTGATCTGATACCTGGAAGCACACCACCAAACCAACCACCTTATCGAGTGAGCCGAGCCTAGAATGAAGAGATTATGAACCAAGTGAAAGACATTTTGTAAAAGGGTCTTATCCAGCCGAGTACTTCACCTTACTGCTCTCCAATGTTGTTGGTTTTAAAGAAAGGCGGATCTTGGAGAATGTGCATTGATTATAGAGCTCTCAATAAAATCACCATCAAGAACAGGGTTTTTGATTCCGAGGATCGATGATATTCTTGACCGACTACAGGGATCCTCTTGTTTTAGCAGGATCGATTTGAAGAGCGGATATCATCAGATCCGAATCACGCTGGGAGATGTCTACAAGACAACTCTTCGGACGAGCTTTGGTTTATATGAATTTTTGGTGATGCCTTTTGGCCTTACCAATGCTCCAGCGACTTTTGACCTAATGATGCACAGGATTTTCAGAGAGTACAAATCTTTTGTTGGCACTTTCTTTGATGACATTATAGTCTTCTCTGACGATGAGGCAAAACATAGACGATATCTGCTATAGGTCTTTCAGGCATTGCAAGATCACAAGTTGGTGATCAATTCCAAGAAGAGTGAAATTTTCTTACCGGAGATATACTTTTTGGGACACATCATCTCAGCGGCAGGAGTGCAGATGGACCCGGCCAACATTGAGACTATATGTGATTGGCCCGATCTGAGGAATGTCCTAAAGTTAGAAGCTTCTTGGGCTTATGTTCTTGCTACCGGTGGTTCATTAGAAAGTTTGCAGAGGTTGCTTTCCTCTACATATCTTGACACAGAAAGGAGTCCCTTTCTCGTGGGGACCCACAGAGGTGACGGCCTTTCGAACTTTGAAAGAGAAATTGACTACCGGACCAGTTTGACTTTGCCGGATTTGCAAAAGTTGTTCGAAGTATATTGTGATGCTTGTGGTCGTAGTTTGGGTGCGGTTTTAATGCAAGAAGGCCATGTCATTGCCTATGAGAGCCAATTGTTTTCAAGGCCGGAATTGACAGCACAGATTTATGAGAAAGAGCTTTTGGCGGTTATCCATGCTCTTACTCAGTGGCGACATTACCTACTCGGAGCTGATTTTACGGTCTTCACTGATCATCAGAGTTTACGCTACTTCTTGTCACAAAAAAAGCTATCAAAAAAGCAGATGCTGTGGGCTAACATCTTGTCACAGTTTCACTTCCAGATTGTCCATGTATAGGGACAAAAGAACTTGGTGGTAGATGCTTTGTCCTGGAAGCCGTTAGTCTTGGCTATTTTCGCGATTCATCATAGAAGCTTCGAGGACATGGTCGATCAGTACACCACAGATCTAGATTTTTCATATGTATTCAGTCAAATACAGATTGGAGAGGTAGTAGCGGGATATTCCATTCGGGATGGCTACTTGATGAAGAAAACGATGTTGTATGTTACACAACCGTTGAGGGAAAAGGTTCTAAACGAATGCTATTGTCCACCATTTACGGGTCACCGCGGAATTGGTACCACCTTGAAAGGTGTGGAGCAATACTTCTTTTGGCCGAGACTCAAGAAGGATGTGTAAAATTTTATATGCAGTTGCTTGGTATGCCAGAAGGTCAAGTTTAACAGGCATAAAGCACACGGATTGTTACAGCCTTTACCCATTCCCGCCCGCCCCTGGGAAAGTATTGCTATAGATCTCATTTTTTATCTCCCGAAGATACAGAGTGGGCACGATGGTATCTGGACTGTTATTGACAGATTTAGCAAGCAAGCTCATTTCATTCCAGTGAAGAAAACAGTCAAGCCGGATCATTTAGCGAGACTGTTCATTGCCTAGATATTCAGATTACATGGCATGCCTGAGACAATAGTCTCTGACAGAGATCCCCGATTCACGAGTTTGTTTTGGAAGGCTATTTGGGAGAACATTGGCTCACGGTTGCAGTTCTTGTCATCTTTCCATCCGCAGACATATGGGCAATTTGAGATTGCAAGTTCAGTCGTACTAGATTTATTGAAGTCTTACATTTTTTATCACAAGACTCAATGGGAAAAGTTTTTGCCCTTGGTGGAATTTGCCTACAACAACACGATCCACTCTTCGACGAGGGGAAGGCGCCATTTGAGATTATTGAAAGTGGTACAAAGGTTCCACCCTTCCTAAGCACGAAAGATAAGATTTTTGAAGCCGACAAGTACACGAGGGACTTGGAAAATCCTTTTGCCAAGGCTTGGGAGGATTTAGCAAAATCTTAGGAAAGAACAAGAAGGCAACAGATCGACATCTTTGCGATTTGAAATTAAAGGAAGATGATTGGGGGCCTTTACGATTTGAGAAGGCACGCTTGAGAAAGAAAAAGGGAAAGGAGATGCTTTTTCCAAAGCTTAGCATGAGATACTATGGACCTTTCCAGATAAAAGAAAAGATAAATGATGTCTCCTTTAGATTGAAGCTGCCCGATACTTGGAGAATTCACAATGTGTTTCCTGTCAGTCTCTTGAAGCCTTTCAAAGGCGATGTGCCCGATGATGGGGAGCCAGATGAGGAACCCAAAGTGGAGGAAAGCGAGGAGATACTCGTTCCAGAACAGATATTGGCATATAAAGATAGAAAGATTAAAGGTAAAGTGATTAGGCGGTTCTTGGTTAAATTCAAGAACTATTTATCCTGCATTGGATGCAAAGTGGATGGAGGATGAGGACCTAGCAGATACTCCTCAGATTGTGGAACTTTACCTTGAAGCATTCGGTTTAGCATAGCCTTCTCCAATAGAACCCCGATTTCAGCATGGGCGAATCTAGTGCAGCAGGTTTGCACAAGAGGGGAGCCACTCCGCTCCTTTATCAACAGATTGCCCCGATTTTTGATATAGTCACTAATGTCCCTTTGGGTTTTAGGGATACTGCTGAGCTGACAGTATTCTGTTGTATGACTTGATGAGTTGGAATTCCCGAAAATGAAAATGATACCGATTGATTTGTACTTGACTTGTTTGAGTGCAGGTGCTGATAGATGAAATGATTGCAGCATTTTGGTCTCATAAATCTCTATAGATACGATTGCAATACAGATTAGTTAATTGGGCATCTGTGAGGTCCCGATTGGATCTAGATGCGATTGCTAAATACGTTGCCGATTAATCATGGTCTCAGATTTGGAATGATTTTGAATGTGATTTGTCCTGTGATGTCTTGTGTGATTGGTACATGTGCTAGATGTGTTGTGCCTAGTATGTCGGTACTAACAGTCAATGTTTGCTAAAGACAGTTTGTGGCCTTTGTCTGTTTTGCAAGCGTAATCGAGGGCAATTACAATGCTTTCAAGAGGGAGGTATGTGACGTGGTAGCAAACCCGAACAGTGACACGTGGCAAGACGATACGGAAAAATACCGGATAGGGTGACGTTGCAGGGCTGTTGTACGGAATCTCTGCAAATTGCGGTGTAAAAAAAGCGAGCTATATGGATCTGCATTATTTGCGTTGGCTAAAAGTCGCTGGCAACTTTTGGATATTAGCTTTTGAGTTAAAGGCTTTTGAATTGAATGCTTTTGGGGCTCTCCCTTTGGGCATCTCTTGTATCAATAAATAAGTAGGCAGGGTCTCACTTCTCAAAGCATCTGGACACAGAGTCTAAGAGTGAGCACCTACCACTCTCTTGTACTTTGAACACTGATTAATACAAAAAGAAATACCGAAAGAGCACCGGTCTTTGGGTCCAATACCTCTAGGCATGGAACTACGCCGGGCCATGTCGACCTAATTGTGAATTGTGAATTGTTTTGAAGTGAATCTCTGTTGTGTGTCTGTAGAATCTTGACTTGGGGCGTCCAAGTTTGTTACACCATACATATTGACCAAAGCATTGCCAAGCACATGCTTCTCTAGTAGCTTGTGCCTAGCAATCTGATCGTGAATTCACTTTGTCATGTCAATGTCTTGTGTTAGGCCACATGCCTTCAAGGTGCAAGCATATTTGGTTGCATCTAAAGAAAGGCATTTACCTTGCATCGGATGAAAATAGTGCATATTTTCTTGACCTTGTTCTCTGCGATCAACACACTCCAGGAGATGACATCTCAGATCAACACACTCCATGAGTGTGTTCTCTGCCATCAACACACTCCAGGAGATGACATCTTAGATCGAAAGTCGTGAAGAACTCTTTGTGCTTTCGTGAGGGTGCCACATTTGGCAAACATATCGACCAAAGTACCAGCAAGCACGACATGTTTCTCCAACAGCCCAAGACTAACAATCTGATTGCAATCTCATCATGAGACGACGACTCTGCCATGTCAATGTCTTGAATTAGGCCACATGTATTCAAGGTGCAAGTGTATTTGATTGCATTGTAGCGGAGATAATGTGTTGTGATCTCTATAGTGGGTGCTCCTCAATGTGAAAACATTGTAGACAGTAAATAACAAAGTTAACAGAGTGACTCAAGAGTAGAACCTGAACAACATGAGACTGGACTAACTCAAATGAACCAATACAGAATTTGGCATGGCAGTACACTCAGCTCCAAGCGCACAACCCATGGTAGAATGGGGGTGTCGAGACTCAAATTTGCAGGGATGGTGCAGTCGTGATGTGCATGAACTCAAAACGCTAGACTCAAGACGCTCGACCATACAAAGTAGACGATGATCATGATAAAGATGCTATCCCATGTTGGAACCAATCACACATATATGTATCATAAAGAGCCAACAACAGCTAGCAAGATATCTCAACCCAGTTAAGACTATCTACAAATTGTTGTGGTGGTGAGCTGACAACGGTGTCTCGTGGACCACCATCCGTATCATTTGCCATGCTTCATTGCCCAAGCCAGAGTACGTCCAATGTTAACTCCGGCCCAACTGTAGCTAACTATTTGTCCCGTGCCAGTGACATTGTAGCCCTGCTACATGCATTTGAAGAGAGGCCTTCATGAAAGTAGTGCAAATCTTCTTGACATGTTCTCTGCGATCAACACACGCCAAAAGATGACATCCCAGGTTGAAAGGTTGTGAAGAAGTCTTTGTGCTTTTGTGAGGGTTGGTGCCACATTTGGCATACATCCCAGGTTGAAAGGTCATGAAGAAGTCCTTGTGCTTTCGTGAGGGTTTCATGTTTGGCATACATATCAACAAAAGCACCAGCAAGCACGACATGTTTCTCCAACAGCCCAAGACTAACAATCTAATTGCAAATCCTCTCATTATGAGACGGTGGCTTGCATAAGGCTACAATCCTTCAAGGTGCAAGCATAGATGATTTCATAAGTAGAAAGGCCTTCACTTTGCATTCAGTGAGAACATCGTGTAGCTTCCTGACCCTATGCTTGTTGAGAATATGCTACAATCAACCCACTCCAAGAGATAACATCTCGGACATAATGGTCATCAAGAACTTGTTGTGCTTTTGTGAAGGGGCCACATTTGGCACACACATGACCAATGTGTTCCGTAAGTATGTGTCTTTCTGAGGTAACCCTGTTTGCAAAGCTTAGTATGTATCCTAGTGACTTGTACAGATCCTTCTTTACTAATTAGTGTTCTACAACAGCTCCTTGATTGTGAAGTCTCTCCGCCATGTCAACATCTTGCGTTGGGCCACAAGCCTGCAAGGTGAAATCATATTTGATCGCATTTGGAGAGAGGCCAATGAAAACAACATATAGCTTCTTGTCCTTGTCCTTTGCACTCAAGGCATCTAAGAGATAACGTTTCAAAGAACAAAGTCATGAAGAACACAACAACAATAATAACTCAAGTCTCTGACCCTCAAATCAAAGTTGGGCAAGCTCCTAAAAGTTGAAGTCTCTAAGGTAATAACCATGACTTTTTTGAATAGCTAGTAAATGCATATGTTGACGTAATTTAGCAATGTGTCCAAAAGTGCGGAAATCGCTTGTAAGGTTATTACGTTTGTGTACCTAAAGAATTGTAGATAGTACGCTCCTTCCTCTGGTTTCAAGCTTTAGCAATTAATCACTTTTGTTTGTTTTATCGCAAAGAGAGAATTTGTTGTACTCTTGCAATTAACTAACATGATTTTGCATTGTGATATTTAGGAACACAATCAAATTAGCGATGCACATTTAAGTGATGATCTTTTGGACAAACTTGGAAACAAAGATGATTTGAAGGTAATGTATATTTGTGGCATGTTTTTAAATTTCTATTGTAAATACACAATTATAATTGTGTGGCATGTCATCTAAGGGACACATGTCATATGCTTTCTATTTCCATGGTGATATATATTCTAGCGGTCCATGCTTTGGAATTAATTGATAGTTTGTTGCATAAAAGTAGAGCAATTTTGTACTTTTGTATCAAGCACACTTTAATTTAGCAAAGATTCATAGACTTTATAGTGTTGAGTGAGCAGCTATGGGACCAGCCAAGTGAAAGTGAAGACAAAATTGTGAGCTTCCAACATGATGAAGAGATTGAGGTCTCAGTATACACAGTTTGTTTTATTTTTGTGTGTAAAAAGCAAACTTGAAGCTCAATGAAATGCTAATTGATCAGGTTTTGGACACGGACAAGTCAAGCAAGACTGAGGATGAAGGGCGTAACTTTCAACACAAGGAAAATAATGAGGTACATCTTTTGAAGTAGTTGTTCTTTGTTTTAGTATCTATAGTCCAACAATATTTTAAACACGTATCATGCATATTTGGTCCCAGAATACTCGACAAGGTTGAATTTCTTTATGCAGGAAAGTGGAGATATCCATGGTCAAATGTGTGTGTCATGCCATCATTAGGGCTTGTAGTCTCAAAGGCATGTGAAAAGAACAATGCCAAGAAGGACAATGATAACATTGTCAATACCTCAATAATGGAGAATCGATATGAGAGAGAAAACATGCTAGTTCATGAATACCATTCGATAATATATGACATGATGTGTTTGCGACTAGTGTTCATATGTTTTTTTTGTTTGGTTAGTTTTTCAATATTATTTTTTATTATGTATCTTGATTCTTCCTTTTAGATCGATATGACCGCTACTCTTGCACGAGAAGTGACACTTCTTACTAAAGAGGCTTTCAAGAAGAAACAAGAAGGACTCATTGATGACAATTCTTTAGATCTTGAAACTGTAAGTTGAATAGTATGGGTTGATTGTAGTGACCTAGGGTATCTATTGATTTCTTATATGAAACATGTAGGCTACTGTCATTAATGGTGATTTGGGAAAGGAAAACGTTTTGTTTTTGAACTCTAATCTTCTAAGATTCGAATTGAGTTTGTAAATGTACATTCTATAATGTAAAAGTGTGCAAAAACTTACAATAACACAACTTTTACACGTTTTTCTACATTGCAAGAGATCGAAGTGTACTCAAAGAAGAGGACACGTACCAAGGGGCTTGGAAAGAGTATGAAGAAAAAGGTTATATTTGTTTAAATATTGTTAGTAATGTTACTTCTCTCATTTGGATAGTTGATGTTAAATGAACATTGTATTTTAGGCCTTGAAAGATATTACAAGTGCTATTGTTGAGAGGCCCAAACAAACAAAAAACAAGACACAATGGTGAGAACTTATCTTTTTGAAATCATAATAGAATATTCATTACATAAGTGGCAAGTAAATTCAAGTTTCTTGCAGGTTCCGCATGTTTCTATTATAAGGGCAAGATGTGAGCGACTTGTAAGAGCTCCTTCAAGATATAAAGATTGAGAAACTCTTTTTGTCACACATGCTTTTGGTCTTTTTGCTTTGGTTTTGTAAGACTTTCTCTATGTATACACATTGCCTTCATGAAAGAGATAGTATGTCTTTAAGATTTCTACTTATCGATCTATTATGAGATGGCCTTTATAGAGACAATATTGTTGTTGGATCCTTTTTTGGGCTTTGTAATTTTTGTGTTGCACTATAATATAGAAAATATATTACCATGATAAGTGTTTTCATTGGTTTCGTAAAGTTTGTCTTCCATCTTTGTTGCTTAAAAATATATTTTTGGCTTATATAAACTTTTTGGATTGGTGCATTTTACCATTGTTATCACAAAGACAAAAGTGGAAAAAAAGAGAGTGAGACAAGCAAAACATAAAGATGTTCAAATATGGAAGCTTTCATATTATAAACAACCTGCAGAGGTTTGCGATCTTAATTTTCATCTAACTGTTCTTTGTTATGTGCGTTGATTGTATTCCTTATGATACAGCAGCTTTATGTTGTTTGGTCTTTCATAGATCAACATTGCAAAAAAGTGTAGTGTGGACTTTGATTTACTATCAGAAGAGGACAAGGAAACGATCATCATGAAGTATTTAGATGAACATGATGTAGATGCTATGTATGGAAATTTGTCTTCTAAGGTAAAGCAACTACAAAAAAGGAGGAGGTACATTTTGTGGATCTAAAGGGGTCCTCAAAGAGTTTCATGTTGGATATAGTAGTTTCTTGGATAATTGCATTAGGAAAGGTCTTTGTCGCCCAACATGTGGGACTCGTTGCCACTGTCTATATTAATCCTTCAAATTTGAACTAAGGGATTAACTTGAATGAGCATCTTAATGGATCTAATATAATTCTTCTTGATAGAAGATGAAGAATATTACTTCAAACTATCAAATGTTCTCACTATGCGCAATGGAAAATTGGTGAAAGTTAAATGTGCTTTGTAGATGGCTTAAAAGTGTCATGCTCGTTATTCTCTTCAGCTTTCTAGTTTTTGTAGAAAATTATCTAGAATTGACAATCTCTACATATGCAAAATGGTTATGTACAACTTATTGAAATACATAGAAGGGATCCTTGAAATAGTTTGACTTTGAAATGAACATAAAAAGAGAGAATTATAATAGCCTCATCTTGTATACGTGTAATTATGAGCATGTTTTTAGAGAATGATGTGTAAGTGTGAACATAGGAGCTAAGGTCTTTTGTCAAATGTTGTATTGACCTAGTTCTTTTTTGATACGAGCAACACAAATATTGCCAGGTCTTTGCTCGATGTAAAGTTTAACAAAGATGATGCAAACAAATATACTTCTCCATTGTTTATTCTACTTTATAGCTTCTCTTTATTTTCATGAAAGGAGAATATATACTCTTTAAACAAAATATTATATATATATATTTATTTATTTATTTATATTTATATTCATGATTGGATGAAGATCAACGCACCAAAATGCATTGGCACCTCTTTAATAGTTAAAGGAGAGAATTGCACTCAAACAAAATGGATTTAGTTGTTTCACATTGTATCAAAATGTTAAAGGTATCTTATGCACTCAATTTCAATCTTATATATATGAGACAGAGAGAGAGATGCTATATGTTTCTTACATTGCTTAAATTATATAAATTGAGCTTGCAATAAAAGAAAATAAATATTTTTGTAAAATTAGCAAATGGAAAAGTCATCTAAAAATTATGTAAAAAAGCTCTCATTCACATCATAAGAAAATCGCTTTTCTAATCATGCTAATGTAGTGTTTCTATCCTAAGAAAAGTGTTATTTGATTCATTAAAAGATCTTATGAAAAATTCTCATGTTAGTTTTTATCAATAAAAACTACTTTTTTTAACATGTAAAGCTTGTTTCTCATCATTGAAAAATTGGTTGAAGGATTCTTATCATGTGAAATTTTATTATCATGTGAGTATTTTTCTACAATAGTCTCTTTTTTCTAGCATGAAACGTGTGAAGAAAAAAATTGTGACATGAGAAAAATCATTTCTATACAAGAACTTGGAAATTCATAGTGAGTTCTCTGAAGCGTGCCAGAATATGCACATACATCTATGAAAATTGAATTATTACCCTATTTTCTCTTCATGAGAACTTGTCAAAAACTTTTGGTGAGATGGGTCAGGAGGTGCTCGGTGGGCGAGAAACAGTTTTCCGGGCCCACACCACCTCATCACTCGGTATGCATGAACTATAGTCGTTGAAGCCACCTGCGCATGACTACAATGTATTGATCGACTCTTCGTGTTTTTATTGTTTGCTTTGCAGGACCCTCAGCTCCTTCTCCTCAGATTGGAAATATTTTGGTGAGGACCGCAAGTAGTGTAGGGAAGGGATTTTTTCTTGCCAGTTTCATGACGTTGCCTAATAGCTCTGTCTTACACAAACTTCACCCGAAGGTGGTGCGGAGGACACCACACCTACAGCTCCTATAGACCTATCGCCAGCTCTCGCAACTGCGTCACCACAGCTACGCCCTTACCCTCCACACTCTTTTTTTGTGTCTCGCGCAACCTTCTAACTTCTTTAATTACTGGCTCATTGCAGGTTGACGATAGAGAGGAGTTAGCATCCCTCGAGTCAGACGTACACAGGGCGCACTTGGACGTTGATGTTGCACGTTTGGAGAACGGGCTAGCTTATTTTAGAGCTGAGCACATTGCCGGACGTGCACACCACTTGAGCCGATCGAGCTCCTAGCACTCACCGTGTGCAGCCTAGCATTCCACTATATCCATTTGCGTCAGACTCGGGCCTCGGTAGTCTCCCCCTCTTATGGGAGACTCGTAGTGCGCTTGGCGACCATCCAGAGTGCATCATATGCCTTGAGGTCTTCGACCACGGGGGTTGGTATAAACTTGCATGTGGACATCGGATACTTCTTTATTGTTTAAGGCGCAATATGGCAACGCGTGCACCCTGTCCACTGTGCAGCCGAGAGATCCCTATACATTTGTATCGTCGGTGGGGTTTAGATGACCTGCATCCAGGCCCACGGATCAGAGTGGATCTTGTCACTTTCGGCGTTTACTAGGTCAGACTCTAGACATGGACAGAGCTGGAGTGGTATATGTGCTCTTAGACACTGGTTATGACTTGGCCCAGGCCGAGGAGGAAGCACTCAGTGTGACACATGTCATCCCGACATATATCACAGAGCAGCGGGAGGCTGTACAACACCATTGGGACGTGCCAATCGACGACGCCTTAGACAGACTGCTACGGAGGGCATCGGCCGCTATCACATTTCCTATTGTTGTTGATTTTCTTGATGCCTCACTTATTAGAGACATGGAAGCCATTGAGACTACCACGCGTGTAGGCTTTGCTGCTCGCATCTATGCGGATCGACGCTTATGGGAGATGGGTAGAGATGCTAGACGCTTTCTGGTGGAGTAGGAGCTTGTAGTTGCCAGAGTGCGGTTGCCACGGGAACGCAAGAGAGCAGAGGCAAGACAGCGAGCTCAGGAGGTTGGCGAGTCATCAGCGACTACAGGAGAACACTGCAGAGCCCAGTCAGTGCACCATAGCTGAGAGGGTGGTGGAGGCACCTCGCACCAAAACATAGTTGGCTCCTTATACAGAGATTGCAAACTCAAATGAGGACTAGTTGTGTATCATTTTATTGTATTGAATCATATGTATTGTATCTCATGTTGTAGCATTTGGGATTGGAGGAGGAGTCTGAGGATCGTTTTGGATTGGTCATGATTTTTGTGTATATAGGCTGGACACCTTTTGGATTGTGTTGTATCTCATGTTGTATCATCTAGGATTGCAAGAGGAGTGTGTGTATCATTTGGAGTTGGTTATGCCTCTTTTGGGTTATATACATTAAATGATTCCTCATTTCATATTGTGCTTAAAATTTTGTTTGCTCCATATTAAAACCTTGTCAAATGTTTTCGTTTATGGTTTACGGTTTAAGGTTTATGGTTTATGGCTTAAGGTTTAGGGTTTAGGGTTTAAGGCTTAATGTTTATGGTTTACGATTTAAGGTTTAGGGTTTAGGGTTTATAGTTTAAGGTTTATGGTTTGTAATTTATCTTTTATGGTTTATGGTTTAACATTTTGACGGTTTATGGTTTAAGGTTTATGGTTTAGGGTTTATGGTTTATGCCTTAAGGTTTATGGTTTATGGTGGGGGTTTAAGGTTTATGGTTTATGGTTTAAGATTTTGACGGTTTATGGTTTATGGTTTAAGGTTTATGGTTTAGGGTTTAGGATTTAAGGTTTAAGCTAATTAGTTTAGGATTTATGGTTTATGTATTAGGGTTTTGGGTTAAGGGTTTATGTATTAGAGTTTATGGTTAAAGGTTTAGAGTTTAGGGTTTTTGTACTACAATTTAGGGTTTAGGGTTTAGGGTTTAGGGTGTGGATTCTAAGGTTTAAGGCTTAGACTTAATGGTTTAGGGTTTATGTATTAGGTTTAGGGTTTATGCACTAGGATTTAAGGTTTAGGATTTAGGGTGTGGATTTTAGGGTTTAGAGCTTAGGCTTAATGGTTTAGGATTTAGGGTTTAGGGTATAGGATTAAGGGTTTAGGGTTTAGTACTCTTGGCGCCAAAATATGCACACGTCGGGAGTGTGCACTATCCCCCACGCATGAAAATTTTGGTGGCTAAAGGATGTTGTTTTGGAGCGGCGCGGCCCAGGGATCTCATTAACGTTGTCACGATCGGGTGATTACGTCAATAACTCTAGTATTTACGTAAAAAAATCACGTGATCACGTTAATTGTAAACGTGACTTTCATTATGACCTGTAAAAACGTATAGAGCCAGGTAGCCCTCCGAGTTTTCCATCTTTTCGTGTGAGGCCCGTAGGACTTTTTCATTTTCGGCGGGCCCGCTGGGTATATGTAATTTCCCAGTGGGCCCACCGGTGTCATGCAGCTCCGCTGCCATAAAAAGAAAAAGAGCAGAGAAATGCAAGCTAAGCTTTTTTGAAGCTTACACATTTAGTGAGCATGGATCAGGGCTTGATAACAGGTCAAGTTTAATGATTAATGTATGCCAGATGCGGCTTAAAAGTGTTGAGCTCTATATATAGCACGAGCTCCATATATAGCAATTGGGTCCCCTCTATATATACATCATCTGTGTGAGTATTCTACACACTTTGGGGCTTGTACATGCTGGTGTCATCTCTCTCTCCTCTCGTCTACATGTGCTCTCTCCCTCCGGTTCAACATGGTATCAGAGTGCACAATTCTCAATACAGCTAAGTAGATTTTATCTTTCTTCTGTTCGTGATAATAAATTAACTTGCTTGTTATCACGGATGACTTGCGATGTTATGGAACCTGCACTAATCAAGCTTTGATTATAAAAGTGGAAGAGAGAGAGGCAGCTCCGCGAACATGAATACGTGCAGGTTAGCGAGGTTAATGTATGCACACGAGGTAGAGAGAATTGTTGAGTATGAGAGCGGAAGAGAGAGAGCCATTTCTTCAAACATTAACACGAGCAGGTGGTTACTATGTGCACACGAGAAGAGAGAATTGCTGAAAACAGGAGCCGAAGAGAGAGAAGCTGCTCTGCAAGCATTAACACCTGCAAGAAGGTGCACGAGAGAGAGAGAGAGAGAGAGAGAGAGAGAGAGAGAGAGAGAGAGAGAGAGAGAGAGAGAGAGAGAGAGAGAGAAGCATCTATAATTAGCGGGCTGAGGAGTTACAATAGCGTTCTTGGAATTAATCACTCGCTATTATCAGCAATACAATATCATAGAGTTCTCTGACCTTCAAAAGAGAGTGTCAGATTAACGCTTCTTTTCTTTACGAGCATGGCTAAATAAAGCAGAGAACAGTCTGAACAGGGCTACCTTCAAGGAGAGGAAGGAGTATGAGAGCACGCAGTGGGTGCTCCTCTCGCTTGTCCCAGCGCTACCTTGCAGGGGCTAGAATCACTTTATTACTCTTTGCGTTAAATATAGCTGCTCAGTGCTTTTTAACTGTGGTGATATTTTAATGATGAGGAGCGGCAGGGTCTGCTAATTAGTGACAGCGCAGACAAAGCCATGCGGGCCTACAACCCGACCTCGCCCTGTCGTACACTACCAAGGGTCTGCTCCCTGCATGCTGAGAAAGTCTCTCTTCCACCTCCCATGCTGACGAAGTCAGTTTCTGTCGGTAGCGCGATGAGTTTTTAGTAGCAAGGAACCACGTACAGCACACCAAGCTTTATTTAACGCAAGAAGCCAATCTGTTATATTTCTTTCTCGTTTCTCTGTGAGCTTAGTGCTGCGCCATGGATTTCTAGTTTGCATTTACTTTATGTGGCTGACGCAGCATATTGTGTTGTCTTCGCCGGCGGGAATTAGCAAGCTTGACTGATTTGACAGGGCCAAGCAAGCTTGAATGATTTGGCAAGTATGGCCGACAGTTAATGATGTTGATAATGAGTGGCTGCAAACCAGCGACTGTTATTGAAATTGAATTATTGCAGAGACCAACAATCTCGTATGTTTGTGAGCTGGTGGGCGCTTTTGAGAAACGTGCAGTCAACATGTTGGTGATGCAGTCAGCACGCTGGTGAGGTAGTTTTGTTCGTGTGTGTGCAAGAGGCTCTGCCTTCTATTTGCTCTGGCCTTTTTCCTTTAAATAGCGCTGCGTTCTTTTTACTTTTTGCTCTTATGGCGGCCTAATCCTCTAGTTCACCTATATTTGTGGCCTTTGCTGCTCATAATAACGGCCTTTGTTAAACACTGCAGCATGCAGGTCCTGCAAGCCGATGGTAAGAGTCGGCAGCACCAAGGTTTGCTTTGACTCGTGTGTCAGTTCGGTTCGTATACTCACTGAAAATCATCTTCACAATAGTGAATATCGATATACTTTCACTCAAAATCACCTTCAACACATTTACAGATCGATAGAGCTGCAGAGCCAAGCGTAGTAATGCGCGAGAAACTTACTCTTCTGCAATCTCAATAGTTATGGGGATCTTGGTTGATGTACTGCTATTGATGAGGAGGCCTGGTTTTTCGGAGGTCCTTTGGGCTGGTGCTGAGTCACCCCTCCTCGCCCTCGCATTGATTGGCTAGCCTTTTGGACACCTTTTCTTGGACTTCTCTCCTCAGTCCGCCGGCTCTCCTCAGTCCGGCTCCCTCTGCATGCCTTCAACAGGTGCGCAACTTTCAGCAGTGGCAAGCCTTGATTGGCGCCTCATGTCTATGACCCAAAAAAATTTCCCCTCAACTTACGTATGTCTCTACACCACAGCATGTCTGCATTTTGGAACCATTATTTATAGCTCCCAAATTTTCACTTTGTTATAAGCTAAAATAGCGCCCTTTGAGACATAAGTTTTCTCCTAGGTCTTAGGCTTCTACCTTGATAGTGTTTTTCCACATTTCATAAGCATGTGGATGTTTTGAAGATGTCTGTTCATCAAAGTACTCTAAACGGTGCCTAAAGCAATCCATATGGCTAGGAGTACTTGGGAAACTCGAGCAGATTGGTCATCGCTCCCTTGACAAATAGGTGTTATAGAACATTGATGGGTGCAATTCATTTGAACCTTGGAGGTGGACCTCAAGGGCCTGCAGGCACCAGAAAAACAAAAACCACGAAGGACCTTGCTGAGGTATGGATTGTAGAGTTGTGTCTTATGGACGGGGTCCTAGAAATCTGCTTCGTTTTATGAGTTTCAATTTGTGCTGCAGTATTTACATGCAGACACACTGAAGTATACACTATTTTATGTAAGGTCCTTGACTCATTAGGTCGCAGCTTGGATGTGATGGCTGAAGACATCATTGCGGATAGTTTATGTCTAAGGTCTTGATGGGGACTAAGATGTAGATTGCAATGTTGTCCTTTTGATAACATAACAATGGATAGTACATAAATACATGACATGAAATGATGTCCATACAATATTCAAGAAAATGGCCATAACAATGATGCCATGACAATGAGATGGCCCATCTGCATGTATAACAAAATAGGAGTATAAGTGTGCACATATGTATATATAACAAAATAAGAATGTATGTGTGCACATAACTACATGACACAGGATGATGTCCGAGCAAGTATTCATAACAATGACCTTAGTAATGACGGCATGTTGATGACGATGTCCAAGACGATATTCATAACAATGGCCATAACAATGATGGCATGACGATGACGATGTCCGAGACAATATTCATAACAATGGCCATTACAATGATGGCATGACGATTGATAATGTTTGTGAGGGTATTCATAATAGTGACCATAGTAATTATGACATGAGGATGACGATGTCGGAGATTCAAGACAATGGTCGTTGAGAGAGAGTTCAAACAAATTACCATTTCGAGGAGCAGTGGCTATAGTCTGTCCATCTTTCTCAATTCGGCATTTGGTATGATCAAATCCAACAAACAGACCAAGATCAACAAGTCTACCAACTGAAAGAAGATTACGTTGAAGATCTGGTACATGTAGTACTCCTCGCAAAATTCGAGTGGAAGAAGATAAGGTACCAAGATATAAGTCTCCAATACCCTTTACTTGACAAGTAGTATCATCAGCAAGATAAAAAACACGTTGAACTGGCAGTGGATGATAGTTATGGAGCCACTTAGACTGATATGTCATATTTCCTGTAGCACCAGAATCGACAATAAAAAGTGATCCATCGCGTACATGAAGTATTCTGTCTGGAGAAACTGAACATAGGACGCAGCTTGTTTCTGGTACAATGTTGTTTCGATGTTCAGTAGCATATGCTCTATTCTGATCTGAGTCGAATCGACGCTTATAGCACATATGAGACTCTATTTAGGGATCCCACGAGTATGGGCTATTATTAAAGCTACCTATGACCTACTGCACCAGCTTCGCCTTTGTCTCTTTAGGCTGCATCTTTGTCTCAATGTTTTATAGGGAATCGATGAAGCTTCTCTATAATTAAGCATAGCTTCTCTACTACTTCAGCTTTGTCTTTGCTTCTTGTGGTTGTGTCTTTATCTTGATGCATAAGGGGAATGGTCCTGCATGACAACGAGGCTTGGGTTTAGCGCATGGTAATCGTAGTGGATGGTTCAATGCATGGTAATCATCTCAAATGGTTCAATATATCATTATTATATTTCTTATTTTGGTGCTATTTCCTTTTATCATGCTCAAGTTTGCATATACTCTTGCGTATTATGATAAAGTCTCAACAAGTTACAGTATTTGGAGAAATATTATTCATGGTTCTTGTCATGAAAATGTCATTTGATGTGCAACATTAATACATGATTCGTGCAATTTGACACATATGCTTTGTACATAATGACTTTACTAATAATTTTCTTGATGATATGATAGATTACCTCCAATCACTCACAAAGTTTATGTTGGAGCCTATTGTCGAGCTCAGTGCTATGCTTGTGATTATCATATCTCACCTTTCTAATCAGTATTAGTTCCTCGATATCTAATGGCACTATGGTTGTTATCGTCTCAATGCTCCCTCGTTGTCATGGTGCTATCACTCTTCTCGTCTTATTACACCCTCGTGGTCATTACCATCATCGTCTTTGGTCCTATGAATATTATCGTCTTATTGCACCCTCGTCATCATTGGTGCTATGGTTGTTATTGCCTTATTGCACCATCATCGTCATTGGTTCTATGAATGTTATCGTCTTATTGAATACACCCTCGTCATTAGTGGTGCTATGGGTGTTATCGTCTTATTGCACCCTCGTCGTTATTGTTGCTATGGTTTTTATCATCTTATTACACCCTCGTCATCATTGGTGCTATGGTTCTTATCATTATCGTCTTATTGAATACACCCTCGTCATCAGTGGTGCTATGGGTGTTATCGTCTTATTGCACCCTCGCCGTTATTGATGCTATGGTTTTTATCATCTTATTACACCCTCGTCATCATTGGTGCTATGGTTCTTATCATTCTTGTCATTAGGGACTTGGCAGTTGTGACTATGCACCACTAGTGTTTCATAGCATTTATGTACAGTCTTAGTGCACATATGATTGCATCTACATAACATTTGTTTCTCTGTCGTCTCTAAAGAGGCATGGTGAACCGTCTCTTAGGACAATCTGATGTGATTACTTTTAACCTTCACATTTTGCTATGTTTCCTGAGTTGATGTCATTTACAGGATAAAAGTCACGTCAAGCAGCATGTACAGGGGCTCAAAGATATTGAAGCTACTCAAAGATATTGAAGGATTTGCATCAATTCAATTATAGGGTTATTAAACTTCCAAAGACGCTTGAAAGCGCACAATGTATATTATGGAGTGATGTTGCTCCTAGAAAACAAATTTTGTAAACTTTGATAATTGTTAATATAACAGTGCATGTATATGGTGCTGTGGATTTTTCCCTTGTTCCCCCAAGGGTTTTTTCATCCACAGCTAGGGACTCCTATTTGAGTGGGGGTGTTGGAGCTATATATACCAACCCCTATGCTATATATAACTAGGAGTCCCCACTATATATATGTACTCAGTGCGTGCTCTACACACACTTTGGGGTTTGCATATGATGGTGTCTCCTCTCTGTCTTCTCATCTAACTGCACGAGAGTAACGTCTAGCTTCCATGGCTTTGACTTCAAGGTGATGAGGAATGTCATATTTGGTTTATTCATGAGTAAGTTGGTCTTGGTGCTGACTGTAGGCTCAAGTTTGTGAGAATAGGTTGCAGTTTGCAAATCATATAGTTTCTTTCATTATATTTTGATTGAGATTATAGACTGAGATTTGATTGAACAGGCCCTTGAAAATCATGTAGACAGAAAATTGTGGGGGTTACGTTCTTAAAGCTCTTGTGTCATATGTGAGGCTTATGTTTCTAGCTGGACTTTATGAATTTGTAAACCATAGATTTTCTTTCATTATATCTTTGATTGACATTGTAGAATTAGATTGACTGAATAGGCCTCATGTGGACAAAATTGCTGGGCCGGGTTATGTTCTTAGAGCTCTTATGACGTACGTGAGGCTTATGTTTTTAAGTAGACTTCGTGTCATATTTAATTACTGAATTCATTCAACAGAGACGAATTTTATACCAATTGACTTTGATCCCATGGAATGCACATGGATTTTAATATTAGTGCTTCATATCATGAATTGCTAGACATTGTGTTGAATATTTAAACTTCAATTTATGATGCTCATGTAGTGACATGACCAATATTGGAGAGTTTGATGGAGTAATTTACTCGATTTTGTGCCTTGATGATCATTCTATAGAGTTGAATGCGTCATCTTGCCACTTGAAAACTTATTTTCATGGAAATACTTATGAATATCATCTCGAACATCGTCATCGTCATGCCATCATTGTTGTGCCCATTGTTATGAATATCTTCTCGGACATCATCGTGTGTCATTTATTTATGTGCACACATACATTCTTATTTTGTTATACATATGTGCTATCTGATCGTCACGCCATCATTGTTATGGCCATTGTCTTGAATCTCCGACATCGTCATCCTCATGTCATAATTACTATGGTCACTATTATGAATACCCTCACGGACATTATCAATCGTCATGCCATCGTTGTAAATGCCATTGTTATGAATATTGTCTCGGACATCGTCATCGTCATGCCATCATTGTTGTGCCCATTGTTATGAATATCATCTCGAACATCGTCATCGTCATGCCGTCATTACTATGGTCATTGTTGTGGCCATTTTCTTGAATATCGTCACGGACATTATCAATCGGCATGCCATCATTGTTATGGCCATTGTTATGAATATCGTCTTGGACATCGTCATCAACATGCCGTCATTACTAAGGTCATTGTTATGAATACTTGCTCGGACATCATCCTGTGTCATGTATTTATGTGCACACATACATTCTTATTTTGTTATATATACATATGTGCACACATATACTCCTATTTTGTTATACATGCATATGGGCCATCTCATCGTCATGGCATCATTGTTATGGCCATTTTCTTGAATATTGTATGGACATCATTTCATGTCATGTATTTATGTACTATCCATTGTTATGTTATCAAAAGGACAACATTGCAAACAGTCTCTTATGACATTTTGATTGTGATTATTTTCATTGACATTTCTAAGATTTTCTCGATTGTATTTCTTGAGTTTATGATATTTGTAGGTATGACCAAAAGTTAAAGTTTATCAAAACATTTTTTGGTGAAGAGATTATGGCAGAATAAAGAAGTTTATGAAGACATTTTTGGTGAGCAGATGTTGGCATTCTACACAAAGATATCTCTCTCTTGAGCCTTTAAAGGCCATTGTTGTACTTGGTACGAGTGATGTAGCTCCTCATAAGCATTCTCTGTAAATTCAATGATATTTTTAATATAATGGTGGGTGTATATAGAGCTGTGGGTTTTTCCCTTGAGTCCCCCAAGGGTTTTTTCATCCACAGTTAGGGACCCTTATTTGAGTGGGGGTGTTGAGCTCTATATATAGCACGAGCTCCATATATAGCAATTGGGTCCCCTCTATATATACATCATCTGTGTGAGTATTCTACACACTTTGGGGCTTGTACATGCTGGTGTCATCTCTCTCTCCTCTCGTCTACATGTGCTCTCTCCCTCCGGTTCAACAAAAAGGGCCAACTGATGCCAAAAATGGACTATTCTTAAAGTGAACACATATGTGAGTTTATGATCTAGAACTGTAGTGCTTGAAGTGCTCTACCGGCTTGTCTTTACGGCTCATCGATTGGAGCTACAGTGAAGAAGTTATGGAAGTTTGAAGTTTAAATCGATTGTAGATCCATACCGGATTGGGCGACTGCAGCTGAGGTGAAGAAATGAAATGATTGCACGGGCCTGAAGTGCACACTTTGTGGAGCGCCTCGGTATTTTCAGATCAATGATCGGAGTTATGATTGCCAAGTTATTAGTTGTTAAAGATTCACCAGGGGCCGGCTTCGTACGAGTTCGGTCGGCTCAGTCGGAGTGCCATTTGGGAATTTTACAGCCTCAACAGGGTTTGTATGCATTTTATGTAGTTTAAGAAGTCTAATGGGATTTACGGCTTGGTAGGCAGAGTCCGGTGTCAGTTGTTGGCATGCTGAGCTGGGTAATTTTTGCATTATTCGGGATGTTGTTATGGCCAATAAGATTCTCAAAGATATTGTTAGTCAAGGCTTACTGGAGAAAAATGTCGTGCTTGACATTGCTTGGCCGACATGTGTACCAAACATGATGCCTTTTATTTGTTGCCTAACATTGCCTGGCCGAATTGTATGCCAAATGTGGTGCCTTTGATAATGCTAGCAATAGGCCATAACCTAATGGCCGTCCACTAAGACCGGCCGCCCATCAACTTAAAGGCTGCCCAACAAACTTAGGGGCTTGAGTGTGAATAAAAGAAAAAAGAAAAAGCAAAGAGATGGCGTGCAGGCAGGAAACAGTGCAAAGGAGAAGGAGAAATGCGCTTGCACTGCACTCTCTGGAGCTCGAGTGGCTTTCACACAGAAACGCGAATTGCTCTACATGCGTGGGCGCCCATTTTCAGAACCCTTCCAGCCGAATTTGTGCAGGTCCGGAACCTGCTCTTCCAGGGAGAAGGAGAAATGCACTCGCACTACGCTGTCTGGAGCTCGAGTGGCTTCGACACAAAAACGCGAATTGCTTTACATGCTTGGGTGCCCATTTTCAGAATCCTTCCATCCGAATTTGTGCAGGTCTGGAATTTGCTCTGCCACGTCATCGGCACTGTTCCCACAACGACGGCGCCGTCGTTGCATAAGTTGAGAGATGGCTATTAATAGAAAAAAAGGGAACGACGAGGGCAATAAGGCAAGAACGTAAGCAAAGGCGAGGAGAGAAGGAAAGGATTCGGGGGCTCTCGTCCAAGCTGTCACTCTCGTTCCGCCTATTCTTTGGTAAGAAAAGTAAGCAAAGAAGGTGAGGTGAGCTCGGAGGAGGAGCTTCGAGAAGGATCTCCCTTCCCGCTCTCGAGCTTTAAGGAGAATCTTGCTCTCTCTCTCTCTCTCTCTCTCTCTCTCTCGACTTCCACAAGGAGCCTACCTCTCTCCGTGCATGAGAAGGGGGCATTAATGGCGAGAAGGAGCTTGAAAAGAAAAAGCGAAGCAAAGAGGAGAACGAGCAAGAGGAGAGGTTTGAAGATTGGTAGAAAGAGCTTAAGCAGGAGAGCTTGGGCAAGGAGCTTGAGCAAGAATCTTGAGCAAGCCAAGGCAAGAAGACATTCCAAGCAAGGTCGAGATTAAACAAGCAACCAAGGTTGAAGCAAGCAAAGAGAAGCTTGGCGAGGTTAAAGCAAGCAAGTAAGGTGAGAAGCTTGAGTCGAGGTCAAGGAGGGAAAATCTCTCTCTCTCTCTCTCTCTCTCTCTCTCTCTCTCTCTCTCTCTCTCTCTCTCTCTCTCTCTCTCTCTCTCTCTCTCTCTCTCTTCCGAGCTTGGACAAGAGAATCTCTCATTCTTGAGCTAAAGAAGGGGCAAGAAGGGATTTGAAGACAGCAATTGAAGACATATCAAGCAGTAGAACAACCGATCTAAGAAAACCGGCACAATAGGCTTTTGTTCGTCACCGGCAACTTGAATTAGTTATTTCTTTTTTATGAATCTCGGAGCCGTTAACGGCCCGGGTAATTGTAACGGGAGCCTAAACTCCTTGATTTCAGTGAACCTAAGTGTCGGCACTGTTAAGAGCCTGACTTGGTTATTGCCAGCAAAATGTACTCGTAGCTTAAATTGATTAATTCAAGGTTACGATGATTGCAGAGCCTTTTTCACCTGTTGTTCTCTCTCTTTCACACCTCTCACAGTCACAGGCCCGCCGGTGCCTGCGCGGCTCACATTTCGAACATATATCCCCCGATATCTTTGGTGAACCTGACGCGAAACGAGCCAGGGTGGGAGGTAAAGATGGAGATACCAAAGCAATTAAAGCAGTTTATTGACGATTTCATTTCAAATGGATTTGATAAAAATATAGCAGCTGTATTTTTTCAAAAATGATGGAATTGGTTCAGGGGTATCTGCAGGAAGCAAAAGCCATGCAGATAAAAAAGCAGATTGATGATGATGTAGAGCTATATAGCACTTGATGTTGTATGTGAGCAATATCATATTTTTTGGGAATATGATCTAGAAGGTTTTATTGCATGTTATGAAGATGAGATGAAGAGCCGAAATGTTTCAGAAAATCGGATGATTGCAGCTTTTGAAGAGGCTGTGAACTCGGATTTTAAGAAGCAGGTTCAAGAACTGCCAGAAGCATATACAACACGGTGGGAGTATTTTGCGGAGGAATTTATTTACGAAAACTGAAGGATTCTAGATCGGGAAATAAAGGAGATTACTGAATGAAGCCAGGTTGTCTTCAGTAAAGGTGAAGGGGATCAGATGCAGTTCCTCAACTATGATGAATTCTGGGAGCATATTTCTGCAAGAAGTAAAGCCAAAGAAAATGCTGAGTTGGAAGTAGCAAATTCAGTTTCAGAGGAGCATATTTTGAGCAATGAAGAAAAGGTAAAAGATGAATTTAATGCTGAAACAGATTTATGTGAATTTTTTTCAAAGATTTCTCGCATGGACGCTACCTCTAATAATGTTTCCAGTGAAGACATAGACTATACAACAAGTGGTTCGCAAGTTGTTGACCTTGACATGGGTTATTCTAAAGGAGTTCATCAAGCATATGAGCCTCTATAGGATATTTCTAAAACTATCAGCACTATAGGCAAGCAAGACAGCATGTTTGCTACATATGATTTCATAAACAAAGCTATTATATAAACAGTAGCTGATGAAGTGACCAAGATTGTGGACCCAGTACAGGATGAACCTGAGGATATCAACGAACCTATGATTGCTACTAACCATATGTTTGCAGATGCTATTATCATGGAAGAAGATGCCATAATCGATGATTTCTTGTCTAGATATGAAGGAGATGATTATGACAGTACAGAACAGCTTTTTGATGCATGTACCTCTTCAGAGGGGGTGTCAGATGATCCTTTAAAGTGCTATGATGTATTGCTAAGTAACATGGATGCAGATGAGGAAGCAGAGAATGATATGGATGAGTATGAAGATTGCTTAGATTATGCTGATTGTGAACAGGTTATCGACAAGGATTTTACATCTATGCTTGTGGATGGACTGCATGAGGAGATAACTTTACAGTTTTGATTAATGTTGATACTTCCAAGGGTGATTTTCCTGAGGATGTTATGGATGAAGATCTACACGATAAAGCTATTTTTCATGATCAAGTTGAAATCCCAACAAGTGAAAATTCGTCTGATGATACAGGTCGAGAAACTCCTAAGGTTTCTCGTGATGGCTATGAAGCTCGAGGGGGTGATGATGCTAAATTATCCTTGATACTGCACAAAGTGCATAGGGTTTTTCATTTGCTGGACAATGTGCTAGATGTAGCTGGATTTGGATGTTGTTCCTATTGATGCTTATGTCAGTGATGTCTTGGCTGCCAGTAAAAGGGAGTCAGATTTCTTTAATGCTTTTTGGTAACGAGCTTTAGTTGCCAAAAGTTTACGGGATGTGGGTGTTGCACTATGATTCAGGTGAAGCTCTAGTATATCGCGGAGCCCATTAATGCCATGTGATCTCAATGGAGAGTGATTCAGGAGATTCTAAGGATGTTCGTAAGTAGATTCAATATGGATGGATGCTGTTAAGTATGCATAGTAATTGCGTGCTATTTGAACCAAGGGTAGCATATTTGCACCAGAAATGCTTGATGTTGATTTATATAGGAAATGTATACTCATGTGGAAATTATGATGCTTTAGTGTGTGGGAAATTCCTTATTATCCAATTTGATCATGGGGGCTACTAAAGTGCAAGTTACAAATACAGAGGATAACAAATGCCTGATGTAGCAGGCTGTATGATACAAAGTTTTGTTTTCTAGAGTATGCTAAGTTAGAAGAGTGTTTGGTTATGCATTCAATAAGATAACATGGCTGGCTTCCAGCTAACTTCTTTGGACAATTAATGAAGTCTCTTCACATCTTTTGAGTTGTTTCTACTACGAGAACTTGAGGTAAAGGACTTGACAGCCATTCCGTATGCAGACAGAGTAAGGCATACTTGAGCTTGATAGGGTTCCTTAAAGAGATCTCAATGGTCAAGCTGTGTGTATCAGTCATTGGAGCACTTGAGTCTGGCAGGGTTCACTAAACAAGTTATCCATGATTGAATGCTTTGGAGATACGACAGCTGTGGTTCAGAGATTTTTGATGGCAGCTACCTAATGATTAAGCTACAACATTGATAATAGGGTATAAGCCTTCTTTCATTTTTCATACGTTTACCAATTATGTGAGTCTGATGATGGAAAAGAGCTTAAGGTACCTAAAGCAGATGCAGATTGAAGTGCAGTTGGCACAGACTGGAGGCTGTGCAGGTTCAGAGCGGGTGGATGTCGTGCAACTCCGCTGCCATGAAGAGAAAAAGAGCAAGGAAATGCAAGCTAAGCTTCTTTGAAGCCTATACATTTAGTGAGCAGTGATCAGGGCTTGATAACAGGTCAAGTTTAATGATTAATGTATGGTAGATACGACTTAAAAGGGCCAATTGATACCTTACTGATGCCAAAAATGGACTATGCTTGAAGTGAGCATAGATGTGAGTTTATGATCTAGAACTGTAGTGCTTGAAGTGCTCTACCGGCTTGTATTTACGGCTCGTCCATTGGAGCTACAGTGAAGAAGTTATGGCAGTTTGAAGTTTAAGTCGACTGTAGATCCGTACCGGATTGGGCGACTGCAGCTGAGGTGACAGAAATGAAATGAATGCACGTGCCTGAAGGGCTCACTTTGTGGAGCGTGTCGCTCTTTTCAGATCAATGATCGAAGTTACGGTTGCCAAGTTATTGGCCGTTAAAGATTCACCGGGGGCCGGCTCGGTACCAGTCCAGTTGGCTCGGTCGGAGTGCCATCTAGGAATTTTACAGCCTCAACAGGGTTTGTATGCATTTTATGCATTTTAAGAAGTCTAATCGGATTTATGGCTTGGTAGGCAGAGTCCGGTGTCAGTTGTTGCTGGCACACTGAGCTGGGTAATTTTTGCATTATTCGGGATGTTGTTATGGGCAATAAGATTCTCAAAGATATTGTTAGTCAAGGCTTACTGAAGAAAAATGTCGTGCTTGACATTGCTTGGGCAACATGTGTACCAAACATGATGCCTTTTATTTGTTGCTTAACATTGCCTGGCCGAATTGTATGCCAAATGTGGTGCCTTTGATAATGCCATCCATAGGCCATAACCTACAGGCCGTCCACTAAGACCGGATGCCCATCAACTTAAAGGCCACTGAGCCAACTTAGGGGCTTGAGTGTGAATAAAAGAAAAAAGAAAAAGCAAAGAGATGGTGTGCAGGCAGGAAACGACGCAAGGGAGAAGGAGAAATGCGCTCGCACTACGCTCTCTGGAGCTCGAGTGGCTTCGACACAGAAACGCGAATTACTCTACATGCTTGGGCGCCCATTTTCGGAACCCTTCCATCCGAATTTGTGCAGGTCCGGAACCTGCTCTACCACGTCATCGGCACCGTTCCCACAATGACGGCGCCGTCGTTGAATAAATTGAGAGACGGCTATTAAAAAAAAGGAAACGACGAGGGCAATAAGGCAAGAACGTAAGCAAAGGTGAGGAGAGCAGGCAAGGACTCGAGGGCTCTCGTCCGAGCTCGGGCTCTTCTTTCAGCTATTCTTCGGTAAGAAAAGCAAGCAAAGAATGCGAGTGAGCTCGGAAGAGGAGCTTGAAGAAGGATCTTGCTTCCCTCTCTCGAGCTTTAAGGAGAATCTTGTTCTCTCTCTCGGCTTCCACAAGGAGCCTACCTCTCTCCGTGCATGAGAAGGGGGCATTAAGGGCAAGAAGGAGCTTGAGAAGAAAAAGCGAAGCAAAGAGGATAACGAGCAAGAGGAGAGGCTTCAAGCTTGGTTGAAGGAGCTTAAGCTAGAGAGCTTGAGCAAGAAGCTTGAGCGAGCCAAGGCAAGAAGACATTCCAAGCAAGGTCGAGATTAAACAAGCAACCAAGGTTGAAGCCAGCAAAGAGAAGCTTGGCGAGGTTAAAGCAAGCAAGTAAGGTGAGAAGCTCGAGTCGAGGTCAAGGAGGG
Source organism: Adiantum capillus-veneris (assembly GCF_014529385.1). NCBI lineage: Eukaryota > Viridiplantae > Streptophyta > Polypodiopsida > Polypodiales > Pteridaceae > Adiantum > Adiantum capillus-veneris. The sequence goes on from NC_140958.1 coordinate 116,186,394, forward strand.
AAAATCTCTCTCGCTCTCTTCCGAGCTTGGACAAGAGAATCTCTCATTCTTGAGCTAAAGAAGGGGCAAGAAGAGATTTGAAGACAGTAATTGAAGACATATCAAGCAGTAGAACAACCGATCTAAGAAAACCGGCACAGTAGGATTTTGTTCATCAACGGCAACTTAAATTAGTTATATCTTTTTTATGAATCCCGGAGCGGTTAACGGCCCGGGTAATTGTAACGGGCCTTGATTTCAGTGAACCTAAGTGTCGGCGTTGTTAACAGGCTCTCTTCGCTATTTGCTAGCAAAATGTACTTAGAGCTTAAATTAATTAATTGAAGGTTACAGTGATTGATAGATCCTTTTTCACCTGTTGTTCTCTCTCTTTCACACCTCTCACAGCGAGAGGCCTAGCGCCTGCTCGGCTCACGTTTCGAACACATATCCCCCGACACTGGGAAAATGAAAAAGCCCGACGAGAATAATTATATATAGTAAACAGTGTGCTAACCGCGGTCCTTTAGCTAGGCAAATCCTTGGGGAGTGTATCAGAGTGCCGGGTATAGTCATATCCTTGTCAATTGACATAAGATTACAAATTCACATGTGCTTTTTTTGGACCAAAAGTGATTCTTAATTCAGTAACCACTTCTAACAATTGTTAAGACGTTTACTAACATAAAGGTACGAAACCAAAACAGCTGAAAAGTTGGAGAGTCATACTCATTGCGAAGAAGCCATTGGTCCAAATGAGAGATGTAATTAATTTTAGAAGATGAGCATATGTAAATGACGAGTTGATAGTGAAGGGTCGGATGTCCTATACTAGTGTACCGAGAATATAAAGATCCTTGAAGTCTTGCAGTATTTGAGTTGATTTACACTTGTCATTCCACAATTTAATTGGGTTAAAGTAGCTTTTATATATTGAATTGGTGGCATGGGTGGGCTACAATTCTTCACTGGGGACAAGTAGTTCTCAGTTGAGTGATTATATTGAAGGTTTATTTGCGTTAGTTCATGCATTGGTTTATACAGAGAGTGCATTATGTACTACAATAGATTATTAGTGATTAAAATGATCAATCATATATTTTATTGCTTTCGTTTGTTTTTTTGTAGCAGTTGAAATTAGATGTGTCTTATTGTTTGTAAATCAAAGTGGACATATAAATCATAATAATAATAATAATTGCATTGAGAGATTCATAGCATTGGTATAGTTATTATGCCATGCATAGACTGCATTGCAATGTGTATGGTTGCTCACAATATAGGTGATCGATATCACTACAAGAGGTTGTGTGCTCTTGTGACGCTGTTAGCGACAGAAATACATTGGGTTTTTATAACCCCCGGCGTCGCTAAAACCGTCGCTAATAGTGTCGCTACAAGAGCGTCGCTATATGCGTCGCTATAGGCATCGCTATATGCATCGCTATAGGCATCGCTATATGCGTCGCTATAAGCGTCGCTATATAGCGACGGTCATAGCGACGGTTATAGCGACATTTAAACAAAAGTCTATAGCGACGCTCATAGCGACGCTACAGAGCCATAAATAGCGATGCACGAGAGAAATTTTTTTTGGTGACAGGGCATTGAATGCCCTGCCACCCATCAACCATATTGTACTTGATTCACTTTTTAAAAAAAGTGCAAGGGTAGATAATAGACCCAAAATAGTCACCCACAAGACGCATTGTTTGCAAAATTGACAAGCGTAAAATTGACAATTGTACACATCATAGGCAAAATGAATTGATTGGCAAATGTAGTAATGACAATTGTATAACATCATAGGCATAAAGAATTGATTGGCAAAATGAACTGCGGTGACAAATGTAATAATATACATGGTTCAAAAAGACGTATAAAATCCGTCTCATGATACATAAGCTATGAGAAACCCTAAACTAATGCTATCTAGCTACGGCTAAACTGACGTCGTCTAGTCAGACGTCTCATCGCGTCCAAGCGGCGTATTTGTCGGATTCTGCAAAAAAAGACAATAAGACAGCTTTCAGTAAGTATAAACATATAACGACATTTATAAAACAATACAAAAAATAGAAAAGAGTAAACCCTAATACTAACCATGCCGCCGCGAGAATTGAGAATGTCCATCAGGGCGTTTAAGCCCTTCCTGCATGCGTACTCACGCTCGTACGGTGTGGGATCACGTCCTGTCATCGACCACTGTCAAAACATACAAAGATTTCATTATGTTAGAATTAAAAAACTCATAAACCCTAAACTATCGAACATAAAGAGCAATGCGAAAACACTTACAAAATTGGCCTCAAATGATGCCCATCCACGGCTCCCCAAGTGGTGCGAGCTCCCTGCCTCTACTCGCGCTCTGGCTGCATCCTTTTGTTGCTTCCACTTGTCGGGATTCTCGCGCGCTGCTTTCTTTTCATTCTTCCAATCTTCTTTGGCCAGCCAATCTGGCCTGTTCCACCCATGCTTGATTGCTTTTTGCACTTCGGAACGCTTGTCTTTGCAGTATTCGCGCATTCGAATCTTCATCAGGTCTTCATTGAAGCGTTGATCCCGTGTTGGAACGGGAAACTCATCATGAAGTATGCTGATGACTCTGGCTTATAAATCACTTGGTACTTCACTCCATTTGTTTAGTATGTAGTATCTAAACAGCTGAGAGCAAAGACCATGCATGCACGAGATCACCTTCTTGCCGTCATCATCCATGATGATGCCGCCACTGAAGTCGACGGAGTAAGGCAAGCCCTCTGGCCCGTGACGCGTGAACCTGGGTGTCCCGGCAGGGGTCTCTAGCGGCGTGTCCACCGGCGTCTTGGCCCCGAAGCGAGGAGTGTCGAGTGGGGTGGCTCCTGGCGTAGTAGGTAGAGGTGTGTAGCTGCTAGGAACAGTCAGCCGCACAAAACCTGGCGTAGATGGCGATGATGTGGCTGGTGTGGGGGCGGGCAAAGAAGTGGAGGGTAAAGAGCATCGTCGAACACGAGGCAGTGTGGAGGCATCGGCGGCAGAATCCCCACAACAACCGCCACCGCCACCACTAGAGCGCCGGTGTCTAGACGAGTGTGAAGATCGTCTCGTCGACACCGAAGCTTTGAAGCGCGCCGAATTCTCCGAAAGAGAGGGAGATGCGGATGGAGTAGGAACACGTGATGATGCGCCAGAGCGATGACGCTCCACATGCCACTGTCTCTGCTGCAGTGACAAAGAAGAAAGAAACTCCTCATCATCCATACCTGCATTAAACACACGAATATTTAAACTTAATATTGAATGAATAGAGTAGACAATGACGTAAAGACCATTAAATACAATGACGTAATGACGCATATAAATACAATGACGCAATGAATTGAGTGATAAAAGAGGCAAGTCAAAAACTCAGAATTTTCAATCAAAAAATATGAGCGCGAGTAGAAAAGAGCGTTATACACCATGGAAGGTACTTAGAGAGCCAGAGCTTTTACAACACGGAGCAAAATTGTTCAAATACAATATTTGTGGCTTTAAGAGATCTCTCTCTCATCCTCGCATAACTCAGCATAACTTCTTATATCTATATAGAGCTCTCCGTTTAAACACATATCCTCTGTTTCATTTTATAGCTCCTCTGCATGCACCCCATATAGAGTAGTAGCATCTTGATGCTCGTCTAGCACCACCGCAGCGGCTTCTGATTGAGCATCTTCTCTGATCTCCTCCATTGATGCCGTTGCGATTGGCACATGGTAGCCTTCATACGTCCTTGCACTACGAGGGGCTACCTCTATGACATACCACCAGTTTGATGTAGACTTTGTAGAATGAAATATTACCTGCCAGAGCCACATAACTTACATGAGAGCTTTCAAGCATATAACTTGTAAAAGGGGGATGTTAACTATTTACATACTTACTTGTTCACAATGCTCGGGTAGTACGAAAGTGTCTCTTAGGTCAGTCCATTTCTTAGTAGAATCCACCTCAAGAAAACCAGACTCTCCTCTACGCACAGTAGCGTTGCGACCCTCCATGATTATCTTGAACCATTGCACGTCGAACAAGTCGACAAAAAATCCTCTGTAATCGATCCTCAAAATCTCTTGTAGCGTGCCGAAGTAAGTGAGTTCCGCCACCACAGGATCTGCATCAGAGGAACGTCGTCGACTAGACTGTTCAAATTTTGCCATGATTCCACAATCTTGAGTAAAACGCTTTTTGTCAATCCGTTCCACCCTAAAATGTCGACCTTTACACCATGCTGCTGTGTATGACTTATACTACAACGAACAAAGATTATGAGTGGCCGTTCAAACGTTTAGAAATAAAGTCCCTAGCTAGGCATACATTGCAAACTTACCTTGGTCGCGCAACCCCGAGAGTACTCCCACTCTTCCTCAGTCACTTCGTCACCGCATTGTTGTGCGCTTTTCAATTGGTTGTGCAACCATCTTAAGCTCATGAATGTTGGTAGGCTCTCCAGACCCGTCGGATAGTGCATCGGTGGTCGTCTTCCCCATCTCCACTCGATTCGTGCCCTTTGTCGCTCTTGCTTTGCATCTCATATTGTGAAATCCACTTTTGCATCACTGGATTGTGAAGCATGCAAAATCGGTTGATTTTAGCCTCTAGATCTTCCGTCATCTTCTTCTCAACACCGAGATTGCACATGACAATCCCAGATATGCGCTCATCATCTATGGTTCGCCATAGCGTGTCCCGGGCTTTATCAAATCCTTCTAGCCACTCTCCAATGTACACTAGGGACTCTAATATCAACCAACCTTCTGCCATGCTACCCTCCGAACGTGCCTTTTGACACACATATCCCTTAAGCGTTTTCATGAAACGTTCTAAGAAGAACATCCATCTGGAATGAACTGTGTCAGCTATTTCCACCTCATCAAATATGTGAACAAGAAGATGCACCTGAATGGTTATCATGGTAGTAGAAAAATGTTTCTCAAACATGCACACAAGCTCCGCAGCATTTAGTTTGGCGAATGGTATGGAGTCTACGTTGATCTCCTTTTGTGAGATCCATTGCACCAGCTTTGCAAGTTTGTAGATTGTGTTACGGATGTCGAGAGACAAATATCCCTCAATGGCAACCGGTAAAATAAACTGTAAAGTATGTGCAGCAATGATATTAAAGTCCACATTTTATGCAATGATATTAAAGTCCTCTATGAACGTACCTGACACATTTTATACCAATCGTGTGACTTCAAACCGGTAAGCTTTCCTTCTTTAGTAAAACACATTCTGAGTGAGTGCATTACGCCAGTGGGGGTCCGCAAAGATCGAATGGTCTCTTTTACTTTGCGTTCTTCGGCTCCTGTGAAAATACATGGTGCTTTAGGGAGTTTTATCGATCCATCAGACGCTGTTTGCGACCAATATTGTTCCATACGATCCACATTTCTAAGGTCAACTCTGGCTCCCAAAGTATCTTTCTTGCCGGTCAGATGGTCCCATAGTAGATTACCCACATTCTTGAATATGTGCATTGGATCGAGCAAGTGAATCTTGCTTCATCTCGGGAATCTGGCATCACATTGTCAGCTGGTAGTATGTGCTCTTTAAGCAATCTACACAACATAAAAATACGATACAGTCGTGTAAAAATCTATCAGATCATTATACATTTAGAGTTTTATTAAAGTAAACTAATTGTAATAGATCACTTGAAAAGCGCTGTGACGCTAGTGTCACTCCATCCAAACTTTGTCTGCATGTTGAGAAGAACCAGGAGTGCTTTCAATCTAGACATACGTGCTCCATTATACAATGGCGTATCGGCTTCACTTTTTATATCATCATAGATAAGCCTTTCTGAATCCATGATCATCTCGATCATTTCATCAATCTCGGGCTCAAACATTTTCTCGTTGGGAATGTGCTCTGCATGATCATCCCCCGAGCTGTCAGAGGCTACATCTTGTCGCCTCACATATGCTGCTTGACCAAAGCGCCTGCGAACACGTCTATTGGGTTGCAAGATTGCTGCTTGTTGGCCAGCGTCAGAGTCTGACGAGTTATAATTGGCAACAACTCGATCTATAATAGATGGATCGAGCTCGCCAAATTCGCGAACGTGCTGCAAAGAAACACGTCTTGTCCGTCGCACAGCATGCTTGCATTGATTACAAGGACATAAGACCCTCGTTGAGAGATAGGTGTTTCGGTTGGACGGTCCCACATCCTCGTCACTACTCATAATGAGGATAAAAATATTATAACCTGGACAAAAAATTTAATATTCTGTTGGCATTCTTCGTCTTCTCTCTCTCTCTCTCTCTCTCTCTCTACCTCACAGTCTCTAGTCATGTCCAATCCCCGCACACCTCGGTCTAGAGGTGCACGGAGATCAGAACCACCGGGTTATAATCTCGTCTTTATTGGTCAATACATATATTTGTGGGTACAAGAAATCTACAGACCCACGTCTACATGATACTGCATGTAGTGGACAAAACCCCTTTGCCTCTTCTCTAGCTGTAGCACTTCACAGCATCTTAACATCTTTTCACAGTAGATCTTTTCACTGTTCGTCTAACTCTAAACCCTAAACCGTAAGTAATTCTTGCGTGGACTCGATCTAACGTAAATAAGCGTATAAAATCTAAATAAACGTAAATCTAACTAAAAATAAACCTAAATCTAATTTAACGTAAGTCTACATCTAACCTAATCTTTAACGTCTTTTGGGATAGTTTCCTACGACGTTAAAACTCTCTTCTTCTTATGTGTGTGTGTGTGTGTGTGTGTGTGTGTGTGTGTGTGTGGGTAAACCTAAATAAACCTAAGTTTAATCTAATATAACATAAATCTAAATCTAACGTAAATTATGTTATATTAAAAACAAAGAACTAAACTAAAAGGGATTATAAGAACCTTAAAACCGATTTAACACATAATTTTTCACATAACTCGGCAAGAGTTGGCATTCTCATCACTAAAGATGTGAGAGTTAACTTTCGGCGGTGACGCTGCCTCATCTCCATCCACATCTGACGACAGAAATTGGCCCTTTGGACCGTTCTTGCTCTTGTTACTAACTTTGAAGTTGTTGTTGAATGACTAGAGGTTGTCTAGATGGTCATTTTCGGGGATGTAGTGACTCTTGCCGCCCTGAAGATCCACCTTCTTCCCTATCTTCTGAAGACATTTCACCAGTACTTTTGGATCGACGGAGCCCACCATGAGTGAAGGCAGCAATACCCTATATTCCATTGAGGGCTTTCTTCACCCGCTTCGTGCAGGCATCGCAGTCTATGGAGACCTAAATCTAATCTAATATAACGTAAATCTAAATCTAGCGTAAATAAACGTAAATCTAACTAAAAATAAACCTAAATCTAATCTAATTTAACTTAAATAAACCTAAATCTAATTTAACGTAAGTCTACATCTAACCTAATCTTTCACGTCTTTTAGGATAGTTTCCTATGACGTTATAACTCTCTTCTTCTTGTGTGTGTGCGTGTGTGTGGATGTGTGTGCCAATAAAAAGAGATAAATGGTATAACCTTTCTATCACCCATGCCAAGTATGATAGATTGGTTATGCCATTTCCCTCTTGAATAATAGGTCTTGAGTTCAACTCCTCGTCGGCTAGATCTTTAGGTCTTTTAATTTTAATTAGTTTCCTACGACGTTAAATTAGTTTCTCTCTCTTTCTCTCTCAATGTGTGTGCATTTTTTTGTTTATGCATGTTTTTTCTCTCTTTTCCTCTCTCAATGTGTGCGTTTTTTGTTTATGCATGTTCTCTCTCTCTTTTCCTCTCTCAATGTGTGCGTTTTTTGTTTATGCATGCTCTCTCTCTCTTTTCCTCTCTCAATGTGTGTGTGCGTTTTTGTTTATGTTTGTACTCTCTCTCTCTCTCTCTCTCTCTCTCTCTCTCTCTCTCTCTCAAAAACACTATGTGTGTGTGTGTGTGTGTGTGTGAGAGAGAGAGAGAGAGGGAGAGAGAAAGAGGGGAAGGGAACATGAGAGTGAGGAGAGGGAAGGAGCATACCTGGCTCTCATTCCTCTCCTCGTGTGTGTGTGTGTGTGTGTATGTGGGGAGAAGAAAGAGAGAGAGAGAGAGAGAGAGAGAGAGAGAGGGAGAGCGTTACCTGCTCCTTGCTTGAGGGCTCCGAAAAACTCAGATCTGAGATCTGAGTTTTTTGGCGCTCTCTGTTATTTTTTTTAGCGCAGCAGCGACGCCGGAAAATTTGCGACGCTTATAGCGACGTCGGGAATTTTTTTTTTTGAGCGTCGTTGTGTGAGCATCGCTAATATGAATAGCCTCTTGTAGTGTATGTGGATTGACTAGCGTGCATTGAAAATCTCATATTGCACATCATGGTTACTTTCATATTGAATGGTTTTTAATTTTTAATATACATTGAAAATAAGAAAAATGTTTCAAAAATTAAACATCTGTTTCTTTTGTCTTCAGTTTAATTTAAAACCAATGGAGAAAATGTGGATACAAGTGGTATGAAGAAACCAAAGAATAAAAAAGCTCCGAACAAAGAGTGGGATTATGCTCACAACATATGCGATCGATATATGGAGTGGTAATGTAAGTTTTGTCATCATACAACAAAATTTGAATTTTAGATATAGCCGACATTATACAATTGTAGGTTACATGCATGAGTGAGAGAGAGAGAGAGAGAGAGAGAGAGAGATAATTTTTACATGTTAATAAATTTAGTTTACTTTTCAAATGCCATATTGTATTAATCTATACTACTAATAAATGGGGGAGGGATTCAGGGCCCCACCCCTTGCCATGTGGAGGTCTCTCCTCCTCCGTCTGCTTCCGTTGCGGATTTTGGAGAGAAGGTTCAAGTGACGTGGAGCTATTCAAACAGAAAGCCACCTGCTATTTATTTCACGCGCACTGCTTGAAGGCTCCGAAGCATGAGGGAGGGGCTGAGTCGGTTGAGAGAGAGAGAGAGAGAGAGAGAGACTCACTATCATCCCGTCTCGCCATCAACCCGACTGCATTAGCGTAGAGGTCACTCGGTTGCTAGAGAGAGAGGCAGACAGAGTGTTTCCATCAACCGCTCCGGTAGTTACACACACACACACACACACACACACACACACAGAGACGACCTCCTGTCAGCCAGTCAGTGTGAGCTCTGAGAGAGAGAGCCACAACCTCCTGTCCAATCTCTGCGAGCTTTGCGCCAACCAAGCCCAAGGTATCTCTTTGTTTGTGTGTCTGTCGAGGTTACTGCGTCATCATGCTACTTGCACACACACACACAAAGAGAGAGAGAGAGAGAGAGAGAGAGAGAGAGAGAGAGAGTCATGCAGTTATTGAAGGTATCTCTTTATGTGTGTGTGTGGAGGTTACGACATCATCATGCTGCTTGCACAGAGAGGGAGAGAGAGAGAGAGAGAGAGAGCGAAATAGAGAGAGAGACAGTCTCATGCAGTTATTTAAGGTATCTCTTTCTGTGTGTGTCGAGGTTATTGCATCATCATCCGGCTTGCATAGAGAGAGAGAGAGAGAGAGAGAGAGAGAGAGAGGCTCATGCAGTTACGGAAACCCGCTTGCTTCCACGTGATGCACCGCGTTTGACGTCAAGATTCTCGAGAATAGCTACACATCTCTTGCCAGGTTATTGCGACCTGCACGTCGTCAGAGCTGCTACACTCCGCCGTCAGAGCCGCTATACATTCTGCCGTCAGGTAACACCATCTGCTGCTACGCAGTGCCGTCAAGGTCGCAGTAGGTTGCTATGCGTTCTACCGTCAGGTTACTGCAATGTGCACGCCGTGAAGACACCCCAGAGCTGTGACATGTCATGGCGCGAGTCAAAGCCAGTGCTCTGTATTTTAATGCAAGTTGATATTATCGTTCTTTAAGCATGGTGCATCAAGCTGTGAATGAAACTCTTTTTCATAAGCTTTAATTCACTTTATTGCTTTTTTTTTTGCAAAACTCACAACTGTGAGTGAATTATATTGAGCAGCCCAAAAAAATTACAAGGTCATGCTCTTGTTGAGCCATGACATCATCCAGAGACAATAATTACATGAGGGCAGCCACCCCCACCAATACACATGGTCCAGAAAGTTGTCTTTTTGAGATCTTTACGCCATCCTATGCATTCCATCTGTTGACAACAATGCACAAGTAGTCCTAGACCAATCCTTCGAGTGTTGCTTGCACCCGAGCGTCCATATTAGCACTTTGCTTTCTTGAGTAATTTTTGCGAAGCTTGCCACCTCAGAACCTCCTTCAAACACACGGAGGTTCCTTGTCTGCCATACATTATGTAGAAAGAAATATGTAACGATTTGAGTGCTGACGAGGAGGGTAGGACTTCCTGAATTCATGCCTCCAAGGAATAGGTCAATCTTGAAGAACCTAATTTTCCACGTTCTTTGGACCCACTTGCATATTTTCCCTCCGAGGCCTTTAATAGTTGGGTAGTCCATGAATAGGTGGGCCAGATCTTCTCTAGCCATCGTGCACCCCAAGCATCGATCTGATCCAATCCCTCTCTCCTGAATCTTCACCCCCGTTGGTAGAGCACCCCAAATTACTTTCCATAGAAAGACCTTCATGTGCTGCGGAACCTTTGGCTTCCATATCTGCTCCAATACTTGCTCCCACCTTTCCTCCGACCATTGCTTTTTCCATAGCTTGTTTAGGGGGCTAGACCAATTCTTCTTATGCATCATTGTCTAATAAATGCTTTTAGGATGGGGTTTCCCTAATAGACTTCTTCCGGGCCATTTCCAGGAATTCCAATCAAACACCGAATCACAGATTGGCATCACTACATTGTCAAGCTCCTTCATCACTTTGTGGACCAGCAAGACCTCCAAGCTATTGAGTTGGTACTGGGTAACCAAAAGGTCAATGGTTTTCCAACTATTGTTGCCACTGTCCCAGAAGTGTCCAAGCCGCTTCAGACCCTTATTATTCAGTTTCCTGGCTGTCTCAATCGAATAGGGATTTTGTTGCAGAGATATTGTACAACTTTGGACAGCTAGAGGGACAAATGCAAAATGGAGTTCTTGAAGTATCTGACTTCTTCCCCCCACTTTAAGACTCCTACTGCTCTCTTGCATTATCTTACCAATTCTCTTAAGCTACCTCCCATTCTTAAGGTAGACCACTCCGGGGCTAACAGTTTGTCATGAACCTCCACCTCTCTCCACTTTCCACCATCCAAGCCAAGGTTAGATGTTTCTATCATATCTCTGACCATGACAGGCCAAACATGATCCTGTTTAGCCAAGGAGACAACAAACTTGGCGCAACAAGCTTCTGCATGGGCCACAGGGTTGAGAATTCCAAGGCCTCCTTGATTCACCGATCGAGCAACTAATTCCCACCGGGCCTATTGCCATGGCCTGGAGGATTTCGTGTTGTTTTTCCATAAAAACCTTTTTACTGGTTTTAAGAACTCTTTCCAGTGACACTTAGCCATCTTGAGAAGCGGGCTAGTGAATGCAATGTAAGGAATCATAAAAGCATTCATCACTTTTATCCGAGTTGGGAAAGGGAGAAGAGCATACTCCCACCTACTCATTTTTGTTTTTATTTTCTCAAGCACCCACTCAAATCTTTGCTTGTGAGTCACGTCCACCCCCAAGGGGGCTCCCAGATGCCTAAATATATTCCCTTTGTGACAATCTCCCTCGACCAGACAGAAGGGTCAAATGAGTCCTTTCCCGATAAGGAGATCAGCCTTGACTTCTCTATATTACACTAGGACCCCGAAGCTTTTGAGAATATTTGCACAATCTCCAGAGCTTTTCTGATGACCTGGGGGCATGCCTTCAAGAAGAGGAGAGAATCGTCTGCAAAGTTTTTCTAGGAGTTGGCTATTTCCTGGCAAAGCGAGGCCTTGAAACTCCCCTTGTTCCGCACTAGCTTCGAGCGTCATGATTAAAGGGTGTGATCCTATGGCAAGAAGTAGGGGGGCCAGAGGGCATCCCTGCTTCATAGACCTTTTGACCTCAAAAGAGCCCACAATTCTATCATTGAATAGGAGATTTGACTGGCTTCCAGCCCCCAGTATGCGTACCAACCGGCATAAACTAGGTCCAAAGCCCAGAGCTTCCATGATGGCTTCTATATATGTCCATGTTATTCTGTCATAAGCCTTGTCCAGGTCCAACTGCAGAAGAATGCACTCCTACTTTGTGACAGTTGCGTATTCGATGCCCACCATTGCTGCCAAGATGCTATCGTAAATGGACCTTCCTTTTATGAACCCATGTTGATGGGGAGAGATGATCTTGGTTAGTAAGGGGGCTAGTCTGAGGGCTACTGCTTTAGCTATAATTTTGTAGGCCAACGACATCATTGTTATAGGGCGCCAATGTTTCAGTTGAGAACGGCAGATCTGTTTTGGGATGGGTTTGATAAGCCCTCTCTTTACACTTACCTCCAACGACCCTTCGACCATGGATTTATTGGCCAATATTGTGATTGGGGCCTTGAGATCATCCCAATACTTAAACAGAGCCTCTTTTGCTTGAAATACTAGCCTCCTACTTGCGCCTAAAATGAAAAGCCTCCTTCATTATTACTTTCATGATAAGGAATTATTTTCACATTACATCGCTATAAACATCATAATTAAAGGGTTTTGGTTTATATAGTTTGATTATTCTAGGAGAGAGATCACTGAGAGAGAGAGAGAGATCTAACATATGTTGCATCATTGCAGGGGATGGCACTAGAGAGGTAGAGGCGGCAACACTAGAGCAACGACAATCGGAGCGCGACATGATCGGAGCGTGAATGCGATCAAGCGGCGGCGATCAACAACTACTAGGTAAGAGCATGTTTTTTGTGCACACACACACACACACACACACACACACACACAGAGAGAGAGAGAGAGAGAGAGAGAGAGAGAGAGAGAGAGAGAGAGAGAGAGAGAGAGATATGTTAAATTAACATTTTCTCTAAATTTTAAAAGCGTTTCAAAAATTTGTACTTTATTTTCATTTGTATTTTAGAGATAGCTGGCATCATACAATTGTAGGTTACATGCATGAGAGAGAGAGAGAGAGAGAGAGAGAGAGAGAGAGAGAGAGAGAGAGAGAGAGAGAGAGAGAGAGAGAGAGAGAGAGAGAGAGAGAGAGAGAGAGAGAGAGATAATTTTTACATGTTAATATTTTTAGTTTACTTTTCAAATGCTATATTTTATTGATAACTTTAGCTTGGCAGAGGGAGATAGGGAGGGGGTTACAAAAACAGGGATAGAGACATAAATATGGAAACTGTGTGAGAAATATAGAGTCATCGTCGAGAGAGAGAGAGAGAGAGAGAGAGAGAGAGAGAGAGAGAGAGAGAGAGAGAGAGAGAGAGAGAGAGAGAGAGAGAGAGAGAGAGAGAGAGAGAGAGAGAGAGAGAGAGAGAGAGAGAGAGAGAGAGCGATATAGATAGAGAGAGAAGTAAAATAGCGTGAGAAATAGTCATTGTGTGTGTGTGTGTGTGTGTGTGTGTGTGTGAGAGAGAGAGAGAGAGAGAGAGAGAGAGAGAGAGAGAGAGCGCAATATAGATAGAGAGAGAAGTAAAACAGCGTGAGAAATAGTCATTGTGTGTGTGTGTGTGTGTGTGTGTGTGTGTGTGTGTGAGAGAGAGAGAGAGAGAGAGAGAGAGAGAGAGAGAGAGAGAGAGAGAGAAATAGATAGAGAGAGAAGTAGGTAAATAGTGAGTGATAGGAGTGAGGAGAGACAAAAAGAGTGATAGGTATGGCTTTTTAGGTTATTTAAGTAGAGGGATAGAGATGCTATTTAAGTATGGCTTATGAGTTCTAGATCATATCATCAACTTGCTATCATTGTCCACAACATACTTTGATTTGTTCAAAACCGAGAAAGCATACTATCCATGCTAATATAACCTCTCTATCTCTCTATCTCTAAAATCCCACAGCATACTTTGATTTGTTCAAAATCTAGCAAGCGTACTAGCCATACTTAAATAACCTCCATATCCCTCTATCCCTAAAATGATTAGTGTCCAATGCTATCCACAAAAATGAGCCCGTCGTATATAAGGGTCATGACTTACATAAGGGTCGTATATAAGGGTCATGACTTACATAAGAGACTGAGAGAGTAACAGGTATGCCTTTTTAGATTTTGGCTTTGGTTTGGGTTTTATATGTTAGATTAATAATTTTAGTTGGAGAGAGGTATATATAGAGAGAGATAAGGACAACCATAGGTAGATAGGGTTAGAGAGGGGGAAATGAAGAGAGAGTGAAAGAAAGGGAATGATAGAGGGAGAGAGAGAGAGAGAGAGAGAGAGAGAGAGAGAGAGAGAGATAGAGAGAGAGAGAGAGAGAAATAGAAAAATAGAGATTGAGAGAGAGAGTTTGGCTTTTTAGGCTATTTAAGTGAACATTAGATTTTGGCTTTGGTTTAGATTTGATATGGTAGATTATTAATTTTAGTAGGTAGATAGGGTTATAGAGAGAGACATGGAGAGAGCAGGATAGAGAGACAAACATGGGGAGAGAGAGAGAGGGAGAGAGAGAGAGAGAGAGGGGGGGGGGGGGGGGGGGGAGGATATATAGAGAGGGATAGAGGGACAAAGAGAGCAATAGAAAAATAGAGAGTGATAGGGATAGGTATGGCTTTTTATATTATTTAAGTAAATTTAGATTTTCATTTTGGTTTAGATTATTAATTTTAGTTGGAGAGAGGGATATATATTGAGAGATAGGGACAAAGATAGGTAGATTAGGTTAGAGAGAGAGAAATGGAGAGAGAAGTAAAACAACGTGAAAAATAGAGTCATTGAGAGAGAGAGAGAGAGAGAGAGAGAGAGAGAGAGAGAGAGAGAGAGAGAGAGAGAGAGAGAGAGAGAGAGAGAGAGAGAGAGAGAGAGAGAGAGAGAGAGAGAGATAAGGGGGGGGGGGGGGGGGGGGGGGATAGAGAGGTAGGGATAGAGTGAGGGAGAAATAGATAGAGAGAAACACATGTATAATCGTTCCTAATGTTACAGTAATGGAGGGATTCCATACCTTTGCAGGAGATTCTTTGGAGGTGGTCCTTTCTACCCTAGAGAGAGACCAAATCAACAATATACAAAATGCCAAATGTGCTACCCGAGGTGGGGATGGACCTCCAAAGAGGCAGGTTGTGGATGGATTAGGTACCATCCACACATTATGCTCCAACATTCAAGCCTCAAGTCAAAGAGCAGAGACATCGTAGGTTTCTTACAAGGAGAGCATTCAGAGGTTGAGCCAATCACAGGATGAGCAAGGGGTTTATCTTCGCCATCTTGAGGAGTGAATGCAACTACAAATCAATTGTATTTTGCAGCAGCAGAGCTCGGTGCAAGAACAACTTTCTCACATAGAAGGAAACCAAGACTCTCTCTCCTCCCTCCGCCATTATACAAAAGGTATAGATAGATCTTACAATAGTGCTCTCTGAAAACCCCTTGGAGAGCTTTTCCATGTGGGTTTTTAAATGATTCTCCCTTTCTCCCTCCCTCTCTCATAGTTTCCTTCCACAAGTTTGGCCATACTCTCTCCGAAGTTTTCTTATGAACCATCTCCATCTCTCTCTCTCTCTCTCTCTCTCTCTCTATGTGTGTGTGTGTGTGTGTGTGTGTGTGTGTGTTTGAGAGAGAGCGTGTGTGTATTAGATCCTCTCTACGTCACTCTCTCTCTCTCTCTCTCCCCTCTGCCATTATACAGAAGGTATAGATAGATCTTACAATAGTGCTCTCTGAAAACCCCTTGGAGAGCTTTTCCATGTGGGTTTTTAAACGATTCTCCCTCTCTCCCTCCCTCTCATAGTTTCCTTCCACAAGTTTTCCATACTCTCTCCGAAGTTGTCTTATGAACCATCTCTCTCTCTCTCTCTCTCTCTCTCTCTCTCTCTCTCTCTCTCTCTCTCTCTCTCTCTCTCTCTCTCTCTACGTGTGTGTGTGTGTGTGTGTTTATTAGATCATCTCTATGTCTCTCTCTCTAAGAGAGTGTACGTGTGCTCTTTTTAAAATAACAAAACCACGTGCGGAGGATGCCAAGTTTCCATGTGAAAAAGATAAATATAGAAGTATATATATAGAGCTTTACCATGTGTGATGCCAAGTTTCCCTTATCTCTATCTCCTCACTCCCTCATAGTTCACTTCATCAAACCTCTCTAGATTGTTAGAGGATTACATTGTATTGCCTTCACTTCCTTCCACAACTTTGACCATACTCTCTTCTTAGGTCTCCACATACTAACCTATAATAATACATTTGTGTACTTATAAGAGTTTTTGTTTTGGATAAATGGCTATTGGTCATAAGGTGTTGTCTCCTGGACAATCAAGACGTAGTAGGATATGTCAAGCCTCTCGAGCTACACGATGTGCGGCAGCGCTAGATAGAGTTCGACGCTCTCTAAGAGAGCTTGATGTAGCTCAATTGGAAGATTGCCAAAATTTGATAAATGTGAATCAATGCAATGAATTTCCTCAGGGAAGGATTGCAACAGATGTAGATATCGAGCCAATACTCCCACAAAATTACCAAGAGATTGAAGTGAGAAGCAATTTGGAAGCCAATAATGGAAATGTTCCTGAGGATCCCTTAATTGTCTCTCTAGATGGTGATTACTCCAAACTTGAAATGCATTGCCTATCTATCACCTACTTATATCCTGAAACTACTTCCTTGATGCAAATCTCTATGCAATCACTTTGTCATGAAAAAGTGTATACTTCACAACATAGGCAGCTTGGATTTTGCATGTTCCCTTTGTGGTGCTTTGACTTGGAAGATAGAAGCAAAGACCATTCGCACATTTGTGGGAAAGATTTGTTGCACTCAAGTAGCGTTTCTTTGCTGCCATTAAGTGAACCTCCTGTAGAATTGAGAAAATTAAGGGGGAGGGGGGGGGGGGGGGGGGGGGGGGGGGGGGGGGGGGGGTAATAGTAGAAGCAAAAAAATCTCGAAACATACCAGAGCATACAATAGTGTGTTGGCATTTGCTTATTTGGGAGCTCATATAGATGAATCTATTTGTCAAAGGAAAGGAATCTATACCTTCAAGGTGCATGGATCTATTTATCATACAATTGGTCCATTGATGCCAGAAGAACAATCAAACCAAACCCCTCGCTTTGTTGAGCTGTATTTTTTTAACACTGAGAATGAATTGCAAAATAGGATGCTTCATGTTTCTAAACTCAAACCAGATGTTTTGGGAAGCTTGCAATCGATGATGCATCGAGTGAATCCGTATGTTCAAGCTTTTAAGAAATTTTCTATAACGGTTCAAACTTCCAATATTCCTAAGACTAGGATGGTCATTACTGAGAAACGTACAAATGGCTGGCAGTACCTTGCTCCAACAGGTGTGGAAGTTGCTGCAATCATGCCTAGTCATGGTGAAGAGAGCAACATTGGCTATCGCGATATTGTGCTAAATCCTTCTAGTGGTGGTCTAAAAAGAATCTCAAATTGCCACAAGTCATACATGCCTCTATTATATGTGTTGTTGTTTCGAAATGGTGAAGAAGGTTGGAATCCCTACATACCACAGGTTGACAGACCGTGAGAAAATAGAGAGAGAGTGAGTGAGAGTACAAAGTATATTTCTACAATGGATTTCTACAAATATAGGTTGCAAATAAGGTATGACACAACACAATGTCTTTTACGTGGTGGTAGGCTATTGCAACAATATATTGTTGATGCATATAGTTTTATGGAGGAGTTGAGGCTTTTATGGGTTTGCAATCATCAGAGTGATCTCCACAGTGAGGTGTATCAGGGTTTGACAGACATGATCAGAGCAAGAGATGTAACAGGGGATGATAGAAGACCACTATTGGGTGTTAATGCTAAAAGGAGGGTTGTATTGCCTTCTTCATATGTTGTGGTCCATGATATATGCACCAACTATATGAGGATGCCATGGCAATTGTTCACAAGAGAGGGAAACATGATCTCTTCATAACATTCACATGCAATCCTAGATGGAAAGAGATAGAGGATGCATTACTGCCTGTACAAACATGCAATGATCATCCTGATCTTACTGCACGTGTTTTCTACCATAAGTTCAAGGATTTGATGGGCTTGCTAATTAAGAGAGCTATTTTTGGCAAGTTCATTGGACACATTTTTGTGATTGAGTTCCAAAAGAGAGGACTTCCTCATGCCCACATTCTCTTGATACTTGCAACCAAGCATAAGCCAACAGATACATCCCATTATGATAAGATGGTGTGTGTGGAGCTTCCTGATAAGGTGATGTTTGCACAGTTGTATGAAGTTATCAGTCGGTGTAATGTACATGGCCTCTGTGGAAACTTGAATAGAAACGCTCCATGTATGGTAGAGGGAAAGTGCAGGTTTAAATATCCTCGAATCTTCAGTGCATCGACTACTGAGGATAGGGAGGGATACCCAACGTACATGAGGAGGGATGATGGAAATTATACTGTTTGTAGAAAAGTGCAAATGAATAATAAATGGATTGTGCCATACAATCCATTTTTGTCATTAAGGTATGATGCACATTTCAATGTGGAGGTTTTCTCCACTATATCCGCTGTGAAATATCTCTACAAGTATGTGTATAAGGGACATGACAGAGCTACTATTGAAGTTACAAGCTATCTTCATGCACGCTATGTATCAGCATCTGAGGCTATCTGAAGGATATTTGGGTTTGAATTGCATCAAGAGAAACCTGACATACAATGCCTCCAAGTTCATTTGCCTCATCAAAATCAATTCTTCTTTAATGACAGAGCGACTGTACAGAGTGTGGTGAAGAGAGAGACCGCTAAAAAGACGACGCTCACACTGAGTGGTTTGTTGCAAATCAGAAGTATCCAGAGGCCAACAATTTGTTGTACATAGACTTCGCAACGAAGTGGGTCTGGAATTCAGCAGGTAAAACATGGACTCAAAGACAGAAGGGTGACATGATTGGAAGAATGTACCACATAGTTCCCACTGCCGTAGAGCTCTACTATTTGCGTATGCTACTCAATAAGTGCAAAGGATGCAGGTCTTTTGAGGATATTCGGACCTTTGATGGACGAGTATATGACACATTTAAATAAGCCTACAATGCACGGGGATTATTGCAAGTTGATGATGAATGGTTTCTTTGTTTAGAAGAAGCTTCATTTCAACAAACAAGAAAACAATTACGGCTACTATTTGTAGTCATTTTGGTATTTTGTGAGCCGATATGTCCTGGTGCACTATGGATTCGCTTTTGTAAAGAAATTTATGAGGACCATGTATATCATATGAGGACTTGCACAACTAATGTGCGTATCTATGAACGCATGGCACAAAACCAAGCATTGTTAAACTTGGATACAATTCTTCAATAGTATGGAAAGAGGTTGTCAGATTACTCTGGAATTCCCCAAGTGGATCGCACATTGCAAATAATGAATGAGCATGGAGTGCTTGCTGAAGAGTTAATGTATAATGTAGAGGAAAAAAGAGGTTTGTCTGCTTGAATGGAATCATCTTTGAATGTTGGACAAAGGGAAGCTTACAATCGGGTTTTACAAGCCATTGACATGAATAGTCATACTGTGTTCTTGTTGGATGGGCCAGGTGGAACAAGAAAGACCTATCTTTATAATGCCTTGCTCTATCGCATATGCGGAGAGAGAGAAAAGTTGCTTTGGCATGCGCATCATCTGGTATTGCAGCACAACTTCTCAAAAATGGAAGGATCGCACACTCTAGATTCACGATCCCTATTGATCTAACTTTTGACTCAACATGCAATATTGAAGTAAAAATCCAACTTGCCGAGCTGTTGTCAATGGCTTCATTGATCATATGGGATGAAGCCCCCATGACTCATAGACACGCTCTTGAGGCTCTTGATAAGACACTAAGAGATGTCATGCAATAACATGTTGTTTGGCGGAAAGGTTTTCCTCCTTGGTGGTGATTTTAGAAAGAGCTTTCCTGTTGTACATAGAGGAGGAAGGGCAGACATTGTTGATGCATCTTTGTGCCGCTCATACATTTGGTGTTGTATAGAAATTATGCGTTTAGTTGAGAACATGTGAGTGGTCAATTGTTGCAATAATGTTAGAGAAAGACAATTTGTGCAGTGGACACTTGATATTGGCAATGGAAATGTTTGTGATGGGGAGGTACATGTGGCTCTGGCAAGAAAGCAGTAACAATGTCTGATTGATGTACATCCCAACCAAAATGAGCTACCAATGCACATAGAAAACGCACAGTAGTCATACGACAAGTGGGAGCAAAAGTCTCTTCATAATCTATGCCTTTTTGTTGTGCATAACCCTTTGCAACAAGTCGAGCCTTATGGCGATCGATCTCACCATCCGGCTTGCGTTTCAACTTGTAAACCCACTTCGTACCAATGGCCTTTTGCCAAGAGGCAAATCACATAAAGTCCATCTGTCATTTTTTGTAAGTGCATCATATTCTGATTGCATGGCAACCATCCAATTTTCTGAATTTTGTGCTTCATTAAAAGACAGAGGCTCCTCAGCATCATGTAAGCTAGACACAGCCAAAGCATAACAATCTGATGCATAAGATGCATAGCGAGAGCCTGAATGAGTACGACTAGACAAAGGTGCATCCAATTTACTGTCACGCAAAGTGTGCACCAGCCATTTTGGCATACCTCTAGCCTGCTCATTTTCAGCCCTTTCCTCATCAAGTACATCATGTACATCTGCATCAGTAATAGGCTGATCTATAACATTTTCGGAAACCCCCATAGGCTGTACATTTGCCTCATTGGAAATTACATTCGTATTTCCACCATTGAAGAGAGGCAACAAAGTGTCATAAATGTCATGTGAGCTTACATTATTGTCTCTAGTACATGATAGCAAGGCCTGAACAGAACCTTCCACAAACACTACATCCCGTGAAACCAGGATACGCTTTGTTTGCGGATGATACAACCTATAACCTTTACTTTCAGCACTATAACCAACAAAAATACATTTGACAGCCTTATCATCCAATTTTATGTGCTGTGTTTGTGGCACCAAAGCATATGCCAAAGAGATGTGCTTCATATGGAGTAATAGTCAGCAAAGCTTTCGTAGGACACCTGTTAAGTAAATAAGTGGCACACATGATGGCCTCAAGCCAAAAAGAATGCGAAAAAGCTAGACTTTTGACCATACATCGTGCCATCTCTGTCAGTGACCTATGTTTTCTCTCCGCAACACCATTTTGTTGAGGTGTATAAGGCACCTTACATTGGTGTTTTATCCCACGACTAGCCAAAAATGCATTAAATTCATGAGACATATACTCCCCCCCTCGATCGGAATGGAGGGTGCCCATAGTACATTTCGAGACATTTTCAGCCATAGCCAGAAATTGTTTGAAGCACATAAAAACTTTGGATTTCGCTTTAAGCGAAAATACCCATGCATGCCTGGAGTAATCATCAATGAAAGTCACGAAGTACAAGTAATTGCCCAAGGACGGAGTTTGCATGGGCCCACAAACATCACTATGCACAAGCTGCAACCTGCATGTGGCCCGAACTGAACCATCCTTTGGAAACTTAGAACGTTGCATCTTACCCAAAATACAGCCTTCACAAACATGTTTGACGGGTGCTTCAAGAGGCGGCAAAGAAGCAACCATATCAGATTTCTGCAAACGCAGAAAACTGGCAAAATTTAGATGACCAAAACGTGCATGCCAAAGTTTTGCATCTGAAATAGCCCTTGAATCTGCAACAACATTTTCAAAATTTGTTCCACACTTGTGATGCAAAGTGAGCTTATACATCCCACGGCACAAAAGGCCAGATGCAACAATTTCATCACCAAAACTGAGATCATGAACTATACATCTGTCATCCACAAATTACAGAAGTTTTGCCATTCGCCAGCAGAACCATAAGAAGTGGCTGCATTGCTGTTATCACCCTTTCTTTGAGAAGCAACAAAAGCCTGTTCAATTGCACGCTGTCTAGTCTTCTTTTTTTTGGAAAGTGACTCTTGCAAGAGCAATGTGCATAATGCATCAAACTTGACAACTTCTGGGTTTCCTTGGGTCATAAGTCTCCAAGTACTAGCAAAAGTCTCATAGGAATCTGGTAAGGCATCAAGAACAGTCTGCACTAGGGAACTGTCTGAAATGACTTCATCTACAGAAATGAGTTGCTCATTGATATCCTTGACACTAGCAAGGAAAATTTCCATATCATCTTCCTCATGCATAATCTTCGACTCCAACTTTTTACGCAGCAAAGCAATTCTAGCCTCATTACGACTTGCATAAAGACCAGCCAAAATATCCTAAGCCTATTTTGTAGATTTTGCTGAATGGATGTGAGGAACAATGGTGCGCTTCACAGACAACGCAATCAATGCATGAGCCTACACATCCTCAAAACTAGGACGTACATCCTCAACATCGCCTGCATCCTCAAAACTAGGACGTACATCAATGCCCTGCATAATATTCCAGACGCCCTTTGACACAAGAACGTGTTGCATCATATAAGCACACATAGGGTAACTATCCCCATCCAACCTGTACTCTGCAGCAAACATCTTGAACACATCTGTGTTGTTGTTGTCAACCATTGTAAATGTTGCACCTCATGTGAAAACTGCCCAAAAATAGGAGAAACGGAGCAGGAACAACACGTGCTATATAGAACAAACCGTAGAAGACTGTAAGGCACCTGTTATGCAAAAAACGGCACTGATTGAAATTCTGCGCAAAATGATGAAATTGCCTGTGCAGACCTGCCTGTAGTGGAAACGGAGGCCGAAATGAGCCTGAATCAAAAATCTGAGCAAACCTGCGAACGCTTGCCAAACCTCACTGAAATCGGAGAAAGTGATTAGGCGTGTGCTGGATCAGCTGGCGACTAAGCCTGGGAGGATGCCACTTGCTCTGATACCAATTGTTGGAATTAGGGTTGCAGAGAAATGCACACAGCTTGGAGAAGATGAAGGAAGCTCAAGGCACACAATAGAGAGTGTGTTACTTAGTGTGCAAAGCAAAGATAGATAGCCCTAGAGTGATGGGCGTATATACAATGCTCGGGGGAAAAAACCTCCTAAAGAGGGAAAAAATGCCCCGACGGTCCTAGTGTGTTCACACACATCACTACCACATGTATATGGTAACATATAGTCGTCGCTATATAGCGACGCCTATAGCGAGGATCATAGCAACGTTTACAGGCCACCTATAGCGATGTTTATAGCGACGCTGTAGAACCTTATATAGCGACGGTCATAGCGACGCTCGAGAGAAATTTTTTCTTGTGGCAGGGCATTGAATGCCCTACCACCCATCAACCATATTGAATGTTTCATTAATTGATTCACTTTTGAAAGAAAGTGCAAGCTTAGATATAGACCCAAAGTAGTCACCCACAAGACAATATAACTATTAACTCCATCATCCATAATATTGTTTGCGGAATAAAAACTGACAAAAGTAAATTGATGAAAGTAAATCAATGACAATTATACACATCATAGGCAAAATCACTTGATTGTTAGACTTTGCAAATGTAATAAATGTAATAGTTACAACACCATTGTCATTATTGAAAAAATATACATGGTTTTCAAAAAGGCATATAAACATCATCTCATGATACATATGCTATGACAAAAGGAAACTAATGCTATCTAGCTACGGCTAAACTGACGTCGTCTAATCAGACATCTCATCACGTCCAAGCGGCGTATCTGTCGGATTCTGCAAAAAAAAAACAATAAGATAGCTTTCTGTAAGTATAAACATATAGCGATGTTTATAAAACAATACAACAAATAGAAAAGAGTAAACCCAATACTAACCATGCCGCCGTGAGAACTCAGAATGTCCATCAGAGCGTTTAATCCCTTCCTGCCTGCGTACTCACGCTCATACGGTGTGGGGTCATGTCCTATCATCGACCACTATCAAGACATACAAAGAATCCATTATGTTAGAATTTAAAAACCCCTAAACCCTAAACTATCAAACCTAAAGAGCAATACAAAATAACTTACAAAATCGGCCTCGAATGATGTGCACCGGCCGCTCCCCAAGTGGTGCAAGCTCCCTGCCTCTACTCGCACTCTGGCTGCCTCCTTTTGTTGCTTCCACTGGTCGCGATTCTCACGCGCAGCTTTCTTTGCATTCTTCCAATCTTCTTTGGCCAGCCAATGTGGTCTGTTCCACCCATGCTTAATTACTTTTTGCACTTCGAAACGCTTGTGCTTGCAGTATTAGTGTATTCGAACCTTCATCACGTCTTCATTGAAGCGGTCATCCCGTGTTGGAATGGGAAACTTGTCATGAAGCATGTTGATGACTCTGTCTTTTAAATCACTTGGTACTTCACTCCAAGTGTTTACTATGTAGTGTCTAAACAACTAAGAGCAAAGACCGCGCATGCGTGAGATCACCTTCTTGCCTTCATCATCCAAGATGATGTCGCTGCTAAAGTCGACGGAGTAAGGTAAGACCTCTCACCGGTGACGCGTGACCCTAGGTGTCTCGGAAGGGGTCTCTATTGGTGTGTCGACGGGGGTACGGACCTCAGGTGTCTCCACTGGAGTCTGTGTCCTGAAGCGAGGAGTGTCGACTAGAGTGACTCCTAGGGGAGTAGCTAGTGGTGTGTAGCCGGTAGGAACGGTCGTCAGCCGTGCAAAACCTGGAGTCGATGGCAATGCCGTGGCTGGTGTCGGGGCAGGCAAAGAAGGAGAGGGTAAAGAGCCTCAGTGAGCACGAGGCGGTGTCGAGGCATCGGCGGCAGCATCCCCACAACAACCGCCGCCGCCACCACTAGAGCACCGGCTATGAGACGAGTGTGAAGATCGTCTCATCGACACCGAAGCTTCGGAGCGTGCTTAATGCTCCGAAATAGAGGGGGACGCGGTCGGAGTAGGAACGCACGATGCTGCGTGAGAGCCATGACGCTCCACGTACCACTCTCTCTGCTGGGGTGACAAAGAAGAAATAAACTCCTCATCATCCATACCTGCATTAAACACACTTTTAACTTAATATTGAACGAATGGAGAACAAAACATGGACAAGTAGAGAGAGAGAGAGAGAGAGAGAGAGGACTCATAAAGGGGGAGGGATTTCTGTGTAGACAATGACGCAATGACACCTATAGACAGAATGGACAAAAAGCCACGTGAATACAATATACATCATAAAACGGAGCTAGATTGTTCAAATACAATATTTATGGCTTTAAGAGGTCTCTCTCTCATCCTCGCAAAGCTCATCATAACTTCCTATATCTATATAGAGTTGTCCGTTTAAACAAATGTCCTCCTTTCATTTTTTAGATCCTCTGCATGCACCCTATAGAGAGTAGCAGCTTGATGCTCGTCTGGCACCACCTCAGCAGCTTCTGACTGACATCTTCTCCGATCTCCTCCATTGATGCTGTTGTGATTGGCACATGGTAGCCTATGTCCGTGCACTACGAGGGGCTACCCCTATGACGTACCACCAGTTTGATGCAGACTTTGTAGGATGAGATATCACCTGCCAGAGCCACATAACTGACATGAGAGCTTCCAAGCACATAACTTCTAAAATTGAATGTTAACTATTTACATACTTACTTGTTTACAATGCTCAGGTAGTACAAAAGTGTCTCTTAGGTCAGTCCATTTCTTAGTTGAATCCACCTCAAGAAAACTAGACTCTCCTCTACGCACAGTAGCGTTGCGACCCTCCATGATTATCTTGAACCATTGCACGCCGAACAAGTCGACAAAAATTCCTCTATAATTGATCCTCAAAATCTCTTGTAGCGTGCCGAAGGAAGTGAGTTCCGCCACCACAGGATCTGCATCAGAGGACCGTCGTCAACTAGACTATTCAAATTTTTCTATGATTCCACAATCTTGAGTAAAACGCTTTTTGTCGATCCGTTCCACCCTAAAATGTTGACCTTTACACCATGCTGCTGTGTATGACTTATACTACAACCAACAAAGATTATGAGTGGTTGTTCAAACATCTAGAAAGTCACTAGTCGTACATTGCAAACTTACCTTGGTCGCGCAACCTTGAGAGTACTCCCACTCCTCCTTAGTAACTTCTTCACCGCAATGTTGTGCGCTTTTCAATTGGTTGTGCAACCATCTTAAGCTCGTGAATGTTGGTAGGCTCTCCAAACCCGTCGGATAGTGCATCGGTGGTCATCTTCCCTATCTCCACTTGATTCGTGCCCATTGTCGCTCTTGCTTTGCATCCTCATATTGTGAAATCCACTTTTGCATCACAGGATTGTGAAGCATGCAAAATTGGTTGATTTTAACCTCTAGATCTTCCATCATCCTCTTCTCAACAGCGAGATTGCACATGACAATCCCAGATATGCGCTCATCATCTATGGTTCACCATAGCGTTTCCCGAGCTTTATCAAATCCGTCTAGCCACTCTCCAATGTACACTAGAACTCTGATACCAGTCAACCTTTTGCCATGCTACCCTCCGGACGTGCCTTTCGACGCACATATCCCTTGAGCGTTTTCATGAAACGTTCTAAAAATAACATCCATCAGGAATGTTATGCCAGCTATTTCCACCTCATCAACTACGTGAACAAGAAGATGCACCTGAATGGTTAGCATGGTAGTAGGAAAGTGTTTCTCAAACATGCAAACAACCCCACAGCGTTTAGTTTGGCAAATGGTATGGAGTATACGTTGATCTCCTTTTGTGAGATCCATTGCACCAACTTCGCATGTTTGTAGATTGTGTTTCGGACATCAAGAGAAAAACATCCCTCAATGGCCACCGGTAAAATAAACTGCAAAACATGTGCAACAATGATATTAAAGTCCACACACAAATTTGTTACACAATTCCCACTATGATATATTCCACTTTGAACATACCGGACACATTTTATGACAGTCGTGTGACTTCAAACCCGTAAGCTTTCCTTCTTTAGTAAAACAGGTTCGGAGCGAGTGCATTATGCCAGTGGGGGTCCGCAAAAATCAAATGGTCTCTTTTACTTTGCGTTCTTGGGCTCCTATGAAAATCCATGGTGCTTTAGGGAGTTTTATCGATCCATCGAATGCTGTCTATGGCCAATATTTCTCCATACGATCCCCATTTCTGGCTCCCAAAGTATCTTTCTTGCTGGTCAGATGGTCCCATAATAGATTAGCCACATTCTTGAATATGTGCATTGGATCGAGCAAGTGATTGATCATGAGTCGGGGCCAATATAGTAACCCGTACCATAGAGATAGTCTCTTCATCCCTAGGGAAAAACCGTCATTACACATCTCCTTCTGCTCTAACCATGCTTGTGCAGACATCCTCGGTGGCTCTCTTCCCAAAAAATCCGTCGCCTAACACATGATTCTCTAGAAGATATGCTTGATGTCCTTCGTAGATTTGCTTCTTCAATGAGGGCGCGCGACGTGCATTCAGTCTAAGTCCACATGTGACACATGCTCTGTATCCGCTTGTTTGAAGCCCTGCATGTATACACATGATAATAGATAAGCTTGAGAAAAACCAAGATTTATAGTGTTTGAGTTTAAGTGTAAATCACCTGAGGATTCTGTTAGTCCGGGATAGTCATGCATGGTCTACATTAGAATGCCTCTGATCAAAGCATTCAGTCGACCTCTGTATCGGCTCATATCCACCACTTTTATGCCAATCCACAATTTTTGTAGCTCTTCCAATAGTGGACGAAGATACACATCCATATTCTTCACTTTATATCGCTCCGGCACAATCAAGCTTAGCCATGGGTGCCCCTTCTTCGTAGTCAACCATGAGGGAATGTTGTAGTTGATGATGACAATGGGCCATACACTGTAAGATGTTGATCTTTGACCAAATGGATTTACGCCATCCATAGCCAGCCTAGGCGCAAATTTCGAGCTTCCATGGCAAAATACGACCATGTTTCATCTATATGTCTCCAGGCTGCGCAATCTGCAAAAATCCGTAGCACACCATCCGAAGATTTATTCTCCTCATGCCATGATTCTAGGGAGGGAATGGACTTACATTCGAAGGAATGCTTGATGCGAAGAAGCAGAGGGAAATGTCACAAAACCGTTTGCGGCATTTGTGTTCCTTGGAGATCTACTCGATATCTCTCGGAATCACATTTTGGACACTTCTCCATGTCTATGTATTCCCCTCTGAAAAGAATGTAGTCGTTAGGACAAGCGTGGATCAAATTGTAATCCATCCCCAAGTTTTTCAAAATCTTTCTTGCTTCCTCTGTGGAATCTGGCATTACATTATCAGCTGGCAGTATGTGCTCTTTGAGCAATCTACACAACGAAAAAAATACGGTACAATTGTGTAAAAATCTATCAGATCATTATACATCTAAAGTTTTTATTAAAGTAAACTAATTGTAATAGATCACCTGAAAAGCGTTGTGACGCTAGTGTCACTCCATCCAAACTTTGTCTGCATGTTGAGAAGAACCAGGAGCGCCTTCAATCTAGACACACGCGCTCCATCATACAATGGCGTATCGGCTTCACTTTTCATATCATCATAGATAAGCCTTTCTGAATACATGATCGTCTCGATGATTTCATCGATCTCGGGCTCAAACATTGCCTCGTTAGGAATGTGGTCTGCATTATCATTCCCCGAGCTGTCAGAGGCTACATCTTGTGGCCTCACATATGCTGCTTGACCAAAGCGCCTGCGAACATGTCTATTGGGTTGCAAGATTGCTGCATGCATATGTTGGCTAGCGTCAGAGTCCGACGAGATGGATCGAACTCTCCAAATTCGTGAACGTGCTGCAAAGAAACGCGTCTTGTCCGTCACACAACATGCTTGCATTGATTACAAGGACATAAGATCCTGGTTGAGAGATAGGTGTTTCGGTTGGATGGTCCCACATCCTTGTCACTACTCATAATGAGGGTAAAACCTTATAACCTGGACAACAAATTTAATCTTCTATCGGCATTCCTCGTCTTTTATCTCTCTCTCTCTCTCTCTCTCTCTCTCTCTCTCTCTCTCTCTCTCTCTCTCTCTCTCTCTCTCTCTCTCTCTCTCTCTCTCTCTCTCTCTCTCTCTCTTTGTTCACACTGTAACTACCTCACATTCTCTAGTCATGTCCAATCCCCGCACACCTTGTTCTAGAGGTGCACGAAGATCAGAACCACCGGATTATAATCTCGTCTTTACTGGTCAATGCCTATATTTGTGGGTACAAAAAATCTACACACCCACGTCTACATGATAGTGCATGTAGTGGAAAAAACCCCTTTGCCTCTTCTCTAGCTGTAGCATTTCACAGCATCTTAACATCTTTTCACAGTAGATGTTTGTCTATAGCATGCATGTATGCCATTCTTGCAATGTAGTTGATGCCTGCTCAAAGCACTTAATTCTTACTCTAGATTTGACGGGTTGTGTATTGTGTGTGTGTGTGTGTGTGACCCTTGGAATCGTCAGCTTGCATCACTAATTTCTGTGTAGGCTCAATTTGCTCTTCCATTGGCTGATCATGATGGCTTATTGTATGGTAGCAGCAGTGGAACATGCATGTGGAATTGCTGGTCCGCATGGACTAGTGAGGCTGTGAGCGCAAGAAATTTTCTCATGTAGGAAAACGAAGTCTTTTTTAGTTTTTTTCATATGAGCAAGTGCTTTTCATACAATGCTTACCATCATGAGCGCACCTTATTGACATGCAAAGAGCACCTTCATTGACATGCACTAAAATCTAACCTGAACCTAAAAGAAGCTAGTCCATCGAACATAAATCTAGATCTAATTTAATCTTAAACTCAAAATAAACCTAAATCTAATCTAGCGTAAATCTAACTAAAAATAAATCTAAATCTAATCTAATCTAACCTAAATAAATCTAAATCTAATCTAACATAAATCTAAATCTAACTAATCATTAACGTCTCTTGGGATAGTTTCCTACGACGTTAAAACTCTCTTCTTCTCGTGTGTGTGTGTGTGTGTGTGTGTGTGTGTGTGTGTGTGTGTGTGTGCCAATAAAAAGAGGAAAATGGTATAACCTTTCTATCACCCAAGTGTGGTAGATTGGTTATGCCATTTCCCTCTTGAATAACATGTCTTGAGTTCAACTCCTCATCGGCTAGATCTTTAAGGTCTCTTGGGAAAGTTTCCTATGACGTTAAAATTCTCTTCTTCTCGTGTGTGTGTGTGTGGGTGTGTGTGTGTGTGCCAATAAAAAGAGGAAAATGGTATAACCTTTCTATCACCCAAGTGTGGTAGATTGGTTAGTCTTAAGTTCAACTCCTCGTCGGCTAGATCTTTAAGGTCTCTTGGGATAGTTTCCTACGACGTTAAAACTCTCTTCTTCATCTCTATCTCTCTCTCTCTCTCTCTCTCTCTCTCTCTCTCTCTCTCTTTTCCTCTCTCAATGTGTGTGTGTATGCATTTGTTGTTTATGCATGTGTGTGTGTGTGTGTTTTTTGTTTATGCATGTGCTCTCTCTCTCTCTCTCTCTCTCTCTCTCTCTCTCTCTCTCTCTCACACACACACACACACACACACACACACACAAATATAGTGTGTGTGTGTGTGTGAGAGAGAGAGAGAGAGAGAGAGAGGGAGAGAGAGAGAGAAAGAGGGGAAGGGAACATGAGAGAGAGGAGAGGGAAGGAGCTTACCTGGATCTCCTTCATCTCCTCGTGTGTGTGTGTGTGTGTGTGTGTGTGTGTGTGTGTGTGTGTGTGTGTGTGTGTGTGTGTGTGGAGAAGAAAGAGAGAGAGAGAAGGAGAGCGCGAGTTACCTTTGTTTGCTTGAGCGCCGAAAACTCAAATCTGAGATCTGGGTTTTCGGACGCTCTCCGTTTAAACCCCTGTCGGCGTCGCTATGAGCATCGCTAAGTTACTTAGCAACGCTCATAGAGACGATGATAGCGACGCTTATAGAGACGACCATAGCGATGCCGTGGGTTTTCACTTTTGAGCGTTGTACTCTGAGCGTCGCTAATGTGAAGTACCTCTTGTAGTGGAAGTTTTGGCAATTTATTTGTCAAGCTAGAAAGAAGTTTTTTACACTGCTTCTACCATAGGCTGGTTATGAGGGAAACAAAACATTGGATTTTTCTCCATATCAGAATACAAGCCATACGGAGAGAATTGTGGTAATTTCTAAGTCGTAATTTTTTGTAAAATTTCAAGCCATTTTGCCAAAAAAATCATAAAATTCTTATATCTTTTCGTAGAGATGAGCTTTTTTATGTTATTGAAAACCAAGTGCTAGTACTTAGTGTTAAAAAACAATGAAATGACCTTCAAGGAATAGTTTCAAATTTAATTGCAAGTTATAAATATAATTTCATACTTAAGCCCGTGCTGACTAAGAGCATAATTTTGGCCTTTCAAAGGTCCTCTCATGGAATTGGGGCTATTATAGTGCAATTTGATAACATCAAATGACTTTATATGTTAAAACCAAGAAAATATGTATTTTTTCATCTCCCTAACTTACTTAAATCTTGTTACTTACACCCTATCTTGGAATTTATATTGTGCAAAAACTCTTGAAAATCTTGAGTCCTCCACAATAACATTGAAACCAAGATTTTAGGTATCCCATTTGTACTCATACCATGCACTTTGATACATTTAGTTGATATGTGTGGAAAGTTTGAAGTTATTTGAGGTTTTGAATACTTATCTCTCAAGAATTAAAATATCAAAATTTTTGCATATGCAATGTTGAATATTTGAAATGATCCAAATTTTTTTTCTTACCAAAGCACTTCTACTTGCTACCTTGAGTCCTCATTGGAAAGGCCAAAACACAAAAACACATCAAAAACATATTTTTTTCTATGCATACAACTATATCCTCGAAATGGCCATATCAAACACGTAGAACTTCCCATTATTTAATATACTCTCATTATTATTTTTTTGCACATATAGCATAATTGTAAAAAAGTTGTGCATAATTTTCTACAAGGTCCCTTCATTTTGTCTTGAGCTTATAAAGTTGATTTCTTCAAAGCATCAATTGCAGTCTTATGGGGGTCCACTTGATGAGTATATTTATTGATCATAATAGCTTCTAAAATGCTAGGTTATATTTTTCAAAGACCCTCTAGCTAACATATTTAGGCATGTCAATAGGGTTTTCTTAAATACACTGTCTAATGCAAATAGCATTTAATCTAAATTTATAAAAAAGGACACTTACGTGTCCTGTTTTGGTACCAAACTAGTGTTAAATTGATGCATGAAGCATCAGTTTTGTACAAAGTAGACAATATAAGGCTCAAGATGGTTAACTTGGTGCAAGAAGCACTAGCTTATATCTAGATAGAATGGAGGGCATCAATATAAACTAATGGCCAAGAAGAGGGGTTGCAACTATTGTATGGGGTGCTAGCACTAGGATCATTAGTTGTGTTCATGATTATACTACGGCAATGGCAGATTACAACTATCGGAAGGAGATGAGGATGTTCCATTTAGGCCCTTTTGCATGGCCTCTTGGACATGTTTACCAATGCGACTAATGCATCCATTTGCGACCTCTCTAGACGGTTTAGTGGGGCTATGCTTGGGTTAGTAGCTCTGCGTCATCATCTCCACCCCACAACTTGCTAGTGACTCGGTGCTTCACAAGCACGACAAGGTCTTCACCAATCACCCCCCTTATCAAATCAATGAGCATTTGTTGTATGGGTAGAACACCGACATCATCTTTGCACAAGTGTAGCATCGAGTTGTAGATAAAATTCCAATGAAAATAGGGGATGCTTGTATTTAGAAATGAGTTACTTGGTAAGACATGCATGTGAATGTTCAAAAGTTTCTTTTGTTCCTTTAAGAAAACTTTGGGAATAGTTTCCAAACCCTCATCATAGAGGCCCTTTATAAGATAATAAAATTTACTACATCATAAAGGCATGCAAGAAGAAATTATGGAGATACAAGCACAAACATCTCCCCCATTGGCCAGCCTTGGGCTCGATACAGGCTCACTCCACAAGCAAAGCCTACCACATGGGTTGGTGTCCCAAAACACCATTCCACACCAATACAATTGCGTATGTTAGGTAAATAGGATACCCGAGTTCTTTGCACAAGTTGGAAAAATTCTCATAATAATTCCCACCCTGCCAGCAATCCCCTGCCCCCTATCGTACCTAGCTAGGTATGCGGTGCTTTCCTCACAGAAGCTCATGATGTTATGCATTGTATGAAAAACACTTGAAAAGACTTCGTTTTCCTACATGAGAAAATTTCTAAATCTTCTTGTGTTGGTGAGCTCTCTTGTATGTCACAACAGAACTGCTCCACCATCTGGGAGGAGCAGGAGCAGTTTGCACAAGCAAAGCCTTGGTGAGATCTCTTGTATGTCACGACATAACTTTGATTATAGCCCCTTGGCAGCACCAATCACATGCATTCCAACACGACATCCGCTCCTCATGCTCACACAAGAAGATTTAGAATGTTTCTCATGTAGGAAAATAGAGTCTTTTCCAGTGTTTTTCATACAATGAATAACATCCTAAGCTTTTGCTCGAGAGGCACCGCCAGCCCTCGGTCCCCTGCCCCCAATCGTACCTAGCTAGGTATGCGGTGCCTCTCGAGCAGAAGCTCATGATGTTGAGGTAAGTCACAATGTGGGAATTATTGTGAGAATTTGTCCAAAACTTCTTGTGTCAGGGATAGACCATTAATCCACAACGACATGTCCCAAAGCCTACAAACAAATAGTACATTTAAGTATTTAGGCTTCTAGGATCATCAATTAGTCCCCCCCCCCCCAAACCAAAAAAAAAAAAGGAGAGACCATTCCACAATTGCAAACTTGAGGTGCTGCTTCCACTTAAGGTTACCTTATTATATGTCGGTGACACAATCCAACATGTTGTAACGGAGTTGGCCACCAGAGTAGGTGGATTGCGGGCCTTGGTGGAAAATGTAGAGGTGGTGATTGAAGAGAGCAGTGAGATGGGGACAGAGCTGGTACCAAAGTTGGGCACCTAGGGTGGCGGTCACCGAGCCTCTAGTCGAACGTGTCGAGGATGTTGAAGTACAGCCTATGGTGTGCATCCACAATAGCAGGGAACCAGACAAGGAGGTTCTGGGAACTAGGGCATATTCTTGGGTGTCTTCAGTAAAGCCTTGGAAAATTGGACAAGGAAGATCTAGAACCTGACATCTCCTTGGGTACTATCTTTAGAAAATCCTTGAAAAAGAACATTACACCACAGCTCCTGAGGTGTGTCCCCTGGTGCCATATGGAAATAGTGAAAGTCATCAGTGAATTGTACTGCGGACGGGCCCTACGGACAAGTTGGTTTCGGCTAAGCATTTTCTTCTTCTTGGATAGCCGGACGGTGGCCAATGTCATCACTACACTCAGATCTCATCGCTCTCAACCCCTCCATCAAGCTTGCAATGTCTCCTCTTGCTCCACCACCGCCACCAATGACCTCACACAACGCCCTTTAACAATGTCACCTGGTTGTTGCAACATGCTCTAACTCCCTCCTGGCCTCCATTGCCTTCTCTTGCATGTCTCTCTTCTCCCCTCACACCAGTTGTTTGGTGATACTCATGATCCATTACAGTCCATTTCCATGTGCTTGAGATCTTTTGCTAGCCAACTAACGATAATGAATTCTTCATGTGGCACAATTATAGCATTTAAAACAAAAGGTTCCCTCCCACACTAGAGGAGAAGCATAAAGTCACCCTTCAACACTAGAGGAGAAAACAAGTATATGGGGGAAGGGCATGTTCCTTATGGTTTATGGAATCTGGGTGAGGATG
Source organism: Adiantum capillus-veneris (assembly GCF_014529385.1). Classification (NCBI taxonomy): domain Eukaryota; kingdom Viridiplantae; phylum Streptophyta; class Polypodiopsida; order Polypodiales; family Pteridaceae; genus Adiantum; species Adiantum capillus-veneris. Next base: position 116,221,111 of record NC_140958.1, read on the forward strand.
GCGTTACCTCCCCACCATACGCACGTATGCTTTTTTCTTTTTTGGGGACACAAGCATCCCGTGCACTTAATGCATCTCTTTGCATCTACTATCTATATAATTTTAATATACTTTTACTTAAAACATCGACTAACTCCTAATTTCAATCATGTTGCGAGGTCATTGAGGTTCTCAGGCAACTTCAAGAAGAGATGATACAAGGCCTCGACAATAAGCAACGACACAATATTCAAGGTACATATCAATATTCTGTATTTTGGATTTCTCTTTGGCCTACCTACCCTATGCATTCATGCTCCAAATACAAGTCAGTTTTCTCTCTTCCTTTTCGTTGATTCTCTCTTTCCTTTCTTCACTTTTTTTCTCTTCTTCCATAAAATCTCCCTCTCTCTCTCTCTCTCTCTCTCTCTCTCTCTCTCTCTCTCTCTCTCTCTCTCTCTCTCTCTCTCTCTCTCTCTATCTATATATATATATATATATATATCGTATGCTGTCATATTGTTCGTGCTAGTTATGTGTGCTGGACTTATTTTAATCGCCAGGGTGGGGAGGTGACACCATCCTCACCGAGTATGAATGTATCTTCCACTCTATCACTTATCCAAGATGGCTTTTCTCCCCTTTTCATCTCGCTTCGTCCCTCACTCCCCTTTATTACGGCCTCTTACAAAACCCAAAGAAACTCTTTTAGATGGCTTACATGTGGAGCTACTTGCTGCTCTTCAGAAATTTTCCTATTAATGTCTTGTCTACTAAAGTTTTGCTCACCTTTCATAAAACAAAGAGCAAAAAACCTCAACCATAAAGCCCTTCTTTATCATAACCTACGCATCCAAGCTTGGTGGATAGTCAACTCTATTTATGATTGTGCTCTCAATCTCCCACATCAAGCTAACTCCCTCTATTTAGGAGATATAAAAAAATGCTATAAGAACATCCCCCATGATGGCCCACACGGCCTCATAGCCCACATCTCAAAGCTCATTGTTAGCGGCTAGACACACCCAACGGAGGATGATTGCCCGGTAGAATATTATTTTTTGTAATTATTCTTTAATTGAGAAAAACCATCATTTCACCTTTGCAAATAGTGGGGCTTGTAGAAGCTTCCAAATTGTATCCCATTTTTGACATTTAGACTGACTAAATGGTTAAATTGGAGCATTAGGGTTTGAGATTCTAAGGTATTTATACCACTTTTGACCTTAATGAAAAAAACCCTTTGTCATTTTATAAGTTTGTCTATGTGAGTGAGCGTACTCTGTGTACGAGAGAGAGTGAGAGTTTTATCTTGACGGTACGCACGCACCGGTGGTCGGAATCGAGTGCGGAGAAGTGCAGCGTGCTGCCCCCGAAGAGATCTCCATGCCAACACCTACATTGCGTGTGTACGATCTGGCTTTGCGAGCGCGACCCACGAGCTATATTTGGTGATTCGGTGAGCATACGTTGTCTGTTTTCGCATTTCAACATATCCACGCGTTCGCATTGAGGAGAGCTACACATTAGGCACTTTAGTTTTTGGAAACGATGACCTACAAATTTTGACCAGACATCCTACGTGATTTTGCACCTGGTGTTTAGGGTTGGGGTTTTGGTTCATGGACCTTAGGGAGAGCGACCTATTAGTGTGAATAGGGTTTTCTTCAAGTTCCGTAGCATTTCGAGAACGTTTGATGGGTATTTGGCTCTTGAAAGCGTGGTAAGAAATCTCCTCTTATGTACTCCTGAAGGCTGTAGCTTAGACATTGGGTAGAGACCTCTGTAGGAAGTGTCGAGAGTCGGTCGAGTGTAGATTGACACCCTATGCTTGCTTTCACATGCCTGCGGGTCGAGCTTCGTCCTTAGCTAACAAATCTTGTTAGGTGAGTTCTCGTTGTGCTGACGTCCATGGCGACGTATCTGCCAACATTGGCGCAGCTGCCGGGGATGAAAACCCTAGGTAGGTGATCAAGACTAGTCCTTGAGGATAGGGATTCTCTGGCTTGCTAGAGTCTTGTTTTACATTTAGATAGGATCAGAGGGTGGAGGACACTCTAGGTCTTATAAGGACTATAGGGAGCGAGTGTCTGGCTTAGATCCTTCGACTTAGGTAGACTCAGGTAGAATTGGATAGTTTTAGGTATTAGTTAAGTTGTGGTGTAGAGAGTAGGAGTTGAAGTGGTAGAGGCGGTGAAAGGATAGCTTGAGAATCCGGAGAGGCTAGGAAGCAACCGAGACACCAATTTCACCATCTCACATGATGAGTAGAAGTAGGGTAAGTAGGACATCATGATTTATGATTTGGAGCACTTCATGCATGTTATACTTGTTGTTAGGCTCATCAAAGGGTTGTAAAAGACAGAAAAGAGTGTTTAGAAGCTGAAGTGAAGTTCAAAAGTTTTTGTGAGTATTCATGAGAGAGCTACAGAGCATAGGGAGTACTTCTGTCAGAAAAAAAATTAAATTTTAAGCCAGTAGACATCCTATGCGTAGGATGTCTACAGGGTGTTCTGGTGTGAATTTTGAAAATCTGAGCTGACCAGTGTGTTTAGAAGGTAGGTTTTACCCTATTTTCACCTAGAAAGTCGAAGTTTGACCATATCTTGATAGGATAAGGCCAAAAGAAAGAAAATTGCCAGACATCCTACCGAAATTGTGCCAAGGCATTATTTTAAGGCCAAAACCATAGGATGGCTACATGAGCATGATCTACATGATTTATTAAGTGCATTAGAAAGGTTTCATCTCAAGTGGGTGAGAAAATTGGGTTTTAAGCAGACTTTAGCATTTTTGACTGAAAAGGGCTAGGATAGCTAAAATTGGGGTCTTTTGAAATCCAAACTAAAATCTAAGCATAGCACTGGGTTTCTGACATCAAGGGAAAGCTGTGGCTCAAGTTTGGGGTCAAACAGATCATAGAGAAATCCTACGCGTAGAATGTATTCTGTGTAATTTAGCACTCCAAATCCAGCTTTGAGTATACCAAAGTGATCAGCACCTTAAGAGGAGTCTGTGGTTTGCATTCGAAGCAATTTTAAGCAGTTAGACATGCTACGTGTAGTATATCTACTGCATGAAATTGGAGTCAAAAACTGACTGTAGGCATAGCAGAGTGTTGTATAGCCTGAGTCAAGCCTCCTAGTCAATTTTGGTCCAATTTGGAGTTGATTTGATTGGTCAGACCAACATTAGGATGCTAGAACAGATTTTTGATCAATTGACCAGCTTATAGGTGTCCAAATCAAAAAGTAAAAACAGTTGTGGACTCAGAACATAAAGGGGAATCTATAGTGCAAAATCGAGCCAAAACAGAGTAGGTAGACATCCTACACGTAGGATGTCTACAGGGGCTTAGTGAAGTGAAAAGCTGACTGTGGACATAGAGTGATGTTCCAATTGACTTAAGAGTTCCGAAACTTCCTTTAGAAGTGAAATTGGACCTTCTTTGACCTTTTGACGGAGCAAAGAAGAAATTAAGACTTTCCCTGTAAACTGACCAACATTCGAGTGAAGTACAGTTCCATATTAGTATATCTAATCAAAAACATCGGAAGTGTATAGAATACAATAGTGGTTGAGGTTAGCCCTCCAGTTATACCAATCATTACTAAGACCACCTCTAGCGGTTAAATGCTTTGATTCGATTGCCGAAATTAAACGCTTGTGTACAGGTATATTCAGCGGGTAAGGCAAGAAGTTGTGCGGAAAATGATCCTTTGCCAGGTGAGTGGTTGGATTTTTGATAAATTGCGTTGCTAAGTTTGATGAATTTAAGATCAGGAAGACACATTCCTAGAGCTCAAAAAGTGGCAGGTGATCAAGGTAGCTTAGTGTCTACCGAGGAGTGTTAAGTATGGAGCCTGATTTACCCTTGTAATTTTCTGTGGTAAAAGCGCACATTTGTAAGGCCCCCAGTATGAGGAGAAGCCATCGTGCGTGAAGGAAAATCAGTCACCGGAAACCAAAATTTTCACGGACAAGAATCAGGGGCAACTTTAGAGGCCTCGGGGGCGGATCCCCCTGAGACTTTTTTTTCGCCGGAATATTCCTTTTCACCGAAATATTATGGCCGGACGGCGGCCGAAAAGTGGTCGGAAAACAACCGGTCGGTTGGCCGGTGGCCGATAGTCAATGGCCGATGGCCGGTGGTCAGAAGTCAATGGCCGGTGGCCGGTGGCCGAAAGTCAATGGCCGGTGGCCGGTGGCCGAATTCAAAAGCGGACTTGTCTTCTCAAGGGCGGCCACACATGGGCGTATTGGAGGGTCCGATTTTGACTTATTCGCACAAGGGCGGCTATACATGGCTGTCTCTCATAAGAGAGGGCAACCCTTTTGGCCTATAAAAGGAGGCCATTTCTACACACATTTCATAGTGTGAAGTTGATGCAACAAGGTGAGTGTGAGGTGGTGAGAGTGAAGCAAAGCAGGAGCTCCATTAAGGGTATAATCCCTTTGTAAACTACTTCTTGTTTTGAAGTACTAAATCCATTGAGTGGCTGCTTTCCCGTGGACGTAGCCCACATTGGGTGAACCACATATATCGTGTGTACTCTCTGTCTCTCTCTCTCGCTACTCTATAATCTCGTGTATGTAAATCTGTCTCTCTCCATTAAGTAATCTACTCAATTATCTATTTAGCTACGTCTTATTTCCTAACAACTGGTATCAGAGCAAGGTTTGCTCGTAGCTAAATTATCTCAAGGAAAGGATTCCTTGAATTGAGTGGGAGTTATGGCGGAGAAAGGGAAGCTCAAGATTGAGAAGTTCAACGGCAAAAACTACCAACATTGGAAGATGCAGATTGAAGACTATCTCTACCAGAAGGACCTCTATTTGTCACTAGGCGGTCTTGCAAAGAAGCCCGCAACGATGGCAGATGAAGCATGGATTGTCCTTGATCGAAAGGCCCTGGGAACAATCCGGTTAAGCTTGGCGTCAACGGTGGCCTTCAGTGTTTTGGAGATGAAGACCACGGAGGACTTGATGAAGTCACTTGACGACTTCTACGAGAAACCATCGGCATCCAATAAGGTATTTCTTATGAAGCGCTTGTTCAATCTAAAGATGGCAGAGAATGGTTCAGTTGCAGAACACCTAAATGACTTTAACACAAACATAAGTGTGCGCTCCTTGCCGCACTGTCGAAGCAAGGGACTTGCCAATACACCGTGTGCGAGCCACAAACGGCTCCAAGCACACAACAAGCCTAAACTAGCAAGCTCAAGAGAACAAAGGCTGTGTCACTCACCGCTCTACGCTCGCCTTCGTGGTGGATTCCTCGCCGCGATGAAGAAGAAGCTGCAGTCGTGCCGCGCTCAACCGTCTCGCCGCCGTCGTGCCTTCGTAATGCTCGATCGCACACACACTCTCCCTCTCTCTCTCTCTCTCTCTCTCTCTCTCTCTCTCTCTCTCTCTCTCTCACACACACACACACACACACACACACACGAGGAGGTGAAGAAGAAGAAGATGGAGATGGAGCAAGAGCACTCTTCTATTGCACAAATGAGAGAATGAGTAAAAATTAGGTTTAGTTGGCTTTTATAGGAGCTCACCCCATTCACACTTGGGCGCCCATGCTTAGCCAACTAACCCTAGCATGTTCGTGTTAGAGTGCGCCTCTCATCGGCGATCACTCTTAGCCTTTTCCTATTGGTCCGACAAGCCCGGTACCTGACTCTAAATAATACAACGTTTATAGATCATAGGGTGTCCGTGTGCCGTGAGGGTTAACATGCCCCCCTTTCTGATGTAGATTCCGTCCTCGGAAGCTATTGAGTTGAAGCTGGTTTGTCGAGGTGGGCTCGCATTTGAGATGAATGTCCTTAGCCTTCTTCAGTCACTGCAAAATCCAACAACATTGGCACAGTAATGGCATTCTCTTAAAAAGCATATGTAGTTTTAGGTAGACAAATTGATTGGTCAAAGAATTTCAAACAATTTGTTAGCAATGAACATTAAATTGCAATGTAATCAAATGCATAAACAGATGTAAAGGTAGAAATTTAAACAAGTCTGGGGTCGCTAATTTGACGGTCGAAAGGCACTAGAGATCGAATATTAATACCATGGGTAAGCTTCTTAATTTTTTGTGGTCAATTAAGTTGTTTAATCGCGAGAGCCAAGTATTCATGTTCGAGGGCTGACTAGAGGCTATACCTAGAAAACTTTGTAGTTAAGCTACCATAAAAGGAATTTCTCATGAAATCATCGCCTAACTGATTACTTTTTCTTTGACCCCCCCAAAGTCTTTTCACATTGATTCAATTATGATGTGTGTGCTTATTTTGTATGCCTTGGGGTTTTTGCTCTTCAAGGAAAAGCGCCCACACTGGGAACCTCTAGGGCTCTAGTACCATAGGCGATACATGTGAGTGAAGTACCAATTTAAGCAGGGATTTCTCTTCCAGCTTAAAATTTTACATTGTGGCACTTTGATTTTTTGCTTGTTCATTTTCAGCATTTTAATTTTGTAACTTTGGGGGGTCATATAACATTGTTACCCTCCCCAGGCTCATCACATTAGTAAACTCCCTTTATAATACTTAAGCTAAAGGTCAATAGGGTTAAGCCCAGTAGAAAGCCCTAGTACATTTCATACAATGCTACCTAAATCGGATTAAGAACCTAAGTAACCATTGCTTATTAGGAAGGCATTCCCCATGGTATTAAGAGAAGATTTCTAATACCTAGCTTGGTCAAACTAGTTTAGTCGGATTGCTTGATTTTTAAACCTAGACAAGTGATTATGACAAAACATTACATTGAATTAAATGTTTGTTAGTAAGCAAATGCGCTGAATATTATGCTACCAATCACAATCAAAGCAGACAAACATGGATGCAAAAAAGATAAGGGCAGTGCTAATGGACATAAAACACCTGTTTGTGTTGATGGTCGCGCTTGATTTGAAGAGTGAGTCGAGATAAAGATTCCATGAAGGTCGAAATCCTATCAATAGCAACACGTTCCTGTACACACTAGGAAACAAAAGGAATACCTCCAGGAGGCACATTAGTGGGAAAAGAGAACTTCGCTAATCTCTCAACTCTAAAACAGAAACACTCCTATCGTACTAATCTTACCTACCCTCCATCACTCAAGTGATGAGGATCAAAGGTGTTTTATGGCATAGGTTTCTGTTTCACTGTACCAGATGTGACATGTGTAGGTCGGAGTCAATGTTTTGACTTTTAATGTGCATACTCATTTGCTAATTGCTCTTGCTCTTTTTTTTTTTTTGTAAGTATAAAGCTTTATATGTACATTCCCTAAGATTGGGAGATATAGAGGTCAGGGAAAAAGGTTGAGAGGGAAGCAAGTGAATGATGGATGTCCACAAACACTCCCCCCTTCCTTGGGTAGATCATACCATTTGAAATGAGCTTGTCACCCTTTGAAACCAATTGTTCCAGTTGGTAATAGGTGAGGATTTTTGCCAGTAGTTTTCTATTACCCTAGGTGCCTCGTCAAGTTGCAAGGGTGGTAAGGTGCTCTCCCAGGATCGAACTTGAAGTGGTTCATCAGGTGATTCTTGAACACTGGGAGGTGTGGATTCTTTTGTAGCTTCATGGAGGTCCACTACTATAGATGGAGGCGGTGTAGAAGCTTTTACCTCTATGGATGTATTACATGAGGAGCTAGAAGCTTCATGGGACTCCCCCCTTCCTGAGCTAGGTGGAACAAATCGTTCTTTCTTTGGTACCCAAACTAGCTCGAGAGCGGGTGTGTAGCATTCTGTGATCTTTTTCTTTCCACGATCATTGATTCGTTTTGGAGCTACGGGATTGGGCTCACTTGGGTCAGGTGATAGGTAAGAGCACAATCTACGTTTTGGCACCCAGATTTGATCATTTCCTTGATAGTATCCTTGGGCTTCCAATAGTCGTTTAGGGATCCATTGCAACATTTTCTTACTTTTCTTGGAGGAACAAATCGTTCTTTCTTTGGTACCCAAACTAGCTCGAGAGCGGGTGTGTAGCATTCTGTGATCTTTTTCTTTCCACGATCATTGATTCGTTTTGGAGCTACGGGATTGGGCTCACTTGGGTCAGGTGATAGGTAAGAGCACAATCTACATTTTGGCACCCAGATTTGATCATTTCCTTGATAGTATCCTTGGGCTTCCAATAGTCGTTTAGGGATCCATTGCAACATTTTCTTACTTTTCTTGGAGCGAGTGGTACGTTTCTTACAAGGCTTCCATTTTTTAGCACTAGCTATGGTCACTAAGGAAGCTTTAGGGACCCACTTGTATGTTTTCTTTGTTACCTTAGGATGAGTCTTGTCGGAAGCGATATGCATTGCTTGTAGCATATTTAAGGGTACATGCATTTCATCCCCCTCAGGTGTTACCCAGGTCGTTCCCCTATTTCCCCAGGTATCTATGGTTGCAGCTAGGTGTACCCAGTCTACGTTGTCTGATTCCGTCATACCCGGTAACACATCCATGTAAGGAGAATCTTGGCCAATGTCTGTATCCTTCTTACAAGTGTAACAATATTGTAGTGGGTCCGAGTGAACTGTGGTGTCAGAGCGATGATCAATAATGGTTTTACTCCCTAAGGGGTGTACCTTACCAGTCACCAAATCCACTCTAAGGACAGAGTCTTGGAATTGCAAATAGACATGATTTTTAGACCAATCATGAACCATTTGTGCTTCCCTCATGAATGGTCGTCCTAAAATCATTTCATACGACATAAGGTGTTTAGAGAAATCCATTACAATGAACGTATGTCGTACCTTGTGTCCTAGAACTTTGATCTTAAGATCCTTGAGCATCCCCATAGGTTTGGCTATGGTACCATTTGCCATCTTCACCACAATGTTAGTAACACTGAGGCGGGGTTTTCCCATGGATTCCCAACAATCTTTTGTAACGATGCTAACTCCCGCACCACCATCAAGAATTCCTTTTATAGTTAATCCCTTGGTAGTGATGGGTAGGGTCGCATTAGACTCGTCGCCTTCAAAATACTGCCCTAATTCGTTAATGGGTACCTCGATCACAGACTCGTGTCCATCTAAGTCAAGTGATTGCACATGATTTTCCTCATCAATCATATTCGAGTCAGGCCTATTTGGTTGCGCAAACTGCGGTAATCCCGTTCGTAGCTCTCCGTTAAGCAATGCTCGAAGTGCAAGGAATAACTCAGGATCTCCATACAGCTTTGCTATGATCGTGGTTCGGACCTCAGAAGACATGAAGTCCACTAGTTTGGCAACATTCATTGGCGTTTTGTAGGGTGTAGGTCCTTGACTAGGAACTGGTGAGGATGGAATCTCATATTCCTCAATGGGATCAGGTATTCCTTCGTTAAACATCCTTTCCAACAAGAAAGGTGTATGCTCACTTTCTGATGTCCCGTCCTCACTCCCTTCTTGGATGATACTAGATATGGCTAACGGTCTATGGTTCATGTGGGGTGGATGAACTTGCGTGGGAAACACTGTGTCATGAATTTTGACATGCATGGGTTCTGGTTCTGGTTTCCTTTGAGTCTCCTCCACTAAACCTCTTAGATGTCTCACTTGCTCAATCTCGTCTACTGGGTTTGGGTACGTCCCAATCTTCGTTTTATGATTCTTCCCTTTTTGCCCCTGCGGTTTATCTTGGGGGTCTTGGATTGGATTTGGAAACACTTGTGGTGTTTTCAAAGGCTCTTTATGATTTTCCCTTATTCGGTTTTCATTTGGTTCCATGTTACGGTTTCCTTTGTCGGTCTTTCTCTTTGTGGTATTGGTTCTAGTCTCCATTGTCTCGACTGAATCTGAATCATCCTCGAGGTCATTCATATACACGGGGTCATCTCCTGTTCCTATGTTTGTTTTGGAACTTGGCTTTGAATTTTCCGTATTCTGCGACTTCTTCCTTCGTGTCTTCTTTTTCTTTGTTTGGATAACTGACGCGGTATCTCTCTCTTCGAGGATATGGCCTGGCCCTTGAAGCATGGACCGTGTAATCGCATAAGCGGGTGTGACGGGTGGTATTGGCGATGTCACACTAGCAATTTCGACCGAATTCAAGGGTGTGATTTTAGGCGCATTTGGGTTATAGGGGCATTGGGCAATCAAGTGATCTATGCCACAACGATTACATGTGAGTATTGGCATTGCAGACGTGCTCCCTTGATTCAATTGCATCTGTGTAGCATTCTTTTGCAGCCTAATAGGGCACTCCGCTGCTCGATGTGGTCCACCACACTCGTAGCATTGAAGAGGTGGCCTCCTAGCCTGGGTGTTGATATTTTGACCTGTGGATGCGAGAGCAGCAGCTTGATAAACCGGCTTGACTTGTCCCCAACAATCTTCCATGTAGTATATAGGACATTCTTCCAATGTATCAAGTCCATAGGCAATACTAGTGTCTATTTCCTCCTCACAGCTATCTGCATAAGCATTAGATGTCTCGCAACCCACTTGGTTCATAGGGGCGACTCTTGGGTGCGGGGGCTGCGGTCCTAGCACAGGAGGTGGTAGCGGTGTAGCTTGTACAACATTTTGAGATCTAGGGACCATGTGTTGCTGTAGTTGCTCAGCAGGTGGAGTAGGCATCAATACAGGAGCTCGAGGCGCATCCGCCCAGGCTACAGGTGGTCTATTTGCCATCATACGTTTGATCATTAAACAATCCTTAGCTTGGGGACCATACCTACCACATGCGTTGCAAGTTCCATTAAATTTTACTCTAAACGTAGGGCACTCACTAGTGCTATGTGGACCTAAGCAAATGGAACACCATTGTTGCTCCCTTCTTGGATACATGTGACTATTTTGAGGGGGTCGATTATCCTTAAGAGACTCTTGGATTGCCTTGGTGAGGTCTGTCAAGAATGTCTCAAATACCTTTGGCTCATTGGCAATGGGCTTTGCAGTCATGGGTTCATACTCAATGGCTTGTGAGCTAGTGGATCTCGTGTCAGTAGACACCCTCATGCCTGCTATCATCAAGTTGTCCTCTAATTGGATTGCATTGGCATGACATCTTCCCAGGTTGTGATACCTCTAATCACTAGTCCATTATAGATTCCTTCATTCCTCAACCCTCGAATGAATCGATCAAGCAGTTGGTTATTGTTGAAGCGCTCATTTACAGGGCAGCGAGAGTTTAAGTGCTTTAGACGACTAATGAAGTCCCTTACTGACTCTCCTTCCTTACGTTCGGCCTTCTGTAGCTGAGATGCTACACCCCAAAGCACACCTTCTCGTATGTACTCCTTTAGAAACAACCTTCGAAGGGTAGGGTAGATTGTTTTCTCGTCCACCCTTAGGGTCCTATACCAATCTCCAGCCTTCCCACTTAATGTCAAGCTTAAGGCATTGCACTTATGTAGTTCGTTGCGTTCCCCTAAGGAATCACATACTTGTTCAAACACTTCAATGTGTTTCCTAGCATCTTCGTCCCCATTGAATTTTTGCGTGAGTTTCGCAATTTGTACTGCCTTACTTCTAGGCTCTCTATCAGATGCGTGACGCATATTTTCCGCGATAGATCGACCTATGGTTTGAGCAAACGCTGCCAAGTCACCTATGTGAGGAGGCAGGGCCGGTGGAGGTACTCTTGGAATCATATGTGGGAGAGGGACGGGTACCGGTCTTGGCATATGTGTGGATGATGCAGGATATGGAACATAACCGGGCATAGGTCCACTCGGATAAGGGCTAGGGAGCGGCACTCGAGGAGCATAAGCAAGTGGTACAATTGGAGGTGTGGGGACCATGTGTGCATAAGGGGCTAGAGGCACATACGGTCGAGGCCCCATATTAGGTACTACGACACTAGGTAGTGGCACTGCGCTAACCGTAGATGTCATCGGTACATTCTCTGTCAGGCTTATCCCTGGAGTGAGCACTGTGTTTTCCTTGATAGAGGGTTGAGCCAAGTTGGGGAAGCTAAAGTTTTCGCTCGGAGGCTCAGATTGCATAGAGACCCCAGGTGAAATGACGTAAGATGGGTCCATGGGGCTCATTAGAGGAGTCTCCATTTGTGATAGAGTAGGCTGTTGAGCCTTGCTCGTATCTAGAAATCTCATGGGGCCAGTTGAGAGTATATTTACCCCTCGGTTTTACCTTTCTGATTGAATAATGCCATGGATAACATTACATATCATTTTCTGTTGATCTTCGATGCTCGTGGCACTAGAGGTGGATTGTACAAACTCTATCCATCCTACATGGTAGGCGTGGCCAGAGTGTAGATCCGTCAACACCTCAGTGTGGAGGTCGTATGTCCAATGATCATTAATGAACAATCCTTCTAGAGTCGACGTGTTAACGGTTTCTTGTGAGGTAGAAGCAATGTTGCTCCCCGTGGTTTTACTTGTCACCAACGGTACTCTAGAGGGAACTTCTGAAGGAGGCAGCTCAACAGGGCCTTCTTGGTAAGAAGTTGGTAGGATATCCACATGGACACTCTTTGGGGGTGTGGGGTCCACGTGCGATGTGAAAGGAGAGTCCACTTCCCCACCCCCTTCGTGTGCTTCATTTGCATCAGGTTCCGAGAGAGTAGCTCTACCTAATGTTTCCATGAAACGGCTAAACATACTAGTACTAGGCTGTGGAGCTTCGGGAGGTGTATGGCCTTCTCTCTCAGTGTTTTGGGTAGGGTATGCTTCCATGATTTCTGAGTCGGAGGAGGAATCACTAGCGGCTATTTTAGGGTCTTGGGTGGTGCTACCTTGTGTCCCCACTGAGGGTCTAGAGCTTATCGTGGATGGGTAATGGGTGTCCGTATAAACAGAGGCACCCTCAATATGCTCGTGTTCTAGCACCCGCCCAGAGCGTAAGTGCATGTGCTTTTGATACCCTAAGGTGTCAAAAAGCTGCTCTAGGAGGCCTTGTGACTAGTTTTTAGCGTGTTTTTTGTTTGTTTTTTTGCTAGATTTTTTAGAGCGTGTCGTGGAATGGGCCGTGTGATAGCTCGAAACGAGCGTATCGGTCAGAGGGTCGTGCCGTGCTTTACAGCCCTCCGTTTGGTCACTCTATGCCCTCGGAATCCCTAAAACTGTCAATTTCCAGTAGGGAACTAGGCCCAAACTAGAAAGTCTAAGGGTGCAAGTGGGAAGAGAAAGGAGGAGAGTGGAGGACTTGTCCGACATGCTCTCATTCTCTCTTGAGAGAGTAGGGTATATATATAAGAGTGAGTCTAGTATATATCATAAGACTGAGGACTGAGGCCTGAGCCTGGGCTTGGGCGTGATCCCGATCCCGATCTATCTTTTATACAAACCAACCCGTCCGTTTTAAGAGTCACGTTTTTTATTTTCGAAAAATTTAGCCGCCCGCTCACTCATGTTTTTATTTTTCGATTTTTTTTTTAAATTTATTTTTTTCCCAAAAAAAATCGATTTTTTTTTTTTAATGCAGAAAATACAGAAATTGAAAACGCAGAAAATTGAAAATGCAGAAATTGAAAAAAACGCAAGAAATGCAAAAAATTGAAAAAGCGCAGAAAATGCAGAAAATTGCAGAAATTGGAACTTGACAGAAAATTTAACACAGAAAATGCAGAAAATTGCAGAAATTGAAACTTGACAGAAAATGCAAAAAACGCAAGAAATGTTAACTGTGCAGTGCAAACCAGAAAACGTAGAAAACGCAAAAAACAGAAATCTCCACACAATTACACACACTCATTCCCTGCCTTTCCTATGATAGAGATTGCACCACAAGAAAGCGTAAAGTGCTAACCGAGCTTAGTGTAGGGCATATCCCCGGCAGCAGCGCCAAAAATGTGCGCTCCTTGCCGCACTGTCGAAGCAAGGGACTTGCCAATACACCATGTGCAAGCCACAAACGGCTCCAAGCACACAACAAGCCTAAACTAGCAAGCTCAAGAGAGCAAAGGGTGTGTCACTCACCGCTCTACGCTCGCCTTCGTGGTGGATTCCTCGCCGCGATGAAGAAGAAGCTGCAGTCGTGCCGCGGTCAATCGTCTCGCCGCCGTCGTGCCTTCGTAATGCTCGATCGCACACGCACTCTCCCTCTCTCTCTCTCTCTCTCACACACACACACACGAGGAGGTGAAGAAGAAGAAGATGGAGACGGAGCAAGAGCACTCTTCTATTGCACAAATGAGAGAATGAGTAAAAATTAGGTTTAGTTGGCTTTTATAGGAGCTCATCCCATTCACACTTGGGCGCCCATGCTTAGCCAACTAACCCTAGCATGTTCGTGTTAGAGTGCGCCTCTCATCGGCGATCACTCTTATCCATTTCCTATTGGTCCGACAAGCCCGGTACCTGACTCTAAATAATACAACGTTTATAGATCATAGGGTGTCCGTGTGCCGTGAGGGTTAACAATAAGTCAACTTCGATCGGTGAAAATCAATTTCGATGACGAAGTGCGAGCTCTCCTTATATTATCATCTCTACCGGATAGTTGGGACAGCCTTGTGATGGCTGTAAGTAATTCTATCTCTGGTATAAATACTCTTAAGTTTGATGATGTTGTGGGTTTTCTCCTAAGCGAGGAAATACGAAGGAGAAGCACAGGAGAATCATCAAGTGCTCCATTGTTAGTGGAAACAAGAGGAAGGACTAAGGAGAGGTTCAAAAGCCAAAAGGGTCGTGATCGCTCAAGACCGAGCAAGTCACGCACAAAGTCAGTTCTTGAATGTTGGAACTGCGGCAAAAAGGGCCACGTCAAGAAGGATTGCTGGTCCAAGAAGAAGAAGGAGACAGATTCTCAAGACAACAAGCCAACATCGGAGGCCAATGTGGCAAGTAAAGTAGAGCAAGATTCTCTAATTCTCTCATTAGACAATGTGTCTAATTCCTGGATAGTAGATTCCGGGGCTTCATTCCATACGACACCACACAAGCAACATTTCCAAGACTACACCAAAGGTAATTTTGGGTATGTATACTTGGGAGATGATGAAGCTTGTGAGATTGTCGGCAAAGGTACAGTTTCTGTCAAAACTGCTAACGGAAATGAATGGAAGCTTAAAGATGTTAGGCATGTTCCTTCTCTTCGAAAAAATTTAATCTCTACAGGACAATTGGACGATGAAGGTCACAACATTGCATTCGGAAATAAACGGTGGAAGATCTCAAAGGGATCTTTGGTGGTTTCCAAGGGAGAAAAGGTCGGTACACTTTACTTGTGTACTGTTAGCACACAACCTTCAGCTTGTGCAGCAACTACAGAAGTTGATAGTGCAGTGTGGCACTATCGACTTGGGCATATGAGTGCCAAAGGAATGCAAATCCTTCAAACAAAGAAGCTTCTACCAGGTTTGAAAGAAGTGGACTTAGAGTTCTGTGAAGATTGTGTTTATGGTAAACAAAAGAGGGTAAAATTTCAAAAATCAGGAAATGAAAGAAAAAATAAAAAACTTGAGTTGGTTCTTTCTGATTTTTGGGGTCCTGCAAGTACACCATCACTTGGTGGCTCATTATACTATGTAACATTCATAGACGATGCGACTAGAAAAACATGGGTTTATGTCATGATGAATAAATCCGATGTATTTTCCATATTTCAAAGGTGGAAAGCCTTTGTGGAGAATGAAACAGGTACCAAGGTTAAATGCCTCAGATCCGACAATGGAGGCGAATATTGCAGCCAAGCTTTTGAAAGCTTTTGTGCTAGCAATGGCATTCGTAGGAAAAGGACAACCCCAAGGACACCTCAACAAAATGGGATTTCGGAAAGGATGAACAGGACAATCATGGAACGAGCACGAAGCATGCGGCTACATGCAGGCCTACCGCTTGAGCTTTGGGCGGAAGCTGTAAGTATGTCTGTGTACTTAATCAATCGGTCACCCTCAACGGCATTGGATGGGGGAGTTCCAGAAGAGGCATGGACAGGTAAACCGGTGAATTATGCATTTCTCAAAGTGTTTGGGTGTGAGGCTTTCATGCACATAGATAGAAGCCTAAGATCAAAGCTAGATGCAAAGTCCAAAAAGTGTTTCTTCATTGGCTATGGAGAAGGAGACTTTGGGTATCGCCTATGGAATCCTGAAGATGGTAAAATCTTAAGGAGTAGGGATGTAATTTTTAACGAACAAAATATGTACAAAGATTACTTGGAAAGAAAACAAACAAAAGAAACAGGTGATGAGTACATAGAGCTTGAGGACGGTGAAGACTCAAGGACTGCAAACGGTGACAATGTGCAACAACGTCAACCAAATGAGGAGCCTCAACCTATTCCCCAAAGATCTAAAAGAGCAAGTAGACCTCCAGAAAGTTTTGTTCCTTCCTTCAACCATCTCTTGATCTCAGATTCTGGAGAGCCGGAATCATACGAAGAAGCTATGCAACATGAATCCAAAGAAGAATGGACGAAGAGCATGCAAGTGGAGATGGACTCACTACATCGCAACCAAACATGGGAGTTGGTTGAGTTGCCTAAAGGTAAGCGGGCACTTCAAAAAAAATGGGTGTACAAGCTGAAGGAAGAAGAAGGTGGGAAGAAAAGGTACAAGTCTAGGCTTGTGGTAAAAGGGTTTTCTCAAAAGAAAGGTATTGACTTCAATGAAATATTTTCTCCTCTTGTAAAAATGAACTCAATTAGGCTTGTCTTAAGCCTTGCAGCTGCTCATGATCTAAATCTCGAGAAAATGGATGTAAATAAGGCATTCCCTCACGGTGACTTAGAGGACGAAATCTACATGCTTCAACCAAAGGGGTATGAAGTAAAAGGTAAGGAGAAAATGATTTGCAGATTAAAGAAGAGCTTGTATGGTTTAAAGCAAGCATCAAGACAATGGTACTTGAAGTTTGATCGATGGATGTTGGATCATGGATTCACAAAATGCAACTCAAATCACTGCGTCTACACGAAGAATTTGGGAGATGGGAAATTCATCATCCTAATGTTGTATGTTGATGGCATGTTGATTGCAAGTGCTAACATGCAAGACATCAAAGACCTAAAAGAGGAGCTGTCTAAATCTTTTTCAATGAAAGATTTAGGTGCTGCAAAGAGGATACTTGGTATGAAAATATCAAGGGACAGGACGAAGAAGACAATAAAGCTATCTCAAGAAGATTACATCAAGAAGGTACTAGAAAGGTTTGCAATGCAAAATGCAAAACCAGTTTCTACACCTTTGGCTGGTCATTTTAAACTAACGACGGATATGTGTCCAAAGAAACAAGAGGAGATAGCCTATATGTCTAAAGTTCCATATGCTGCAGTGGTAGGTTCTCTAATGTATGCTATGGTCTGGACAAGGCCAGACATTGCACATGCAGTGGGAGTTGTGAGTAGGTTCATGGACAACCCAGGTAAAGAGCATTGGCAAGCTGTGAAGTGGATACTTAGGTATCTAAAAGGGACAACAAAAAATGCTTTGTATTTTGGAGGAACTGATATTTTTCTAGAAGGGTATGTTGATGCAGATATGGCAGGTGACAAAGATACTCGAAGAAGCACTACTGGCTATGTGTTCACGGTTGGAGACATAGCAATAAGCTGGGCTTCAAAGCTACAGAAAGTGGTTTCACTTTCTACCACGGAAGCAGAGTATGTAGCAATGACGGAGGCAAGCAATGTGGCTCCACAGATTCTTAGAAGAGCTTGGATTCAAACAAGACAATTGTGTCTTGTACAGTGATAGCTAAAGCGTTATCCATCTTGCAAAGAACTCAGCCTTTCATTCAAGGACAAAGCACATTGAGGTGAGATATCACTTCATACACACTCTTTTGGAAGAGGGACAGTTAAAGCTAGGAAAGGTGCATACAAGTGAAAATCCTACAGACATGTTTACAAAGGTGGTCAACAAGGAGAAGTTGAGCTTTTGCTCATCTTCAATCGGCATTCAAGGATAAGAAGCCAGAATGGAAAGCAGTCACAGGTTTGGTTTGGAGATCAGTCTCCAAGTGGGAGATTGTTAAGTATGGAGCCTGATTTACCCTTGTAATTTTCTGTGGTAAAAGCGCACATTTGTAAGGCCCCCATTATGAGGAGAATCCATCGTGCGTGTAGGAAAATCATTCACCGGAAACCAAAATTTTCACGGACAAGAATCAGGGGCAACTTTAGAGGCCTCGGGGGCGGATGCCCCCTGAGACTTTTTTTTTTTCGCCGGAATATTATGGCCGGACGGCGGTCGGAAAGTGGTCGGAAAACAACCGGTCGGTTGGCCGGTGGCCGGTAGTCAATGGCCGGTGGTCGAAAGTCAATGGCCGGTGGCCGGTGGCCGAATTCAAAAGCGGACTTGTCTTCTCAAGGGCGGCCACACATGGGCGTATTGGAGGGTCCGATTTGGACTTATTCGCACAAGGGCGGCTACACATGGATGTCTCTCATAAGAGAGGGCAACCCTTTTGGCCTAAAAAAGGAGGCCATTTCTACACACATTTCATAGTGTGAAGTTGATGCAACAAGGTGAGTGTGAGGTGGTGAGAGTGAAGCAAGGCGGGAGCTCCATTAAGGGTATAATCCCTTTGTAAACTACTTCTTGTTTTGAAGTACTAAAGCCATTGAGTGGCTGCTTTCCCGTGGACGTAGCCCACATTGGGTGAACCACGTATATCGTGTGTACTCTCTCTCTCTCTCTCTACTCTATAATCTCGTGTATGTAAATCTGTCTCTCTCCATTAAGTAATCTACTCAATTATCTATTTAGCTACGTCTTATTTCCTAACAAGGAGAGTGTAACTCAGGCAAGGCTAGATCCATTAGCACCGATCATTGAGGAGGGTAGTGATACTGACACTTCATCAGATAAGTCCTTCTTCATGATGAGTAGTCAAGAGCCAGGAGGTTTCTCCGATGAAGGACCAATGCTAGGAGGAAGTACCTCCCAAAACCCTTTGAACGATGCCAAGTTCACTATAATCTTCTTAGAAGGAACAAACTCTAGGGGAGCCCTAGTTTATTCTGACTATCGAGGACACAAGTGTATTTGTATAGAAGAAATACCTGCTCAAAGACTGGAGATAATTCGAGCCTATGATAACGGAGATAGATTCCGAGACAAAAAGGGGAACCACTATCTGATAGTTAGTAACCCTGAGAATTACAACAGATATGGAGATAACGTGGCAAAAGGAAAAATGGTTTCAGAAACTCAAGAACCGCCTCCAAAAATTGATCAACCTAGAGCTCTTTTTATGTATGATAAAAAACAACCAGGGTCTCTACCTATAATGAGAATGTGGGAATTTACAAGCATGAGAGCAAGGGAGTAGTCTCATATTTTTGATGCAAATAACCCTACCCAAACGAATTAAGAAAAGACAAGGTTCTTTACTTATTCTCTTATGAAATTGCTATGGGGAAGGATATCATTTTTGTTGATAGGCACGGACGAGAATACAAACGTATTCTCCCAGAGGAGTTAGAAAAGGCAACAGTTCCTGAAACATCAACATATGTCCCCAAAGAAGTGCCAAGGTTCACCTATACCCCTACCAAGTTGACAAATCCATTTTCAGAAGAGTATGACGCGACCTCACATTCTAACCGACAACAGACGTTCAACTAACAGAACCAACAAGCAACCCAACCATCATTGCAAGCATGGCTTCGACAAAGTGCGACATTAGAACAAGACCGAAACCGAGATGGTTATCTAGCCACATGAGGGCTAAGAGATTTACAAGAACCACCAATCTATTCAGAGTATCAAGGCAAGAGTAAGCCAAAAACTCAAGAGTCGATGAAGCATAAAAGACAACCCATAAAATGAGTTCAAAGAGATGAACCACCTCTTGCAAAAACCATCAGAAATTATGGCTTAGGGGCACCTCTAGGAGAGGAAACCTCCCACTACTTAAGGCTAGAGAAGGTATATCGAGTAGGACAAGGAGAACCAATGATGAGATTTGTAGACCATCGTAGAATTAGACCTTCTCGGGTGCAAAAATGGGTAAACAAGAAATACACAGGAAACAGAGATCCTAGGGATTACGTAGCAGCCTTTGTGCGTGTAATTATAGCTGAAGAGGTGTTAGACTACCCTACCCAATTTGGAGGGTTTGGACTTACCCTAGAGGAGGATGCTGCTACTTGGTTTGACTCTATGGAGCATAGAGACTTTGAGTCTATGGAGGAGGTGTTTGACAAGTTTATTGAGAAATTCTCACAAAGGGGGATAGCTCATAACACACTCTCACAAATCCACAAATTCAAACAGAAAGAAGGGGAAAATTGTGTGGAAAGTATCCCTACGACTAAAAAGATATGTGAAGTTCTGTCCTGTGGAAGAACTGCCAACTCAGTCCAGACTTATGCTTATACTTATTCAAGGACTAAGGAACGCAAATATCCAGAATAACTTACATATGAAGAGGAGCACGACGTTAAATGAGTTAACTAAGGAGGCTCTTTAGCTTGTAGACAATTGTGTGGTATGATGACGATTCATCCTCACAACAAAGTGAAAGCAAGTCCACTAAGACAGCACTGAAAGGAGAAGTAGCTGTAAGCCAGGAGCAGCTTGTAGAGGAAGTGCTAAAAAAAGTTAATATGTATGCCAAGTCTTGGCTAAACAGCCAAAGTGGTGTGCTATTGAACAAAAATGGACAAACCATGTGACGGAGGAATGTTATTATAACAAGGGATATGTAAGAGAGCGACCTTATGCTCCCCAAGCTCAGGTAGCATCTCCTCAACTTCCACCGATGCCTAGGTATCAAGCAGGCAACCTACCAGGACCTGTAGGTGTAGAAAGACCACAACCAGTATTGGGGCAACAACCACCCCTACCAGGATTACGACCAGCCGGCATAAGATACACGCCAATAGTAAACGAACTAGAAGAGAAGGCTTTGGTACCTATGCATGCATATTACGAAGATTCCAATGGATATGCTGCAAACATTGTCTATTACCCACCGGAAGAACCTCCAAAGCCAGAACCTTGGAGCATGATGGGAAGTGCAGGACCACCAGCAGCTGCACAGACAGTAGGAGAAGGAAGATATAGCTTGGATGAACGAACACTGTTGTTCATAGCCAACGGAGGCATGGGCGGGCAGAGACATGCATACCAACAAAGAGGAGCTCAAGGAGCACCTCAACAGCCTAAGGGACCTTGCTACAAGTGTGGTGGAGACCATTGGCTAAGAGACTGTCCTCATGATGAAATCATTAGAGTCAACACATATTGCACCGAGTGTGAAATTACTCATTTGATTCGTGATTGCCCTAAGAACCCGATCAAAGGAGCAAAAACTACCTTGAACATGTTGGAAGCAGTTCCTTCCAGTGGAGGGTCAGAAAAAGAGACAGTAATACCTATTCAGGTAATGATATGAGCCCAAGCTCAAAGAATGATAAATGAACCCATAATTGAAGAACCAAAGACCGATACCCCAAGTGCAGAAATGGAAAATCAGAGAAGCACTTGGAAAGATAGAAAGGCGCGTATGAAAGCCAGGAGAGAACGAGAGGAAATGGCTCTATCTGAGGAGTTAAAACACACAAACGATAGATTAGAGCGGTTAGAGGATCTAACTAGTTTAAGCTCACACATTGTGGCAACCATAGAGCCCAAGGAAATAGTAGAACCCAAAAGTGCAGGATCAGGAGGATCAGTGTTGGCAGAAAAGGTAAATGAGCAGTTAGACGCACTTTTAAAAGCATACGAAGCCAGACTCAAAAACAACCAAACCCAAGAGCAAAGATGGATGACTTATCCATATGCAGAAATAGAAAAACAGAGGTTGGAAATGTGTAGAAAGATGATTGAAACAACCCAATCCTTGATAGAAAACCCGCTTGGTAAACCTGCAAGTTGGCATGAGGTACCAGCTCCAACCCCTATCAAACCAACTTTAGAGAAACAAGTAGACACGAAGGAGAGACTCACGATTGCCTCTGAGTCTAGGAGAGAACCTATCATAGTGCCAAATACAACAGATGAGACAATTGATGGTTTCCAACCTAAAACATTGGTAGAAATGGGTATGGATTGTAATGGTCTAGATGACCTGTGGAAGCAAATCCGTGACGCCAACGAAGCTAACAAGGTGAGCCACCAAATAAATAGCACGAGAAAGGAGAAAAATGAGATCTTACCTCCCATTGAAGAATTTGAGGCAAGATCACAAATGAACTTTGATATACATTCACAAGGGGGAGATCAGGGATCAATTAGTTTGGGGCACAGCCAACCAGACTCGCTAAAATCTCTACCCTCTTACCTAGGGGAGTATGAAGCTAAGTCTGAGGTGAGAGCAATCCCATCTCAAAGACTTTCTTCCAACAGAGTGATGGATTCACAAGGGTTGATTGAGTTATTGTCCACCCCTGTGGCATGCACAATCACATTAACCAAACTCCCGAGGTTACGGCCAAACATGTGGACCACCATAGACAAATGCTTAAAATTTTTTTGGAGTAAAAGACCCCACCCCAAAGCTTCAAGAAGGGATCAAAGAATTGGACAAGCCTCAACTAAACACTAGGCCAGTACCTTTAAACAAGGTTGGAGAATATTTTGAGGGAGAAGATGGAAATACCACACTACCAGTAGAATTCCAAGGAGTAGTTTCCAAAGCTATTCTTGACAATGCAGCAGGAGTCGCTATCGCCACCAAGGAAATCTAGAAAAAATGGGAAAAATCGGCTTTGAGAGCTACCAGAATGAAATTGCAACTGGCATATGGGTTCATGGAAAAGCCTCTAGGACTTTTAGAAAAAGTAATTGTCACCTCGTGCGAATCGAGTATGAGCATACATTTGCAATAGTTGATTTCGACAAAAAGAACAACTACGAGATTATCTTGGGAAGACCATTCATGAGACAATTAAAGATGGTCCAGGATTGGGGTTACGACCACATATACCTCAGACATGGCGAGACTACAACCAAAATATACCTAAAAGACCATAGTTACAAAGATGTGAACCAGACACCAGTGGAAGAGTTTGATTCAACTACATTGGCAGGGTCCGAACTCCCAACATGGTTAGGCCAGAAAAAAGAGCTATGGATGTGCGGAGCTTCACATTGTGGGAGCTTAAAAAGAGAGAAATGCATCTTAGAAAGAGCTATTGAGGACAAGGATTACATTCCGGAACCTTTTCCCGAAGATGCCTTAGAACCTCTGGAATGGGAACACATACTAGCAACATTGGATGTCTACACCATTACAGATAGCCCAACAATAAAATTTTGCGATAAGGATGGCTATGATGTGCTACCCTATTACATGGTAAGCCTTATACCAGCAGGAGATGAGAATGTAGACCCACCAGAACAAGAAGAGTTTTATGACTCCTCTGAGCATCTGGAGTTAAATAACGATGCAGATAACGAGTATTCAGACAGCTCAAGCGAGCGTGGGGAGAAAACAACGAATATCAAGTTTTATGATTTTGCAGATCAACACCCTAGACGCCAGGAACGCTATAAAAAAAAAAGAGCAGAAAACAAAATTAGAGAGAACCTAATGCCTAGGATAAAAGATAAAACTCACTATCTAATGCTTGTAAAGGCAGAGGATTGTGTAAAAGACCAAATATCAGAAAGATTCTCAAGAGTTCGAAGGGAAAGGATGCGTGAGGAAATAAAACAAGTAAGGAATACTAAAACAGAAACAAAATCAAAAAAATCTCAACAATCAAAACAGGAAAAAACAAAAGACCCAGAGTGGACCAAAATGGAGCGTAAAAAGAAATACCAAGAACTAAAATGGTCGTTATGAGAGGTATGGACTACTGAGGGAGAAAGTGATGGTAAGGAGGAGTCAGAAAAAGAAAACATGAATGTACCATCCCATTATAAAAAATTCACCATACAGGACAGAAAAATCATAATGACATCAACAATCAGAGAAAGAATAAACCAGGAATCTTACGATGGGCCAGAAAATGAAAAACGGATAGACCTCGCTGCAACAGGCGAAAAGCCTCAGCCTGTCTATATAGCAACTGATTTAGAGCTTCAAGAAGAAGAACTGCTAACACAACTTCTCAAGAAGTATAAAGATGTGTTTGCATGGTCCTACAAAGACCTCAAAGGAGTTGATCCATCGATATGCCAACATACAATTCCGTTGAAATCAGATGCCAAACCTAGCAAACAGCGTCCTTACACATATAATGACACATCTGCCAAACGAATCAAAGAGAAGATTGACAAGCTGATGGATGCTGAATTCATCTATGAAATCGAACATAGAGATTGGGTGTCACCCATTGTGGTTGTCCCCAAAAAGAACGGAAAGCTGCGTGTGTGTGTGTGTGTGTGTGAACCTCAAAAAAGTAAACGCAACCATAATAAGGGATAATTATCTCTTGCCGATCACAGAACATGTACTTGAAAGGGTGACTGGGCAACGAGCTTATGCCTTTCTAGATGGGTTTTTAGGGTATAACCAATTGGCAATTTCAATAGAGGATCAACACAAAACATCATTTGCCACAGAGTGGAGAATATATGTGTATAGAGTTATGCTTTTTGGCTTAACCAATGCCCCGGCTACCTTCCAAAGTTTAATGACTCATGCGTTCAAAGAATACCTGAGAATATCCTTAGAAATATATATGGATGATCTCTATGTCCACTCTCTTCTACGAGAAGAGCATATTGACCATTTACAAAAGGTATTTGAGAAGTGCAGAACATATCGAATCTGTCTCGACCCGAAAAATTGCATTTTTATGGTTAGGCAAGGCCGCATCTTAGGACATATTGTCTTAAGAAATGGCATAACCACTGACCTAGACAAAATAAGAGTCATAGTAGACTTGCCCAGGCCCACTAATGCCAAACAAGTACAATCCTTCATGGGACACTACGGATATTATCGAAGATTCATATATATGTATACAGTCATTGCACAACCTCTGTATCGTTTATTAGTCAGTTTCAACTAGACTGAGAAGTGTGAAACTTTATTCCAAAAGCTTAAGGAGAACCTTGTATTAGCACATGTACTTAAAGCACCAGATTGGGAAAAGATATTCCATGTTCACATTGATGCATCTGCATACGCAATTGGGAGTATTCTGGTCCAACGTGGAGACGAAACAATGGATTTCCTAGTTTGTTATGGGAGCCAACACCTAAATAGTGCAGAAAACAACTACACAACCACAGAACGAGAGGGATTAGGAATGATTTATGCTGTAAAGAAATTTCGGCATTACTTGCTCGCAAACAAATTTGTGTTCCTCACAGATTATCAAGCTCTTTTGTATCTAGTAAATAAACCATGCAATACTGGAAGAATTATACGTTGGTTTATTATATTGCTAGAGTTTGACTTCACAGTGGTAGTAAAAAAGGGTTAAACTCATCTACGGGCGGATCATCTTTCAAGGCTGCAAAACGGGGAAGCTCCTGAAGGAGTAGACGATGACATACCTAATGCTTATCTTTTCAATATTGAAATTATACCCAAATGGTCTCAGGAAATTGTTTGCATTCTTTCCTTTGGAGGTAGATTTGATAACAAGGAAGACAGATTCAAACAACAAACAATTCGACAAACAAAAAACTTCCAATTGATTGCAAGACGACTGTACCATCTAGGCTTGGACCAAATTCTACGATTGTGTATAAATCCAGAGGAATTTGAGTGTTATCTTGAAGAAGCACACGTCCAGGATTGTGCATTTCATTGTTCAACAATGAAAACACACCAAAGACTGAAACAATTAGGAGTTTATTGGCCAACTATGTATGCTAACACACATGCTTATGTTAACAATTGTACTATATGTAGTGCCAAACGACCGGTGGATCACGCGACATTGTTTCAGGTAAACATTGCACCTGTATGGAGTCAATATATCATTGATTTTTTAACAACAAGGACATTTCTTGAAAACATAACAAAAGCGCGAAAAAGGGCTATAGAGCTGGAGGCTCGCCACTTTAATTTAATTGGAAATCAACTCTACAAGAGAGGAAAGGACAATCAACTTAGAATCTGTGCAAATGAAACCGAATACCTGCTGATTCTAGAACACACACATGGAGGAATAAGTGGAGGCCATTTTTCAAGCGATAAAACGGCAAAAATTGTCTTAACTGCAGGAATATGGTGGCCTACATTGCATATGGATGCTCAGGAGTTTGTAAAGCATTGTGACACATGTCAGCGCACTAAGGTGACGATAAAGAGAGATGAGATTCCACTACGGCCAATGATGGGAGCACGAGCATTTGCAGAATGGGGCATTGATTTTGTGGGGCCTATTTCACCCCCTGCCCATCGCACCCATACCCAATATATCATTGTGGCTACGGACTATCTCACAAAATGGACGGAATCCAAGGCAACACAAAAAGCAGACGCAAGAACCATTGCACAATTTTTGTATGAGAATGTCTTTGTTCGATACGGATTACCAATAGAAATTGTCAGTGATCGAGGAACACATTTTCTTAATGAAGTCATTGAATATCTGCTAAGGAATTCATAGTCATACATAGAAAATCTGCTCCATATCATCCATAGGCAAATGGACAAGCTAAGGACATAAATAAAACACTATGCACTGTTCTGACTAAAATTGTATCAGAGTCAAGGACAGACTGGGATCAGTAGTTACACTCAACACTATGGGCATACAGGGTAGATTACAAAACATCAATCGGAACAACACCATACAACATGGTGTTTGGTCTAAACACTATATTACCCATAGAGTTTTTAGTTCCAACTCTACGAGTAGCGAAACGCTTAGAATGGACAGGGCATGAGCTCTCTTCAATAATAGATGATCTTGAAAAACTAGATGAACTTCGACTGAGAGCTGTAGCTTCGATCTATGCTAAAAAGAGAAGACAAAAAGAGTTTCTTGATAAGCATGTGCGCACAAAAGAGCTCAAAACAGGTGATTATGTACTTGTTTATACTTTGAAGCAACATGCCAAGAAACTTAAAAGGCGAGGGATGGGATCCTTTGTGATTAGTGACTTATCACAAAGTGGAGCTGTCAAACTTGCTACATTGGCAGGAGCAGAAATGCCAAATTGGATTAGTGGGTGTCGGTTAAAAAAGTATCATTTACCACTAACACAGGATATGCTTCAACAAATCCATCAAGAAAAACAACTGATGAAGGAGACACAGAGGGTACGAGAAGAAGCCCAAGCAGAAGCAAAAGAACACATTGCAAAAAGAAGACTTCTACGACAACAACAACAAAGTGGATCACCGTTGCGAATAAATGCTATTCGACTAAAGAATTTTGGTGAAGACACAGTGGAATCAATAATTGCAGTCAACGTGGGTAGCAATCAAGTTGAATCGACGATATTGCTTGATTTTGGAGCTCAAGAAAATCTGATCTCTTACAAATTATATAAACAGCTCAAGCCCAAAGATCACCTACATCTTAGTCCACAAGTGCTAGAAAGTAGTACATCACATTCGCTAAGAACATTGGGCTAGACTATATTGCATGTACAAATACATCAATATATTTACCCCCACAAGTTTTACGTGGTTGAGGATGAGAGCACACTACACCCTATGTTGTTGGGACAACCTTGGCAGAAAGAGTGTAATGTGCAGATAGATTGGAATTCGGATACAGTCAAAGTTCAACATGCACAAGAACAATAGGTGGTAGCCTTTGCTCAACAAACCCAAAACAACCAGATGACAGCACCACAATCAATGGATAAAGAACCAAAAGGATGGATGCCACTAAAGAACAACACGATACCCATGGAGAACAACCAGGGAACTGCCAACCATGTCCACTATAGACAGAATACAACAGTAAAAAGATCAAGGTTAGCAACACGCGAAAAACAAGTATGGGTGCGGAAGGATAGAGGTGACATGGCATACAAACCACAATACAACAGAAGAGGTCAACAGAAGAACACAGTTCAACCAACAACCACGGGAATAAAAAAGATATGGATCCCAAAGGTAATGCTCAGTAACAACTTAAATGCGACTCGCATTTGGATCCCAAAACCAAAGCAATAGGAACTCCCTTCAGTACAAGCAACACCGGCATGCAGACACACACTACATATGAAACCGGCAAACCGATCTATGTGGGTGTCGATGATCAGCACAACAATGACAACCACGGACGTGGCAATAAACCTACAAAAACCTCCAAAACAAAGCTACAAATGGAAAGCAAAAGATAAAAAGACTACGGCCAATTTCGCCACGACAATTCTCTCCACGGAGATAACCATGGCCAAATCGACAGTAGCAGCAAACCAAGCGACTTTTGCAAGAAAGACGATCAAACAGCGAGCTGTGGAGTCACAACTTTTACTTGCATAGAAAACCCACCGACCAAATCAACAACAAACAGGAAACCTCGACGTTGAATGCCAATAAGCATCTTGCTTATTCCCTCCTCTCGCACATCATTGATTTTTCCATGCATTGACTGAGTATGCATCAGCCGAGCATTAGCACAATTTTTAACCCATGCACTGCACATACACCGAGGCGATACCTTGTCGTCCAGGAGGACTCCGACTAGGAGGGGGGGAGGCATTCTCAAATGCGGATCCAATGAAGGTAAAAAGAGCAAAAAAGGGCATGTTTTTCGACTACTTTGAAGGGTTTTCGTTTGATTGCAAAATTTTCTGGACTAACCTAAGTACATATGCCCTTATACAGTATGAATCTACAAGTATATCGGGCCAAATGCCAAATCAGGCCCCTAGGTGTGTGTATATATGTAAAAATAGCCATTTTTCGAGCAAAATATTGGTAAAACGGAGAAATCCGGCCATAAAAATTGCATGTGAGTGTATATAGTGTTTTGCGGTGATGTTTTTGAGTTATTATGATTTGTGGGGATTTTTTGGGTTTAATTTGCTATTTTCTTTTTAATTTTACTAATTATCGGCAAAAAAACTTCAAAAATACAAAAAGCAGGTGATATACGATCATAATGAAAAACAAAAAATATGGGGATAATCAGTGACTATAGGACAACATATGGTACAATGGGGGTGCAATTATGTGAATGGAGCGGAAGGCGTGTTTTGACCAGATTTTGACCGAAACGTCAAATTTCTCGAAAATTGTGCAAATGGAGTCCAAATCAAGAATTTTTTGAGCCTAAACCGCATCTCGCAAAAAGTTGGGAGCACATGTCAAATTTCATAGAAAGTGGTTTGGGGACCCCTATTATAAGATTTTTTCACTTCACTTAGAGCTCATTTCTACTATTTCCTTCTTGAGAGAGAGCTCTTGCCACCTAGAGCGAACCGAACTTCCAGCAGCTTCTACGACGCACACGACCACCCGACAGGCTCTAGATATGAGAGGTATGTTCACCACCTTGAGCTTTTCCCGGATGTTTGATGTTTTGTTGCAAAAACTAGTGTAGGGTTCACAAGGGAAACGAGCAGTAGAGACCTACAGGTAGAGGTGGCCACCAAACGGCTGACCCAAAAGCAATAAGGCTTCATCGGCGGTTTACGCTAGCATAGGAGACCACTCTTGAATGCACAAAGGTGGCAGAAAACCATTGGGAAAAACCCTAACTTCTAGAGCCCTGCAAGAGGCCACCAAATGGTAAATCAGTGGAAAGTCGCCCAAATGCTACCAAAACTCATGGGTGGGAGCATCTCGACATGCTGTACAAGGCTATATAGCCCACATGACCATAAGGCGACCCAAAGCGGGACTAAGCTTCAAAAACGGCATTAGACACACAAAGCGTCAACTAGCTCTCACAGCCAAACCGGATGTCCGTTTGCCACCAAACTTCATGAGCGGCATTCCTAGACCATCAACAACCAAGTCCTATAGTGGTAGACCACCACAAGTCATCGACGACATGTGAATGCAACCATGGGCGCTTCCAGAGCGACAAGTTGCCAAAGGGAACTCTGGTGAAGCCAAAGCCAATAAAAACCATATGGCAAGGATCCCGAAGGAACCATGAAGCTATGGAGACTAACATCAAGAAATTTCATCGCCGAAAAGCACTCCAAGAGTCAAAAAACGGCTAAGAGGCTCTCAAAGCCAAACAGGGAGTTTCTATCTATCTTTTTGACTTTTTTATTGAAATAGGGCTTAAAGGGGACTCAGGGTGGCTCAAGGCATGTACCAGTAGCATTTCTCATATAAAATTCATCAGGAGACATCCTACGTGTAGGATGTCTCAAGGCCATGTTTTGGAGCCAAACTCAACATCTCACCTCCTACACAGCTTCTACATAGCCTATACATGCTAGCCATCAAGTTTCATCACATTTGGACAAGAGTTGACCTCATATGCATCAAAAAACAGAAAGTCAAAGCATAGAGGCAATAATGGGTCATAGACCTACCAAAACTAGTCCAAATCACATAAAACTTGCACAGTATACTCATTAGCACATTGCCAAGCTAACTGTGAAAATTAATGAAATAGACATCCTACGCGTAGAATGTTTAAATGACCTATTTGACCTCCAGCTGGTGTTTTTAAGTTCCAGATGTCTTTATAACACCTTCACAAGTTCATATCTCAAATTTCAAGCGATTCCCATCACATTTGGCTCCCAAAACCTCCAAGATGCACTTTTTGAGCCTGAAAACACTACACAGGCTCTTAACAACACCAATCCTTATCCAAATCAAAATCTAAGAGCAGGGCCATGTACTACATGCTAAGGGCTACCCATAGAACCAACTTCAAGTCATTTTGAGAAAATGGACATCCTACACGTAGGATGTATCCAGTGCCATATTGACCTTCTGTGTAGGAATTGACTTCATGGGAGATATTTACATGGTATAAGAAGCCTATATATCAAATTTTAACCCAATTGAATATCATTTGCCACCTGTTTAGGACATCCTACCCAATTTGTGAGCCAAAAGCCTAAATCTGCTCAAAATTGCACTTTTTGATGTCCAAACCAAAGTCCAAGTACATAGCCATGTTGCACAGGTCAAGGGCCACAAGCTTGTCAACTTTTACCAAAAACAGAGAAGGTAGACATCCTACGCGTAGGATGCTACATGATTATTTTTTAGCCAGAAATCTACTGTGGGCACATGCATGGTTTCCCTAGTTCCTTTTGAGTTCTTATTTCAATTTTCAAGTCATTTGGGTAGTTAGAACTCAGTTTATCAACTAATATGTAAAAAACGCTAACTTTGGACTACTGAGTGCAACAGGATCCATGGCAGCCACAAAATCACCTGCAAAGAAGAAGAGGATGACTATCAAGGACTACTTAGAAGAAGTGGAGCCTTTTGTTATCCCAGAGGGAACCCTGAAGCCGACAAGCACGTGGATTCAAGATGACCTACTAGAGACCAATGATCTGAGAATCTACCAAGGAGTATTTAAAGATCCGGAGGGAAATGCAGTGGAGCTACCCATGATACCTCAAAAGCTCAATGAATTTGTCAGGAGCACGATGGGGGATAACTTGGAGAAACTGGATCTCCACAATTACTTTGAAGCCTTGACAGCAGGGATTGATGTTAAAAGAGTGTGGGAATTTGTCACCACAATCAAAGAAGACAGCATAGCCCGAGTCACAGATCTGCAAGGCAAGCGTGATACAATGATTGTCATCACAGAGAAGGTGGTGGCAGTAGCACTTGACATCTCTAACAAAGGAGACAGTGTGACAAAGAGGCGAGATGACATTAAGTTCTACTCGAAAAAGAGAATAACTATACATTTGAAGATATTGCAAACCCGAAGGTGGCTATCATGAGCCAACTATACAATCAATACTTTCACATGTGTACCAAGCGGCCAAAGAAATACAGGATGTCACCTGGAGCTATTGCCACCACTTTCACCTGGGCAATGTAGAAGAGCAAACCAAAAGAGATAAATTATGCTTCTTACATCCACGACAATCTTGTGAAGATGGGGACCAAAATTCCCACCTATATTGTAGCTGGTGAGTTGATAACAAAAGTTGTCTATGGAGCATTTCATGCCAAGGGAAACTGGCCTCTACCTCCCTCACAAAATGATTGGCTAAAGCTAAAGGAAGACAAAGAAGAAGAACCTCCTAAGGCGCCTAGGGTAGCCACAAGGTTGAAGCGCCGTTTAGAGACAGTACTAGAAGAGCCGCTGTCGTGCAGCTCCGCTGCCATGATGAGAAAAAGAGCAGAGAAATGCAAGCTAAGCTTCTTTGAAGACTACACATTAAGTGAGCAGTGATCAGGGCTTGATAACAGGCCAAGCTTAATGATTAGTGTATGTCAGATGCGGATTTAAAGGGCCAATTGATGCCTTAATGATGCCAAAAATGGAATATACTTAAAGTGAGCACATATATAATATTATGATTCAGAACTGTAGTGCTTGAAGAGCTCTACCGGCCTGTCTTTATGGCTCATCGATTAGAGCTACGGTGAAGAAGTTATGGCACTTTGAAGTTTAAGTCGATTGCAAATCCGTACCGGATTGGGCAACTGCAACTAAGGTGACAGAGATGAAATAGCCTTTAAAGTATTTGAACCATATGTTGATGACTTTATAAAGATTTTTGTGGTTGATTTTAGTGTCTATGGTGCTAAGAGTCAACATTGGAGCACTTGAAATTGTGTTTTTAGATGTGAAAATAGTTTTGATTGTCTCTCAACCCCTTCAAATGTGCCATAACACTATAAAAAGGAATCATGTTGGGCTATGTTGTCTCCAAAGAAGGCCTTGCAATAGATCCCGAGAGTGGAAATCATCAAGAGGAAACCACCAGCAAGGAGTTTGAATGAATTGCATAGGTTTATTTGCTAGGTTAAATGACACAACGGGTATTTAAGATACATTGTTGACCTATATGCTCCTGTTTCACCCTTAACCAAGCAAGGAGTTGATTATGTATGGGGAGCATCATAAGCCAAAGCATTTCATATCCATAAGATGTTGGTTGTAGCATCCATCTTACAACCTCCAAAATGGGCTTTGCCATTTCATGTCTATGTAGTTGCTTCAAATACAGTTGTTGGAGTTGTTATGAAGCAAGAAAAGCAACAAGTCTAGTTTAGACTAGTATAACCCAAGCAGGTTGATTACCAGTGTAGAGGAAAACTAAAATATGATAGAGAGGAAATCACTATGCATGATCTTTTCCTTAAGTATGTTCAAACATTATTTGTTGGTAAACAAGGTTTTTTTCTATGTGGATTATCAAGCCTTGTTGTGTTTGCTTTAACATGACATCTACAAGGTAGGCTAGCAAGGTGGTTGATCCCTTTGTAGAAACTAGGTTATGTAACAATTCACACCAAGGAAGGAGCATGCAATAGAAGATTCTTTAAGCAGAATTGGGAATGATGAACCAACACATGGATGACAACATTTAGCTATCAACGGTTGGTTTGTTTGTAGTAGCACATGTACCATTGGATTCTTGCTACAAACATATGTTGATATTCTCAATAGGTGGCACCATCTCTCCACAATTCAGTAGTACAGACCAGATAAGGAAGTTTGATTTGAAGTGAAATAAATTTCTAGATATTTCAAGAGCTTTTTATAGGAAAGGAATTGATCAAATAATCAGAAAGGATGTGCCTAAGAAAAAGCAAAAATGAGGCTTGTAGGGAGCTCACTTTGGTATAGAAGGAGGGCACTTTTGTGGAGACATTATAGGAAGAAATATTGTACAATCAATACTTTGATGGTCTACCATCTTGAAGGAATATCATGAGTTTTCTAAAGAATGTGGTACTTGCCAATAGGTAGCAGGACAAGGCAACAAGGATAGGATGCCCCTTAATCTAGTTTTCCTCCTTCAACCTTTTCAATAATGAGTATTAAATTGTTTGGGCCATTGAAGCTAGTGCCAAGAAACAAGTAAAAAAATATAAATTGACATCCATAAATTAATCCACAAAGTGGGTTGAGGCAATGGCACTAAAAGACAATTCTAAAATATCTATCGCCACATTCATATACAAGAACATTATGACTAGATTTGGCTATCCAATAGATTTAGTGAGTGACCAAGCTAAGGAGGCTAATCTTTGAGCCAAGTGGTTGAACCCTTACATCTAAGCACATTATCCAACACAAGAAATCAAAAGCTTACCATCCCCATGTAAAGAGTATCGACAAAGAATTAGTCAAGATTTTGAAGATAGTAAGTAAAAACAAGAAAGAGTGATACCAAAATTTGAAAACACTTTGCTCTTAGAGAACATATTACAAAGTTACCATGGGTATGATTCCCTTTAAATTGATTTATGGATTATAATCAGTCCTTCCAATGGAAAATTTGGTTCCTAGTCCTAGGTGAGATTTCTAGCATAGGTTCTCTCTATAGTAGTTAGAGCAACATAGGTAAATATACCTATAAGAGTTAGAAGAAGACAAGGCAATCCACATATATATTGTAGATGTTATTCAAAAGAGAAGGAAACCTTGGGTTATTAACAAGAGTTCATCAAATTTGGAAAATTTTGTATTGGAGATTTCATAATTCTCTATCATTCTAGATTAGGTCGTCACACCGAGAAGCTGAAGGTGAGATACATAGGTACTTACAAGAGTGTTGAAGATATTGGACCAGGCACATTAATTTCGTAAAATATGTTTGGTAGCAATGTACCTAAGTCAATTTTCACATTGAGAAATTCTTGGGTCAACCTCCACGGGTGGAATATTAAAACATGCTAACAAAGTGCGATTTGTCAAGGCAAACTATCTGCAATCTAAGCAACAAAGTGGAGCCAAAAGATGCACATAGAGAAACCGTTAGTATGGGTTCTTCAAGGTGACTAAAAATTGGCTTAGTAAGTACAAGAGAGCCAAGCAAAGAGCTACAAACAAAACAGAGGATTGTAAAGTTTGTGGAGAGTATTTAACATGTTTTTTTGTCATTGCATAAAAATCAATGGTCAAGCTCCTGATTAAAGAGTAACTAAAGAGATAGCATGGCCAATGCATGCAAATGTTAGTGAGACGTTCACTCAAATAGGATAACAAGATTGCACATTGAGGTCAAGTTTTTAATACAAATTTCAATTTAGCCTCACAAAGAGAGTACATGCAACACTGCACTAGAAATCCACTAGTCATTTCATATGGAGTGCAAGTACACCATCCTTTTAAATTAAGGATTTGTGACCATCATTCTACACCCGTGCTCTTTCGTGTCTTCCATCACACAAGTTAAGTCTTATTTACAAATCCATGGATAAGGAGAAGCTCCAGTGCTTTATTTCTCATTGCAAAGAACATCTCATGATTTAGAGCCTCACAAAAAATGCATGACAAAGATGAAGGTCAGTGAAGACTTAAAAGTGGAAGATGCAAAAATACTAATAGATACAATAGACAACCTTGCTCTCCTAGTTCATGATCATTAAAATTTTATAAATGATGTGGATCTCCAATGCTAAGAATACTTAGTGGTTAACCTAGTGAGGCCTCACCAAATTTTCTCAACTCCCATGGTCTGATTAGATCCAATCCCAATGTTCAATTGGAGTTGGAGTCCTTAAGAAAGATTGGTCAAAGAACTTTGCAAAAAAAACTACGTATACTCGCATCATTGTTGGTTTTCTAGGTGTTTTACGTACATCTTGGTTAGCATGCCATAAAATTTTCATGAGATATAGAGATGAAGGTTGAGTTTGGCCCACCAAGAACAACAGTGCGAGCTTACTACTACCAATTGAATAATATGGGGATAGTTAGAAAATCTCAACTTAAACAGTATTTGTAGAAGATGTTTCTTCTCATCAAGTTTGTCTATATGAAAAAGGAATCTTATGCACCATTGCATGTAGCTTAGAGAGGTGTTTTTGTCAATTGGGCCTATCATTGTTTTTGAAATAATCAGGATAAAGATACATGGTTTCAAGAAAAATAATGCCAAGTATAGAATAGGTTTGTACCTAGCAGCCATTATTTAGGGTAACGTAGATGTCAACACCCTCTGCATGTTTAAGAGTCTTTTCATTAGCCAAGAGAACCTTTCCAGATGCAAGAGTTGAGAAAGCCTACACAATTATGAGCATTTAGCATGCAAGGATGAACCTTTTTCTTGCAAAAGAAGGGTCTTG
This sequence comes from Adiantum capillus-veneris, assembly GCF_014529385.1. Lineage (NCBI taxonomy): Eukaryota > Viridiplantae > Streptophyta > Polypodiopsida > Polypodiales > Pteridaceae > Adiantum > Adiantum capillus-veneris. The sequence continues at coordinate 116,256,987 of NC_140958.1, forward strand.
CTACAAAAACTAAGAGGAGTTTATTCAACATTCTTGTCACAATTAGGACAACTATAAGACCTGATTTGTGTCTTCGTATTCTATATATGATCAAATAGCAGCTTCTCTCTCTCTAGGTGCCAACGACTAGCTAAGACCCTATCTCTTTAATTGCGGTAGAGAGTACGTGGTAATGATAAATAGCAAATACGAGGAGGGAATATCCACAAAGATTCATATAAAATGAGGAAATTTATGGGGGAGCTACCACCTTGCATTGTAAGTTGTGGGGTGTGTGTTACATTGTGGAGGTCTATGGTTTAAAGCACTGTGACGTTATCTTTTGGAGTGGAGCCTCCTACCTCTCAAACCTACGCGCCAAACACAGAATAGTAAAGTCAGACACACCCTATCCCTAATCAAGTCATATTAATTGATTGACAATTCTAATGTGTGTGAAAGTAAGAGGTTCAAAGAGATTGAAGTGCACGTATGCACACTTGTTTGTGAGTTGGCCACCTTAGTTGGGTTGATAATGGTAAAAAAAAAAGATTCTTGATGCAAAAGGGGTTTTGGAGGATGCAAGGATATCTTAGGAAGGGATAGGTTTGGGAGGGGTAACATACTAGCTATGTTTGATTTGCATTTGAAAAATGTTACTCGTTCATGCTGGACAATGCTGCTCCTGGTGATGAGTAGTGGGACCATAAGTTTAAATAACATGTACATGGTAGTAACACATCATCAAATAATTCAAAAACTTCCATGTATGCATGCAGCCTCTAAATGAAACGTGGCAAATTCAACCTTCAAAGCCTAAGGAAGGAAAACCAACAAGAAGCATGGACACAACTCTGCTATATGTGGGTGTGTTGAAATCAATGGGAAGTTTCCATGGCTAGTGTCTATATGCACAAAGACCAATGGAGAGAGAGAGAGAGAGAGAGAGAGAGAGAGAGAGAGAGGTGACATGTGAATGTAAATGCTTGCTTAAAATGGTTGGTGATTACATTATTATAAAAGGCCAGAGGATTGGTTGTGCCGCTTGAGTGTTGGCTGGTGTACATGTGTTGATGTCCAATTGGCCTTGAACTCCAATAGTCCCCCTCAAGTGCAATCATGGCATGGGTTAGGGTGTCAACATCATATTCAACAATGCCTATGTGAGACAACCAAAGTGTGCTCGTTTTGTTTTGGGAACTTGATGCAATGGTGTGGTGGAGTATAGAGATAATGTCCGCAACAAAGATATCTAGGATACATAGCACACTTTGATTGAAGATGGCCTCATAGTGATGACTTCTTCTTTGTTCACTCTTGTTTTTTCATTCATGATTGACACTTCATATTTGCCGTCGGTTTTCAACACCATTCATGAACTTGACATGCTCAAGCCCCCCCCCCCCCCCCCCCCCCGCGAAGGAGAGAATGGTGTCAAAGAAATGCTCTCAAGATAAGAATGATAATTGGTAAAAGATGATTCTTTTTCTCCATCATCATGTAACAATGTGGTCAAAGGTATGGAAGGTGAAGGTAGGTTTAAAAATTTCACTCGTTAACATTGGTACTGTTGTGACGAAGAACATCACCTGCATGACATGAAACGAAAGAAAGTACTTCACCGGGTTTGCACAAGAGGCTTCACAATTTGTCCTTGCACCTTTGTTGGCCTTTCCACCTTTCCGCAGGCTTGTATGCACATTGTGCTCCTCATTCCTCAAACCTATGAAAATCTCAATGCACCATTGGAATGCTATTTTGTGGTAGAGCAACGGAGGGAATTACTCACCATGCAGGAGTCTAAAGTTAGGGAAAGCAAGTAACCCCCCAAGGGATTCTAGGACCACCATCCGTGGGAGGGAATGGTGGGTTAGGCGGCATGAACAACTCTATTCTTATCTTGGAAGAGGGTTTCATTCTTCTTTGATGCAGTGGAAACTCCAACAAAGTGGAAGGGTCATAGTTGTGAGATTTGATACCGTCTTGAAATCAATGGGAAGGCTCCATGGTTTTTGCCTGCATGCACATAGACCATGGAAAATATAGAGAACAAAAAACAGAGAGAGGCCACATGTAGACATAACTACTTGATTGATTAATGGTTGGTGATTACATTATTAAAGCTTTAAAGTGCATACAAGTAGATGATGTACTATTTGGGAAAAAAACATGTGTTAATGCCCAATTGGGCTTGAACTCCACTAACAAGGTGGTGCATTGGCATCATTCTAGAAGGAGAGAGAAGGATATTTTTCCATGACCTATGCAAGTGTAAGTAATCAAATCTGCCAACACCAATTAGTAGTGAGCAACACATCAGCTGACTACGATTATAGCTCATTCCAAACCTTGCTATGCACAAATCGGACCTCAACCCCTTGTTTCCCACACATGCGCTCCCATCACTTATAGTCTTCTCCTCCTCATAAAGAAGTACCTAATACCTATGCACTTTAGTTTCTGAGTTGCACTATGACCCATGCTTACTATGCTATGTATTGTCCTTGTAGAGAAATCGCTTTGTTTGCACTTGACATAGTAGCGATTTCTTCTAGAATTGCTTTGTTTGGGTACTATCCTTGTAGAGAAATCTCTCTATTTGCACTTGGCATAGTAACGATTTCTTGTAGCATTTCTCTATGTGGGTACTAGGGAGTCTACAATGACATATGAGAACACCCATGAGTAACTGACCACCCATAACTATGGTAAGGAGAGATAATGATAGGCTCAAAACTGTTTGGGAAATGCAGGGAGGCTCTTTGTAAGACTCGACCTTGCTAATAGAATTTCTTGTAATCATCAAAGTTTGAAAATCTTAATGGGAATATAGGCTACAAGCATCTAAGTTTGGGTCATGAAGAGTGTGTATGTAAACTCAGATTTTGAAATGGTAACTAATTTACTACTAATAGGACTAAATTGATCCTCTAATAGTAGGACTACAAAACCTGGCAAATGTTTTAAATGGTGAGTGCCAACAAATGTTTGCACTGAAGAATTCTAGGTTCACTATTCTCTTGTTATTAGCACTTTTTTTATCATCTTTCATGGATGCATAGCCTTATGTGTTGAGGTGAAAGTCTTGGTCCTCTGGTATGCATCTCTTCTTCCATCACATTTGAAGACCTTGAAAAAGGTGAGTAATAGTAGATATTGCCACTAACTCTTCATCATCACAATGCTTACTTATGCAAGATGATCAAATATAGTTTCTTTACCTTGCACCTACTTCAACAAGTTCTAAAGTATGAAGTCAATATTTCAAATTCAGACACTCTTACACTGGTAAAACGTGTTGGTAGTAGAGAGTTGTCTTGTCCTTATAATCGTCTCTTCTTGCCTTTGTCATTATCACAACAACAATAGTGAATCTTATCATGGATAATATTTTTTGAATGTGTTTAATGACTAAAATCAACAGAACGCTATGGAATGGATATGCTTGCTCTATGTTTTTTCTTGATATTCTAGGATTAAGCAACAAGGTAGTCTTACAATGAAATTGCTTCCATTGGGGTACCATCCTATGCAAAACAAGGCTTAGAGCTCACCTCTCATCAAACTATAGATGACATCAACCTATTGAAAGATATTTTAGTTTATGTTGTATTTAAATTTACTAGGGTTTTGAAATTTGACAACATGTTTCTTACTCTCTCATTGGTAGTAGGCAGAGATGTCACTAATATTGCCAATCCACCGCTTGAGCCCGAGACCTAAAGGGATGGAGAGAGCTGAAAGTAGCCAAGGGGCATGTGAAATAATACATGGCCTGTTAGACCTAGCTCCAAATGACAAGACATACTCAACAAAGAAGCCTTAGAGGTATTGAATTTTTGGAAGCTATAGCCACATCCTCTACCAATGACTACTATTGTACTATTAATCTGGGCTCTAGTCTCTTCTCTCTAAGATTTGTACACCGGTAAGAAATCCCATAAAATGGTATCATTGCCTTTGCACCGTGCCCCTCTAATAAATGACCACTCTTTTTATCACCCTTCATGAGAATTTTACAAAAATGTAAATGAAAGCCATATAATATCTACAATTCTTTGTCAAACAAAAAGAACTTGGAAGAAAGAAATAAAGTGGGGGAGGGTAGTTGTTTAGATATTTCTCCACTCTCTCTTGAAAACCTTTTTTGTATCTCTCACACTCTCTCTATCTTTGTCTCTATGCACATGTGCGCTTGCTATCCACGCATTATTGTCTCTCATGATAACCTTGTGTGCTTTCTTTCCCACACACCATTGACTATGTGCGCTTGTGTGCTTGCTCTTCCTTCGTGTACTCTCTCTGTCTCTCGTGAAGGTGTTGGGCGACGGAGCGATGGTGGTGTGTTGGGAATTGTTGGACGTCAAGACAGAGATGTTGAGTCTGTGCGACTGAACAAGATGTCGAGGTTGTGTGATGCTGAGAGCAGGGGAGGCTTCTACGCGAAAAAAGGGGAGGGGAAAGGAGGGGAGGGGGGGTGTAAGACTAGGGGAACTAGTGCCTTGGAGTCCACCTTCCAACCTCCCACTATATAGCATGGCTCCTAGCCCTTTGAACTCCCTTTCCACACTGCCTAGCCCGGTCTTGCCCTTTTCTAGTCCGGCCTTGACCTTGTCCTAACATTACTCCCCCCTTAAAGAAGAGTTTTCGTTCTCAAAAACAAAAGTGGAAAATTTCTTCTTCAGAACACTAATGTTTTCCCAAGTGGCGCCTTCCTCAGGTCGATCTTTCCACTTGATTAAGGCTTGTTGACGTACATGATGACACATACGTAAATCATGACAATCAAGAATGCGTTCAAGATCATGCGGTAAGGTAGGAGGTTCAAACAAAATCAACCAAAATCTGTTGTTCAATGACATTGTCATCCCCATGTAACCGCTTTCGTAAACGGCTTACATGAAACACCGAATGAATACGAGAATGTGTAGGTAGCAATAATTTGTAGGCACGATCACCTACTCACTTGAGTATTTTGAAAGGCCCACAATATCGTGGAGATAATTTAGGTGTTGGCCCAGTTTTCAGACTTTCTGAATGTTCTTGCACACGTAAAAGTACTTCCTCCCCTTCCTCGAAGGTAACTTGCCGACGTTTCTCATCAGCGTACTTCTTATACCGATCATGCCCTTGTCGGACATTCTGACGAGCTAGTTTCAGTATATCCATGTGGTCTTGGAGAAAATCCTTAACCTATTGGAGTTTTTAGGTTGCCAAACCCACCGTAACAGGTGACCTAAGTTGAAACCCATACATGAGAATGAAAGGACTAAATCCAATTGTGACATGCTTAGAACTATTGTACGCAAACTTGAGAATAAGTAAATATTCTTCCTAGGATTGTTTCTTGCTGACGTGTGCTCTTAGCATATCCTCTAGCACTTGGTTAACTCATTCAGTCTGACCATCTGTTTCTGGATGATCGGTTGTACTGAGGTTTAGTTGTGTACCCAATCATTTAAACATAGCCCTCCAAAAAATTGGGATCACGATCACTGACAATGTTACTTGGCAAACCATACAACTTGTATATATTGTCCACAAATAACTTGGCCAGTTCGGGAGCCTTAATCGCTGATTTGGTTGGAATAAACTTACATAGTTTAGTGAACCGGTCTACGACCACCCATACCAAGTCATGACCTCGTACAGTGGTTGGTAAACCCACAATGAAATCCATAGAGATACTTTCCCATTTACCATTGGGAATCTCCAAAGGATGTAAGAGTCCTCCTGATTTCAAGTGCTCTGCTTTACTAACTTGACATTTTTGGCAATGCAAGACATAAGCTTAAACAAAGCCATGTAAACCTAGCCAATAAAATTGTCGTCGTACGAGAGCGTAAGTCTTTCTAATACCCGGGTGCCCTGCACTTGGACTATCATGACATTCATAAAGAATTTGGCGCCAAATGTCTATGTCCGTTGGGACACAAACTCTCCCCTTATGGAGTAGGTACCCACACTACAAGAGGTACTTAATAGTAGCGACGCTTGTAGTGCGACGCTCAAACATGAAAAACCAAGGCGTCACTATAGGCATCGCTATGGGCATCGCTATGTTACTTGTAACATAGTGACGCTCATAGCGACGCCTATAGCGACGCTGCCAAGGCTAAAAAAAAATAACCGAGAGCGTCCGAAAACTCAAATCTTAGATCTGAATTTCGGCGTGCGCTCAAGCAAGCAAGGTAACGCTCTCCCTCTCTCTCTCTCTCTTTCTTCTCCACACACACACACACACACACACACGAGGAGAGGAAGGAGAGCCAGGTATGCTCCTTCCCTCTCCTCACTCTCATGTTCCCTTCCCCTCTTTCTCTCTCCCTCTCTCTCTCTCTCACACACACACACATATTGTGTTTTTGAGAGAGAGAGAGAGAGAGAGAGAGAGAGAGAGAGAGAGATAGAGGGAGAGAGAGAGAGAGAGCACAAGCATAAACAAAGAATGCACACACACATTGAGAGAGGAAAAGAGAGAGAGAGCATGCATAAACCAAAAACGCACACACACATTGAGAGAGGAAAAGATATATATATATATATATATATATATATATATATATAAAACAAAGAGAGGGAGAGAGAGAGAGAGAAAAGAAGAAGAAGAAGAGAGTCTTAACATCGTAGGAAACGATCCCAAGAGACCTTAAAGATCTAGTCAACAGGAGTTAAACTCAAGACCTGTTATTCATGAGAGAAATGGCATAACCAATCTATCACACTTCGGTGATAGAAAAATTATACCATTTTTCTCCTTTTTTTTATTGGCATGCACACACACCCACACACACACCCGAGAAGAAGAGAGTTTAATTTAACGTTGTAGGAAACTAATTAAAGAGACCTAAAGATCTAGCCGACGAGGAGTTGAACTCAAGACCTGTTATTCAAGAGGAAAATGGCATAACCAATCTACCACACTTGGGTGATAGAAAGGTTATACCATTTTTCTCTTTTTATTGGCACACACACAAGAAGAAGAGAGTTTTAACGTCGTAGGAAACTATCCCAAAAGACGTTAAAGATTAGGTTAGATGTAGACTTACGTTAAATTAGATTTAAGTTTATTTAAGTTAAATTAGATTAGAGTTAGGTTTATTTTTAGTTAGATTTATGTTTGATTAGATTTAGGTTTATTTACGTTAGATTTAGATTTACGTTATATTAGATTAGATTTGAGTTTATTTACGTTATTTACCTGTTATTGAAGAGGGAATTGGCATAACCAATCTACCACACTTGGGTAATAGAAAGGTTATATCATTTTCTTATTTTTATTGTGTAAGATAAGGTTAGATTTAGATTTTCGTGTAGGCGCAACTCAGAGAGCCACCGATGCTTGTCAGAAATGGCGAGAAAATTTCCCGCGCTCACAGCCTCGACAGTCCATGCGGACCAGCAATTCCACTTGCATGTTCAATTGCTGCTACCATACAATAAGCCGTCATGTTCAGCTAATGGAAGAGCAAATTGAGCCTACACAGAAATTAGTGATGCAAAATGACGATTCCAAGGGTCACACACACACACACACACACACACACACCACATCCCATCAAATCTAGAGTAAGAATTAAGTGCCTTGAGCAGACATCTACATTGCAAGAATGGCGTACCTGCATGCTACAAACAAAGATCTACTGTGAAAAGATATTAAGATGCTGTGAAATGCTACAGCTAGAGAAGAGGCAAAGGGGTTTTGTCCACTACATGCAGTATCATGTAGATGTGGGTGTGTAGATTTCTTGTACCCACAAATATAGGCATTGACCAATAAAGACGAGATTATTACCCGGTGGTTCTCATCTCCGTGGTTCTGATCTCCGTGCACCTCTAGACCGAGGTGTGCAGGGATTAGACATGACTAGAGAATGTGAGGTAGTTTACAGTGTGAACAAAGAGAGAGAGAGAGAGAGAGAGAGAGAGAGAGAGAGAGAGAGAGAGATAAAAGACAAAGAATGCCAATAGAAGATTAAATTTTTTGTCCAGGTAATAAGAGTTTTACCCTCATTATGAGTAGTGACGAGGATGTGGGGCCGTCCAACCAAAACACCTATCTTTCAACGAGGATCTTATGTCCTTGTAATCATTGCAAGCATGCTGTGCGACGGACAAGACGCGTTTCTTTGTAGCACATTTGCGAATTTGGCGAGTTCAATCCATCTATTATAGATCGAGTTGTTGCCACAAGTTGTTGCCAATTATAACTCGTCCGACTATGACGATGGCCAACAGGCAGCAATCTCGCAACCCAATAGACGTGTTTGCAGGCGCTTTGGTCAAGCAGCATATGTGAGGCCACAAGATGTAGCCTCTCACAGCATGGGGGATGATCATGCAGACTACATTCCCAACGAGGCAATGTTTGACACCGAGATTGATGAAATGATCGAGACGATCGTGGATTCAGAAAGGCTTGTCTATGATGATATGAAAAGTGAAGCCGTTATGCCATTGTATAATGGAACATGTGTGTCTAGATTTAAAGCGCTCCGGGTTCTTCTCAACATGCAGACAAAGTTTGGATGGAGTAACACTAGCGTCACATCGTTTTTCAGGTGATCTATTACAATTAGTTTACTTTAATAAAACTCTAAATGTATAATGATCTAATAGATTTTTACACAATTGTACCGTATTTTTATGTTGTATAGATTTCTCAAAGAGCACATACTACCAGCTGCTCATGTGATGCCAGATTCCCGAGAGGAAGCAAGAAAGATGTTACGAAACTTGGGGATGGATTACAATTCGATCTACGCTTGTCCTAATGATTGCATTCTTTTCAGAGGGGAATACATAAACATGGATAAGTGTCCGAAATGTGATTCCGAAATATATCGAGTAGATCTCCAAGGAACAAAAATTCCGCAAAAGATTTTGCGACATTTTCCTCTGCTTTCTCGTATCAAGCATTTCTTCAAATTTAAGTCCATGGCCGCCCTAGCATCATGGCATGAGGAGAATAAATCTTCGGATGGTGTGCTACGGATTCCTACAGATTGTGCATCTTGGAAACATATAGATGGAACATGGTCGGATTTTGCCAGGGAAGCTCGAAATTTGCGCTTAGGTCTGGCTATGGATTGTGTATATCCATTTGGTCAAAGATCAACATCTTACAGTGTATGGCCCGTTGTCATCGTCAACTACAACATTCCCTCGTGGTTGACTATGAGGAAGGGGCACCTATGGCTAAGCCTGATTGTGCCGGGGTGATAAAGTGAAGAATATGGATGTGTATCTTCGTCCACTATTGGAAGAGCTACAACAATTGTGGATTGGCATAGAAGTGGTGGATATGAGCCGACACACAGGTCGACAGAATGCTTTGATCAGAGGCATTCTAATGTGGACCATGCATGACTATCCAGGACTAACAGAATGCTCAGGTGATCTATTTACACTCCTCACTCAGACACTGTAAATCTTGGTTTTTCTCAAGCTGATCTATTATCATGTGTATACATGCAGGGCTTCAAACAAGCGGATACAAAGCATGTGTCACATGTGGACCTAGACTGAATGCACGCAGGGAACCCTCATTGAAGAAGCAAATCTACAAAGGTCATCAAGCGTATCTTCCACAGAATCATATGTTACGCGACGGCTTTTTAGGAAGAGAGACATTGAGGATATCTGCACAAGCATGGTTAGAGCAAAAGGAGATGTGTGATGACAGATTGCCCCCAGGGATGAAGAGACTATCTCTATGGTACGAGTTACCATACTGGCCCCGACTCATGATCAATCACTTGCTCGATCCAATGCACATATTCAAGAATGTGGGTAATCTACCATGGGACCATCTGACCGGCAAGAAAGATACTTTGGGAGCCAGAGTTGACCTTAGAAATGTGGATTGTATGGAGCAATATTGGCCGCAAACAGCATCCGATGGATCGATAAAACTCCCTAAAGCACCATGGATTTTCAGAGGAGCCCAAGAACGCAAAGTAAAAGAGATCATTCAATCTTTGCGGACCCCCACTGGCGTAATGCACTCGCTCCGAACGTGTTTTACTAAAGAAGGAAAGCTTACCGGTTTGAAGTCACACGACTGGCATAAAATGTGTCAGGTATGTTTATAGTGGAGTATATCATAGTGGTAATTGTGTAAAAAATTCCTGTTTGGACTTTAATATCATTGTTGCACGTGTTTTGCAGTTTATTTTACCGGTTGCCATTGAGGGATATTTGTCTCTTGACGTTCGTAACACAATCTACAAACTTGCGATGTTGGTGCAATGGATCTCACAAAAGGAGATCAATGTAGACTCCATACCATTCACCAAACTAAACGCTGCGGAGGTTGTGTGCATGTTTGAGAAACATTTTCCTACTACCATGCTAACCATTCAGGTGCATCTTCTTGTTCACATAGTTGATGAGGTGGAAATAGCAGGCACAATACATTCCAGATAGATGTTCTTTTTAGAACGTTTCATGAAAACGCTCAAGGGATATGTGCATCAAAAGGCACGTCTGGAGGTGTTGACCGCCGGGTCAACAACACAACATAACTCAAGTTTCGTACCAAAGTCTTATCTTTTGCGAGTTATGAAATGCTGCGGATTATGGCTATAAACGTCATTTGTAATGAGTAGTTATTCTAGTTTCAGAAGCCGGGGTGCAATGGCACTTCCAGATTGTAAATACAAAGCCATTTGACCCTTTCAACCCCATTTTTGGTTAGCCTTAGTATATAGGGTACCTAGGTCATTTTGTAAAGGAGACTTTTTATCATAATCAAAACTTGAGCGCTGTCGTTTACTGTGTGTGAGAGAGAAAGAGAGTGAGCGTGAGCTTCATCCTCTTGCTATGCCCGGCTCGCTCAACACATTGGAGATCCGATTGCACCATTGTTGTAGGCTCGAGGAGAGCTACGCGACGACGCCAAGCATTCCACGCAAGACGAAGTGCACACGTCGACGCATCTACGAGCTAGTAGTCTATAGAATCGTGGCGACATAAGCTACGTATAGGTACTCATTAATTTCAGTTTCGGGCACTTTCAAAATTTGGCTCTGTCATCCTACGCGTTTTCCGCATACGGGTTTAGAGTGAGGGTTTTGAGTGTAGAAGCTTAGGGACAGGTGTATCCTAGTGAGGGGATGGTGTTCCTTAGGTTTCGTACGAATCTGGCATGATTAGGTGAGTTACCTTCTGTATGTGTGTATGTGGCTAGGTGGTGTAGTTGAGAGCAGTGAGGTTCTTGATTGTGGTTTAGTTGGCCTTCCAGAGTGTTGTATGTGTAGGATGGTCTCATCCTGACAAGCTAAAGAGATTTCCTCCATGTGTCTATCGTGTCATCTGTGTCCTCGATTGACATTATGTTGATCTAGGTCGTGTTTGCATTCATTTCATGGGTGTGTGAGTCCCCCCGTCCAACATTGGTGCCGCTGCCGGGGACACAAGGACCTAAGTAGGTTTCCTACTAACACTCATGTGATGGTTGCTTGATTTAGTTTCGGCTAAAGAAAGCGTTTTTCTTAAGTGGATTCGGAAGAGGATATTCCGTGATCAAGTGGATAGCCAGGAAGCGTGTGTCTTGCCGAGGGTGTGCGACTAGATAGGTTTAGTTAGGATCTGTGGATTAGAGTAGTTGTTGGTGGTCGAGTGATTTGTGAGGTGATAAAAGCATTTACTAGTCCGTGTGTGGTAGTGAAGCGTTTTTCTACTCATAGATGCAAAACCCCATATGATTTGTAGGAGTAGCTTTAGGTAAGTGATCCGATTCTGATCTAGAGCTATTTAGCATTGAATTATTTGCTAAAGTGGTTGATTGCATTTGAAATCACAGAAAAGTGTGCTTTTGAGGGTAAAAATGCATTAAACAAGCTTTTGTGGATATTTTTGCATGACTTACTGACGCTGTGCATATAAAAGAGCATTTGCAAGGGTTCTATGAAGGAAACCTGTAATTCTGTAAACATAGACATCCTACGCGTAGGATGTCTCAAGGGGGTTCTAGAGACCAAATTTGAAAATTCTGACTGCACCAGTGTGTTCAGAGGGTAGGTTTTACCCTATTTTCATATTGACTTGGGTGTTTTTCCCTATTTTTGTTGACCAAAAGCCAAAAGGCGGAGTCAGAAAACGTAAAATTTCAGCAAAGGCTTAATTGAGTGATTTTTGCATGTTTTTGCAATTGTGAAGCATACTTGCACTTGCTGAGAGCATAAGGAAGCATCATGGACACTTCAGTCTCAAAAAATTAGCAGTAGACATCCTACGCGTAGGATGTCTACAGGGTGATCTGGTGGAAATTTTGAAATTTTGAGTTTACAAGTGTATTCAGAAGGTAGGTTTTACCCTATTTTCACCTGGAAAGTGGAAATTTGACCAAATTTTGATAGATCAAGACCAAAAGATGAGAATGGCCAGACATCCTACCCAAATTGTGCCCAAGGCATAATTTTTGAGACCAAACCATAGGGTGACTTCAAAGGCATGTTCTAAATGTTGTATTGAGTGCATGTGATAAATTTCATCTCATTTGGGTCAGTGAAAGTGAAGATTGAACAGACTTTAGCATTTTTGACTGAAAAAGGCAAGAATAGCTAGTTTTGGGGTCTTTTGACATCCAAACTCAAATCTCAGCATAGCATTGGGTTACATCAAGGGGAAGTTGTGGGGCAAGTCTGGGGTCAAACAGGCCAAACAGACATCCTACGCGTAGGATGTCTTCTGTGTGATTTTGGACTCCAAACAAAATTCTGAGCATACCACAGTGATCAGCACCTTAAGGAGAGTCTGTGGTTCAAATTTGGGGGTTTTCTGAGCAGTTAGGCATCCTATGCGTAGGATGTCTAAGGCATGATTTAGAGGCCAAATTCAAACTTTGGACATAGCAGGGTGTTGTATAGCCTTAGGCAAGCCTCCTAGGAAAATTTGGTCCAATTTGGAGTTTATTTGACTTGGGAATTCATCAAAATAGACATCAGGCTTCTGGAGCAGATTCTGGATCATTTGACCAACCTATAGGTGTCAGAATCAAAAAGTAAAAATAGTTGTGAGTTAAGCACATCAAAGGGAAGCTACAGTGCAAGTTTGAGCTGAAACATACCAAAAACACATCCTACGCATAGGATGTCTCTAGCTTGATTTAGGACTCCAAACCAACCTATGAGCACACCACTGTGATCTGCACATCAAGGAGAAGCTGGGGTGAAAATTTCAAGTCATTCTGAGCAAAAAGACATCCTACGCGTAGGATGTCTCAAGGCCATTTTTAGGTCCAAAGGAAATTCTAACCATACCATTGTGTTGCTGGACTTAAGGGGAGTCTCTGGACCAAATTCTGTTAAATTCTGAGCATATAGACATCCTACGCGTAGTATGTCTCTAGGCCAGTTTTAGGGTCCAACTGTACTTTTGACCATACAGAAGTGTTCACAGTGTCACAGAGATCCCAAATCTTTTTTTTCAAAATTGAATTTAGACTCATTTTGACCATTCTAAACTGCATTTCACTGTTTTGGCCATAACTTTCATAAACGGTATTGGATCAGAAAAGTTTTTATATCAAAACGTAGCCTGAGAGCGGCTCTACAAATCTTAGAGCAAAACATGAACTAAATGTATGCCTACGGCCTACGGCAACCATTTAGTTCAATTTTGAAAAAACACATCGTTTAAGGCCTCAAAATGCATCCGCAAGTATGGGGTGTCTAAAAGCGACAATTTGCGAGAATTGTGACGAAACGATTGCGGTTTTGGACATAGTTTCGACTTTTCCCTAACCAAAGCACTTGCACAGTGGACTAAGTCTACTTGAACTAAGCAAAAGCTCTTAAGCCCAGAAATCATGTCTATCCTAGATTCAAACGCAGCTTACACAAGCTTGGAGATCCCGACGATAGAGGAATATCCTCCCACAATGGATCTTCCAAACTTGCAATTGATAAAGACCCATCTTGTTGACAGAGTTTGGATGATTGGTCATGAGAGTGAAGGACTATATAGATACATTGATGACAATGAGGTCAATCTCTATAGGTTCTCAGATCCATACCTAGAAGAGATAACGGATTACAAGCTCTTATATGTCTACACATACGGAGTCGACTGTCAATGGAGATCTATAGTTGTCGACAAGTATGGACGAGAATACGTAGTTGTAGAAAGAACAAATCCACAGACTGTACTAGAAAGAGGTGGATATTTGGTCAATGAAGGACCACAAATGCCTCCACCAAACACGAGAATTCCTATAGGAATTCCAAGAAGAGAGCCACCAGGATTCCCTTCAAGAGCGATAACGAGAGAAGGATTGGGAGAGTCTCTGGTTAGACTTGTAGACAATCGACGAGTTAGACCATCCCAAGTCCAGAAATAGGTAAACAGAAAATACTCCGGAAATAATGATCGAAGAGATCACGTAGCGGCTTTTAGAAGAGTTATTAGAGCAGAGGAAGTTTCAGATTTTGCGACACAGTTTGCGGGATTTGGATTGACTCTAGAAGATGATGCAGCTACATGGTTCGACTCGGTGGAAAAATGGGATTTTGAGACCCTAGATGAGTTGTTTGAGGAGTTTATTAAGGAATTCTCGCCAAAAGGCATTGCTCACAACACGGTCTCGCAAATCCATAGATTCAAACAGAAAGAGGATGAATCAGTACGCAAAGCATCATTACGGCTCAAGAGATATGTTAAGCTCTGTCCAAGAGCGGAATTACCTACGCAAGCACAACTGATGCTGATCTTTATCCAGGGAATGAGACATGCGGGCCTTCAGAAGGATCTGCATATGATAAGGAGGATGACGCTAAACGAGTTGATCAAAGAAGCTCTTTATCTAGTGGATAATTGTGAGGCACACAAAGAAAAGGACTTAAAGAGTCAAGAAGATGACACATCCTCTCAGCATAGTGTTTCACAGATAAGTGAGTCCATTGCCAAGCCAACGGCACCTATTGATCAAGAAAATCTTATCGACGACTTGGTCAAGAGGTTGATTCCTCTTGTAAGGTCTGATTCGGGAGAGCCAGAGTGGTGTGAAATTGAGAGAAAATGGACGAACCATACGGAGGAAGAGTGCTATTATAGCATGGAAAATGCTAGGGAGAGGTATGTACAACATGTTCCAGAAGCACCTACTGTTATAGAATTGACATTTTATTAATTATTGCAGCTGACAGGTGGAAAAGACTTTACCAAGCTAGGCTACTGCAAAAGGATATTATATTTATGTATATTTGATTATTCAAGTGCTCTTTATGAGCTTTGGTCATTTATGACCGGCCGACCAGTTTGTAACCAATTTGACCATTCAAGAAATCTATATAACAAATACGTGCAAGAGGGAAATGGTCACTCTTGCACGGGGGGAGATTGCACCCAGTGTTTGCGTTGTTCTTCTCTCATCTTCCCTCTTCTCTCTCGCCATGCCGGCATAGCACTCCGGTCTAGGAGGTGCGCCTGCACGCGCTCTTTTATCCTCTCGCGCTCTCAATCTCTCTCTTTGTTCGTGTACGGCTTCGATTCTGTGCTATCGGCTTCGATTCTGTGCTATGAGGTTCGTCAGGTATGGGGATTTGCCGATTTATGTGTTGTATGGTGTTATCTTGGATGATTTGCAGGGCAGCCACGCCTCCCGACTGTAGCAGTGGTATCAGAGCAAGGCTACGCTCCAGTATTAAATAAATTGATGAGCACCAGCTAAGTATTTTATTTTGTCATTCTTGTAGGTGTTGCTAGTTTCTTCAGTTTGCAGTAATTGGTGTTGCTTGCATGATACAATTAGTGACCTTTAAAATTAAAGAGAATTTCTTCTTTATCGTCATAATAGAATAATTACTAGCAAAAGTAAAATAAAATTGTGAATCGTTAAGCATAGTTATTGAATAGATTAAACTTAATCTCATTATCTAAAGGGTAGGCCATGACTCGCCCCATAGAATAGAGCATGCAGAGTATTGAGGCGGTTCTTAATCTTCATGAAAGTCGAAGACCATTGAATCAATGACTACGGTTTTAATTAGAAAGGGTGAAGAGAAGCCATGCAATATTGGCGATAGTCAATATGATATTCGTCATGGAGTGCCGACTATACCGTACGGTCGTCAAGCTTATGGCAGTGCACAGATCATGGCAGCTGAGAGACCAAAACAATAGGCATTGAGAGGGGCAGGATGCAGCTACACTCTAGCGAGGCGTAGGAGCAGTCGACCATGGTTGTAGCACTAGGAGCAGAGGCGTAGGCTTGGAAGCCAAGTAGCATGCTCACCGTTGAGCTTACCATCGAGCAATAGTAGGGCACCAATATTCAGTTTGGATGAGT
This sequence comes from Adiantum capillus-veneris, assembly GCF_014529385.1. Lineage (NCBI taxonomy): Eukaryota > Viridiplantae > Streptophyta > Polypodiopsida > Polypodiales > Pteridaceae > Adiantum > Adiantum capillus-veneris. The sequence continues at coordinate 116,273,257 of NC_140958.1, forward strand.
GTCGATTTGAGTTATCCGTGTGAACAACCTCGATTTTCGCAAGCCATATCACTAGACGTTCCGTCGTCTGCAGCCTTGCTGCACATCGTTTGGAAAGTAGAGCCAACCTTGCCATATGGCTTTGCATGGAGACTACCCACTAGACCCTTGCAGCTTTTTGGCGCCTTCCAACAATCTACTGTGCACCCTCCAATCGCTATGCAAGCCATACGTCCACTCTCTCTCTGTTTATTGAACCACTCTCTCTCTCTCTTTTTAGTGTTATGCATGGCGTCACCAACCTCAACCAAACAGTTTCTCTCTCTCTCTCTCTCTCTCTCTCTCTCTCTCTCTCTCTCTCTCTCTCTCTCTCTCTCTCTCTCTCTCTCTCTCTCTCTCTCTCTCTCTCTCTCTCTCTCTCTCTCTCGCATACCAACCATTCAACCCGTAGAAAATCTGCACTCGATTGCATGGGCAGGGCACGTAGCATTGGGGCGTCTACTTTTTAATCTCTCTCTCTCACACACACACAGACGTAGGCTTTTCAGCCCTGCAGCCCGACTCACTCTCTCTCTTTCTCTGCCCCTTGTTACAGCAGTACACATCGGGCACCCCAGTTCTCTCTCCCTCTCTTGTTTGTTGCCCACGCCTGCATGCACAGGGCGGCTGCCTACCCTATCAACCGTCTCTCTCTTGACTGGCGAATCAGATTTCTCTCTCATATAGTAATTGCCATGCAGCAAACTCTCCCCCGCACCACTCGTCGCAGATTTTTTCTTTTCCCCGGCTCCCAGTAGCCCCATATTCATGCAGAGCGGCCAACCTTCAGAATCTCTCTCCCTGAAGCCGTCAACCTCGAACAGAGTTAAAATCTCTCTCTCTCTCTCTCTCGTTGCTCGGCGGCGTCCAACACACCTTTTCTCTCTGCCAACAACTGCGCATACTTTCTCTCTCTCTCTCTCTCTCTCTCTCTCTCTCTCTCTCTCTCTCTCTCTCTCTCTCTTCACCAGTCAATTAATCGCTCACTCTCCCTACCTCTATCTCTTGCATGGCGGGCTGTCAATCTCTGCCAACCACTAGAATTTTGAGCTCTATCTCACTCACACAACCGCCGCCCAAAAGAAGCCATCGGCCATTCCCCTCTCCAGTCCACCAACTCACTCTCTCTCTCTCTCTCTCTCTCTCTCTCTGATACAACCTCCACAGAACCGACTCTTTCTCGCACTAGACATCACTAGCCTATGGAAAACGCGAGCAACTTCAAGCTACTGCGTTGAGCAGCAATGCCTGCATGTCGAGCTAGTGTGAGAATTCAGCAAGCCGCCATCAGCAATGGCAATTACAGCACTATAAAGCCACAGAAGATGACAACCTCGAAGAAGGAGAAATTTGGGAAAACCAACAAGACGATGTCGATCTAGAAACCGGAGAAATTTGTCATGGTGGAGAAGATGTTGAAGTTCGTGATGACAAGGTAGAGGATGATCGGAAATTATTATATATATATATATATATATATATATAAACAGCAAAATTTGTGACACCACGTCCACTATGATAAGCTCTTCATCTAGTGTTGATGCAACACGCAATTTGAGATTGACTATTGTAGTCCATGGAGATTGACCATTGTACTCAATCTCTGCATAGAGTATAGTGTATATTATTGTGTGAGAAAGCACCTCGCAATATCGATGCCATCTTGCTCTGCGTGGCCATGTCCAATGTGAGCCACTGTTCCAATTAGCTCGATGCTTGCATTAAGGCCGCTACTATCGGCCCTAATTCAATCAGTAGCAGCATCGAAGGACGAAGAAAGCTGGACATTGCATACGCTCTTCAATGACTGATGCAATACTTTCGCCAACAACACCCACTGTCGAGCATTCTCAAGCACTAACAATGCTGCTGATGATTTTAGTCTAATGCTTTCACTTTACTTCATTTAATTTTGTACCCAAACATTATATTAGCTCTATAAGGATTGTAGCGGTTTGGTCACGTAGGGATTTGAAGATGAGTAATTTAATTTGTTTCTCTCTCTGTCTTCCCCCTTCCAGTATGGCTACTTACAGAAGCGGCCATCGGCAAAGCACTTCAACGACCCGTGGAATCTTTTCTCGCCTGACACCCTTTGTCGCGTCTCCTCCGGCATACGATGATCATGATTATGAGTTTAATCACGCTTTTAGGCTTTTAAATTTAGTCTTTCACTGTACTTCTTTTTCTTTTTGTATCTAGGAATTGGTTTACAACCACAAGGATTTGGTCTCATCGATAATTTTGGCCTTTTGATGACAATTAATAGGACATTTTATTCCATCTCTCTTTCCCCCTCGCCCCCTTACATTTTGGACCTTGATTGATATCAATACCAAAACTAAGCAGTGACCCTACTTTTGTATTCGATTGCCCACCCTCAAGCAAACATGTATACGAACCCGCACAATATCTAAGGGCATCTACATAATTAGATAATTAAACAACTTAAATTATAACTATAACCTCTGAGACATGCTAGATATCTGTCATATCGATGTATTTTCACTAACCTTCATTATTTTGTGCATGGTGAAGCTATATCAGGCCTAGGTATTCTAACAAAGATAACCATATGAGAACTCTAAGTAGATACACTTCTAGCTACCAACACTTAAAGTGACTGCTACCCCGATTACACGAATACAACTCCAACTCTGTAAGAAACTATATACTGTAAATGAGACACTTACTCTATCATCCCTATTTGCATAATACACCCTTCATTCTGTTCTGTCAGATTATACCCATTAGCAGTCATGTAATGGAATTTTATTTTCAAATTGATTGCTCTATTTTAATTTTAATGTTCCATCATACACTCTAATGGTAGTGCAATGTTTTACAATAGTTATTAAAAAAAAAACCTTGATTAGTAACTTAATTGGACCTCCTATTTCACTTTCGTATTGTTATCATACGACCCCCCTCTCTACTGCCACCCATCCTCCATTGATCACAACTCTCATTATCAACTTTTAACCTGTTCATACAATTAGTGTGTGCTTCAATTTGTTTTACAATTTATCACACATCATTTTCACTACTTTGTCTTTGAGGATTACTATTGTAGATAAAGCTATGAGTACTAGTTTCACGTCAACAAACCTTCAGTCATAAACATCCTCCATGTGCAATCAAGCTCAATGTGTAGTCTAATATACATTGGTACACTATAGCGGCCAAGTAGTACTTCTCTTCTTTTGAGATACATTGAATTATCTTAAATAGGTTGCAATTCTATTTTATTACATACCCTATTTCAGCACAAAATTAACACATTTTGCAATTGTTAACTATACTTTTGTGCAAGAGTCAAGGCGGCACTCCTTCCTCCTTGTATCTCTCTCCATGCACATACTGGTATATGTATATATATTTTCAAAAACAGTATATCCTCCTAGTCATGACTTCTAATTGTATGGAAAGGGAATTTTTACTGAGCTAACTTGTCTAAAAGGTACGCAGCTACTCATGTGAGCTAAGGTGCTTTGGGATACTATAAAAAAATAAAATACAATAAAATAAAAAAACTTGTTTGTACATACTTTGTCACATAAGCATACTCCAATTTTGTGTCAAACATATAATAGATGTTTTATTTTTATGCCTGCTCTAGTCCATTGGTCACGTACACACATATTCGCTGATTTAGGCAGTGTGTAGATACTCATCTTGGTGCAGATCCGCCGATTTAGGTAGCACATTGATAAATTGCAGATTCATGATTTTTACACTTATACCAAATGCAGATTCGCCGATTTAGGCAGCACATCTTATTGGTGTAGATTTGCCAACTTAGGCAACACCGACCACAAAATCATGTTGTAGTGGCTAGCCACCACTGTAACTGGTATGATTTTGTTACCCGGGTACATGATGAAAGCGATTTGGATTTGGACTTATATTGTGGAATTGGAATTGGATTGGGATTTGGTATCTGGTGATTATTATGACAGTGTTTATGTGATGAGACTTGAGTTTATGGATTTTTCTTTTACTATTTGATACAGATTTCTAATCATTGTTTTTCACAAGTATTGTTTGCAGATTTTCATCTTCGCATCTGAGGACAATTGCTTTCCAACGGAGAGGTATGTTATAGAATTGACATTTTATTAATTATTGCAGCTGACAGGTGGAAAAGACTTTACCAAGATAGGCTACTGCAAAAGGATATTATATTTATGTATATTTGATTATTCAAGTGCTCTTTATGAGCTTTGGCCATTTATGACCGGCCGGCCAGTTTGTAACCAATTTGACCATTCAAGAAATCTATATAACAAATACGTGCAAGAGGGAAATGGTCACTTTTGCACGGGGGGAGATTGCACCCAGTGTTTGCGTTGTTCTTCTCTCCTCTTCCCTCTTCTCTCTCGCCATGCCGGCGTAGCACTCCGGTCTAGGAGGTGCGCATGCACGCGCTCTTTTATCCTCTCGCGCTTTCAATCTCTCTCTTTGTTCGTGTACGGATTCGATTCTGTGCTATCGGCTTGGATTCTGTGCTATGAGGTTCGTCAGGTATGGGGATTTGCCGATTTATGTGTTGTATGGTGTTATCTTGGATGATTTGCAAGCCAGCCACGCCTCCCGAGTGTAGCACCTACTCCACCTAGATACATTACGGGGAATGCGCCAGGACCAGTAGGAGTTTTAAGGCCACAGCTTGTCTTAGGACAACAACCTCCACTGCCAGGTGCTAGAATGCACGTAGACATGAGATACATGCCAATGATGGAAGCATCAAATAAACCAACGCCAATACCAGCTACAATGTGGTATAGCAACCAAAGTGAGTACTACTATTCGGAGCAACAAAATGTGAGAGAAACACATGGAGTGGTGAGGCCGGTACAACCTTCACCTCCTGGGTTTCAGTTGAAAGAAATAAAGTATGAAATGGACAAAAGGACATTGCGATTCATTCAAATAGCGGCTTATCTAGGTCAAAGCTTGCTTATAGCCAAGAGGAAATGCTAAAAGAATCTCCTCAACCAGAGACAGATTGTCACAAAAGTCGTGACAACCACTTGGTCAAACAACGTCCTCATACGGAGATCATTGAAGTAAATGCCTATTGTCTTGAGTGTGGCATCACTCACTTGATCCCCGATTGCCCGAAAAAACCAAACCAAATCAGGAAAATCACGACAAATGTATCAGGGATTGTTCAGCTCCCTAGTAGCTCAAAAAATGAAAATGTCGTACCAGTTCAAGTGGTTATGAGGGCACAAGCTCAAAAGAAAGCTGATGAGAATCCAGAGACAAAGAACACGGAAAGTGTCAAGAGTCCAAAGACAGATGATGGACCTTTTACTAGAACCACCAGTTGCAAAACTTGAGGATGTGATCCGTGTCATGCCTGCACAAGTAATCCCACCAAACCAGGAACTAAAAGAGCCAGATTCTAGTCACGAGCACAGACCAAACCTCAAAGACCCAGCATTAGAACCAAGGATAGTACTGAATACCACGGATAACTCTTCCGAGGGATTTCACCAAGCTATACCTGAGGATTGTAAAGAGGTAGATAGCCTTGACGAATTGTGGAAACAAGTCAGAGAGGCCAATGAAGCCGATGACCTAAGAAGACGAGTAGACAAGACTGTGATGAACGAGGAGTGTTTCTACCACCAATAGAAGAATTTGAGACTGGATCTCAAATGAATCTAGACGTGCGATCGTATTGAGGCGACAAAGGATCTATACAATATATGGATAGTCAACCCAATTCGCTAAGAACACTACCGTCCTACATGGGACAGTACGAGACCAAGTGAGATGTGGTTGCAGTCCCATCACAGAAACTGTCTCCCAACAAGGCCATCGATTCAAAGGGGCTTGTAGATATTCTATCTACCCCAGTCACCTGTACAATAATGTTAGCCGAGTTGCTCAGAATAAGACCAAACATGTGGGCTAATGTGGGTAAATGTCTAGAGAAATTTGGTGTAAAAACCCCGATGACTCAAATCGAGGAAGGCATCAAAGAGCTTGAAATGCCTCAACTAAATACTAGGCCAGTGCCATTAAACAAGGTAGGCGAGTATCACGAGGGAGAAGATGGAAACACCATCCTTCCTGTGGAATTCAATGGTGTAAAAACCATGGCAATCCTTGACAGTGGAGCTGGTGTGGCCATTGCAACCAAAGAGGTTTGGAAAAAATGAGGAAAACCTGCCTTGATATCCACACGAATGACCCTGCAGCTTGCAGACGGACACAAGGAAAAGCCCCTAGGACTACTAGAAAAAGTACTTGTTACTTCTTGTGGCATTGAATATGAACACACTTTTGTTGTTGTTGACTTTGGCAAGAAGAACAACTATGACATCATTCTAGGAAGACCATTCATGCGACAATTGAAAATGGTCCAAGATTGGGGTTATGACCATATATACCTGAGACATATGGAAACCATAACAAAGGTAAACTTGAGGGACCATAGCTATTGGGATGTGACGAGAACACTGGTTGAGGAGTTTGATTCCGCCACAGTAGCAGGATCAGAAATTCCAGCTTGGTTAGGTAAGCCTAAAGAACTGTGGATGTGTGGAGCTTCACAATGTGGTAGCTTGAAACGTGAGGAATGTATCCTAGAGCGGGTTATAGAGGATAAGGACTATATCCCAGAACCATTTCCTGAAGAAGAGTTAGAGCCTTTTGGATGGGAACACATCTTGGCTACTTTGGACGTGTGCACCGTGGAGGATGCTCCCACAACAAAGTTTTGTGATGAAAATGGCTATAATGTCGTTCCTTATTTTGCAGTGAGTGTAATCTAGGAAAACGAAGAGAACCAGACATCAACAAGCTCTCGAAATAAGAAGCACACAAAGAAATGTGGAGAATCAAAAGATGAAGAAGACGACGAGTTCTATGACTCTGTAGAACACTTCGAGCTTCGAGAAGATCAACGACCCGGGAATCAATGTCATCGCTACACAAATAAAGTGCATCAAAAGTGGATTCCAAAGTCCTCTGTGAAGACACAGCCACCACAAGCATCCTCATACATGGCTCCTAATAAGGATGCAAAGACTCATCTAGGAGAAATACGACCAGAGCAACGAGCTAACAATGCTCTAATCAATGGGCTAGAAAAGTCCTCCAAGAAACTACCACCCACAAGCAAACAGACAGTAACTTTCCACTACCAACCAAAAAATCAAGGGAAAGTACAAGAAGTCAACCTTGCTCAGGATACTAGCGATAGTGATGAATCTTACGACATCCCCTATCATCAACTCAGGCCATCACTATCACCAACCCCCTTCAGCAACAACCATGACAGGTCAAAAGAACAGGACAACAAGTCGAAGCCAAAAAGCTTGACAAATCTGGATACCAAAAAGCCAGATCGGCCAAAAAAAGATATGGATCAAGAATACAAAGATCTTTAATGACAAATCACAAGATCCAACACCAAAACAAAAACAAGGAAAGCGTGCACGAACAGGTAAGAATATCACAAAGTTGCAAGCTTTCACAACTCAGGTTTGGGCTCCAAAGAAGTTGATTCAAGCACAAAAAAGTCAGGAATTCATTTGGATTACAAAACAACCACAGTATCAACTGTCAAAGCCTAAATCCCATCCCCAACCAAGCGTACAAGGGCTGAAGCAAAGACCATTGTTGACTCACGCAACAAAAAGGTGGATCCCAAAGAAGTCTCTTCAAACACAAACAAAGCACGGGCAAGTATGGGTTCCCAAACGAGAGCCAGCAACAAAACAACCAATAATCGCAAAGAAATGGGTCCCAAAGAAGAAGAACAAAACTACTGTCAGTGCATCGCCGCTTGAATTCTTACAATTCTTCCTACGATTATAGTACAGTTAGAAGAGAGCAAGTCACTTCAATCAAGCAACGATACAGGAGCTTCAAAGACCATTACATTGTTTAGAATAGGAAGCCTCGCCAACAAATGCCAATAAGCAAATTGCTCATACCCACATCTTGCACAACATAAATCTTTTCCATGCATTGACTGTGTATGCATAATAGGGCAACATTACAAGGCCTGCATAGGCACAACTTTTACTTGCCCAAGCACAACACATCCCTTTGCGATACCCTGTCGTAAAGGATGACTCCAAATAGGAAGGGGGGAGGCATTGTGATAATTTTTTGACAAAATTTAGAGTATATACCCTCATAGTAGTGTTACAGAGGAGTATGGGGACAAAATCCATATGTGAGCCCTAGGGACTTGTGTATAGTGTACATAGCATTTAGATTTCTATTTGAATGATTTTTCTTTTGTTAACTTCGTTTTAAGATTTTCTTTGTTTATTATTAAGAAAATTTTTTAAAAAAATCCATAATCCACGTGAAGAAAATACTGACGAGAGGCCTAAGCACTACAAAGAGAAGAAGGCACGGGGAAACGATGAAACTTCACGAAGTATGTCTCAGCAGCCACTACAACAGCCGAAGAACTTGTCACAAAGCAGTGTCAACATGCAACCGACAAGTCATACAAGTTGAGTGAGGTGTTAGTCCCAAAGCTTCAAGTAATATTCTCTGTGGTCTAATCGTCTTAGCTATTCTAGGTACTGCTCAAGCTGGAAGAGTTGAGCATATTTACGTTGTGTCGCTCATGCTGGTATAGGTGAGCAAAAGAGTCGAAGTCTAAGTACTTAAGTCTGGTGAAGTGAAGGAGAAGGTCCAAAAGACACTCACGTACTCAGCACAGTGAGATACGAGTGGAGAAACTTCTACATCAAAAACCCTTCTTAAAAAGGTGGAAGCTATTGAGACATCTTTTGATGTCACATGTGCTACATTTATTCCTCGAAACACCCATCATCTCCTTCTTTCACATTGCATGCTTTTGTTGACAAATTTCTCATATGCATATAGAGTGTCCTATAATTGGCACTTGCATCAAGCACAATTTCCGTGTTTCACCGAAGCACTCACCTTTCATGAACATGTACTTCACGTTCAACTGCTCAACTCCACTAAGAGCATATACCAAAGGCATTCTTTTCCCACCGGGTTTTTTCCCTTTGGTCATCCAGGTTTTAGACCCTAATCTAAAGACACCTATCACCGTCCTCTTGTACAAATTCCTTCTACATCAACAATAAGGAAATGCTACTCATCAATTGACAAATGAATTGGAGCACCAATTTCAGATCATAGCATACTTCTCCTCAATGGCGAGTCGAAGAATGGCCTACAATGATAAAGCTGCAGACAACACTAACAACATGATTGCACAGGAACAAAGAAGTCCCCAATGAAGAAGAGCAAACATAAAAGTAATCAGAGGATCTCAAAAGATGAATGGTTATGATGATAGATGCCCTCTCTAATGGATCATAGTTCTTGTTGTGGTTCGACAAAGTTACAAGCAGTGCAACAGATGAAGCCAAAACGACAGCAAAGTGTTGACCGCTAGGTCAACAACACAACATAACTCAAGAACAAAGAAGTCCTCAATGACAAAGAGCAGACATAAGGGTAATCAGAGGATCTCAAAAGATTGTCCTTGATAATGCGCATCGAATGCTCGGCAAGGTTTTGAACCTCAAATTAGAATAATTAAGTCCTGGATTCGGCCTGACAGACAGACTTTGCATTGGAGTGCAACTTGGCCTAAATAAGTTAAGGGTTTAGCCATACAATTTCTACAAAATCCTTACAAAGTTGTCATTGGCTCACAAGATCAGAAAGCCAATCACTCAATTCTACAGATTTTAGAAGTTGTTTCTGAGAATCACAAATACTCCGAATTGACAGATTTGCTGGAGCAAGTGATGGATGGAGCTTTCTCTATCCATGATGATAAGAGTCAAGTTAAACGACATTGGGTTCTTTTTGAATTTAGATCTGGCAGTAAACCTATAATGACAAAAACAGATGCTGCAGCTCGGAGCGTGGATATGAAAGACATAAAGTTCGTCATCAATTATGATTTTCCTGAATCATGTGAAGACTATGTACATCGGATTGGACGAACAAGACAAGATACTCTAAACGCTATAGTCTATACTTTCTTTACAACAACAAAACGACAGCAAAGACCACATCGCCATCAACAATCAGGTCATGTCGGGGACGACATGAACGCGGAAGGGGGGAATGTTGACCGCCGGGTCAACAACACAACATAACTCAAGTTTCGTACCAAAGTCTTATCTTTTGCGAGTTATGAAATGCTGCGGATTATGGCTATAAACGTCATTTGTAATGAGTAGTTATTCTAGTTTCAGAAGCCGGGGTGCAATGGCACTTCCAGATTGTAAATACAAAGCCATTTGACCCTTTCAACCCCATTTTTGGTTAGCCTTAGTATATAAGGTACCTAGGTCATTTTGTAAAGGAGACTTTTTATCATAATCAAAACTTGAGCGATGCCGTCTATTGTGTGTGAGAGAGAAAGAGAGTGAGCGTGAGCTTCATCCTCTTGCTACGCCGGGCTCGCTCAACACATTCGAGATCCGACTGCACCATTGTTGTAGGCTCGAGGAGAGCTACGCGACGACGCCAAGCATTCCACGCGAGACGAAGCGCACACGCCGACGCATCTACGAGCTATTTGTGGCCGTAAGTGTATCAAACGATGTATGTTTTCTGCGTGCTAGTAGTCTATAGAATCGTGGCGACATAAGCTACGCATAGGTACTCATAAATTTCAGTTTCGGGCACTTTCAAAATTCGGCTCTGTCATCCTACGCGTTTTCCACAGACGGGTTTAGAGTGAGGGTTTTGAGTGTAGAAGCTTAGGGATAGGTGTATCCTAGTGAGGGGATGGTGTTCCTTAAGTTTCGTACGAATCTGGCATGATTAGGTGAGTTACCTTCTGTATGTGTGTATGTGGCTAGGTGGTGTAGTTGAGAGGAGTGAGGTTCTTGATTGTGGTTTAGTTGGCCTTCCAGAGTGTTGTATGTGTAGGATGGTCTCAACTTGACAAGATAAAGAGATTTCCTCCGTGTGCCTATCGTGTCATCTGTGTCCTCGATTAACATTATGTTGATCTAGGTCGTGTTTGCATGCACTTCATGGGTGTGTGAGTCCCCCCGTCCAACAGGAGGGTAGCATGGCAGAAGGTTGGCTGGTATCAGAGTCCCTAGTGTACATTGGAGAGTGGCTAGATGGATTTGATAAATCCCGGGACACGCTATGGCGAACCATAGATGATGAGCGCATATATGGAATTGTCATGTGCAATCCCGGTGTTGAGAAGAAGATGAAGGAAGATCTGGCTAAAATCAACCGATTTTGGATGCTTCACAATCCAGTCATGCAAAAGTGGATTTCACAATATGAGGATGCAAAGCAAGAGCGACAAAGGGCACGAATCGAGTGGAGATGGGGAAGACCACCACCGATGCACTATCCGACGGGTCTAGAGAGCCTACCAACATGCATGAGCTTAAGATGGTTGCACAACCAATTGAAAAGCGCACAACAGTGCGGTGAAGAAGTGACTGAGGAAGAGTGGGAGTACTCTCGGGGTTGCGCGACCAAGGTAAGTTTGCAATGTACCACTAGTAACTTTCTAGCTATTTGAACGGCCACTCATAATCTTTGTTGGTTGTAGTATTGAGGCGGTCCGGGGTGGGCAACAAGAGAGGCGACCTCTAAACACCCCTCAAGGCTCCCGTGCTGCTCAATTGGGGCTGGGGCAACCACAAGCACAACACAACAACAAACCCACAGCCAAACCCAAACAAGATAGGGGCACCACCTAGTTATGGTATGCGAACTAGGACGCAAGAGAGATTTTGGCACAACCAAGAAGATGCACCACACAACAGACACAAACAACCTCACACCAAGACACACACAAACTGGACCAGAGAGAGCTAGAGAAAAGGTAAGAGAGAGAGAAAAGGATCTTGCATAATACCTTATTTGTGACTTGCAAATGGAGATGGTTCGTTAGGTTGCTATCGTAGAACTTGTACAAAACTCACTCAATGCTTAGTGATTGCTAAACATTGCCAAAACACACACACACTGTCTTAGGGTGTGGGAGACCTCTCACCACAATACCCTCTTACAATGGTCACAAAATTGGCAATGAAAAACACACTAAAACACTTCCTAAAATCAAGATCAACCGATAAAAACTCAAAATACACAAGTCACCTTGAATTCACCAAACCGTATTGCACAAATGGAAGGACGAAGATTTGAACATCGAATCACGCCTTTGATGCACCAAACCTCAATTTATTGATGATGAAGGAGCATATACAATAGTGGTTTTGAGATTTGTGGAACTCACGCTCTCTCACTTGCAATGTGTAGCTTGAAGGCTTCTCTCACACCAAGAGTGAAGCTCACAAGTGGTTGCTACACCTAAGTCTCTCCTCACGCATAGAGTGTTGGGGTGTTATGTGAGATGTTGGAGGTTGTTTTACAAGAAGGAGAGGGGCCTATTTATAGGTTGGAGACCCCTCATTAAGATTATTGGAAATCCTAATTTACAAGCTAACAAATCAGGATTATGATTTTTTTGAATATCAAAACATTGCGGGCCTTCTTTGTCTGCTTGAGTCATGGGTGTGGGCTCAAAAGAGAGCATTATTGATGGTAGATAAGGTGAAAGTAAGTTTTAAGGAAGGGGAGAGAGAGAGAGAGAGAGAGAGAGAGAGAGAGTTACTATACATGTCTTGAGGTGAGGTGTCTTTTATGGTTAGGTCAATGCTATTTTGTGTTAGTATGTTAGTCGTTAGTAATCACTAGAAAGTTAATGTTACATTTACAATGGGTAGAGTGAGTTGATTTGATGAAGGAAGAGGGGTGAATTAAAAGAGAATCATTGAGATGGTGAATCTTTGAAGAAGCTTGAACTCACCCTTGTGTAGATTGTGGAAAAAATGATCGCTGGTCTTCTTCTTCTTCTTCGCTTCTTTACGCCGCCGCCACGGTTGACCACCATGATGAAAAGAGGATTTGTTGATGAAAAATCCTCAATTTGCAGAAATTATCATGGTTAAGATGCTGAATTTTAGATATTTTAGGAGAGGTAAATGAAATTGTAACATAGAAGCAATAGAGAGAGAGATGGAGAGGGTGTATGTATGTAGAGGTTCATAAAAGAACTATAGGGATGAGAGAGAAGGGTAATGGTGAAGAGGGTGGGAGAAGCCATGGAAATTGCAGGTTTGAGTGAGGGAAGGAGAGGGAGGGATGTGTAAGAGTGAGTAGGTGTGTGGAAGGGTGAGAGAAGACTAAGGGCTACTTGTGAGAAAAGTGGGCAGACTGGGGTCCACTCAAAAAATCATAGCTCACCGTTGGTAGCTCCAAAAATCATGAAAAAATTTGAGGTGATTATTCAGAGCGTGGGCTACACTTTCTCTTTTGACCACCGCTCCAAATTCGGAGTGGAGATAGGTGCCAAAATTCTCACCAAAAAGCCTGTTTTTTATGCCTGCAAAAGTCTTTTAGTGGCCCCCTCCTTTGTTGAATTTGTACAATGCATCCAAGAGTGAGCCCCTCCTTTGTCATATTATAATACAAAGCATTCAAGTTGCCCTTGACCCATGCATGGAGGAGGATTATTGGTGAAATAAGAAATATATACATGGTGCGACCAGTGTATGGACTATTCATGGACTTTAGCTCAATGAGCACATGGTGTTAGAATAATGAGTAAAAATAATAATAAAAATATGGAGGAGTTATGGATATGGAAAGATATTGGAATCATATGATATGGTCCCTCCTTGAATTATTTTGGGTGAAAGAGGAAAAGGTATGCAAGTAAATAATATAATAAAAGTAACCAATGAGTAGAAATCAATTTTTTGTTTTCACGAGGGTGAGGGTGAAAATGTGGGAGTGATTTGTATAAAGGAAACATATGAGGTTAGAGTATGTACATATTGGCAAAAAATATAATTATGGTGTAAGAGGATGAAAGAAGGTGTACATAGGTTTAATAAAACACACACCTAAGTAGAAATATTTAAATAAAATACCAAAATAATTATAGAAAATCCCTATATTTAGGCCATATATACAATGAAATATTTACACACAAAGAGGCCATAATATACTTTTATTTTTTTATTTTTTTTATTTATTTTGGCTCACCTAGCCCAGTGACTAGCTAGCTGAGGGTTTTTAAGAAGATATGGGAAAAGTCCCCTAACTCACACACGCCTATGTACAGTGAAATGGTAGGGATAGCCATAGTGTTTGGGTGAATTTGGTAGGGTGGAGTAATCTAGTATGGCAATTATGGAGAGCCGAAAAACGGCTATCAGTATAAGTCATACACAGTAGCATGGTGTAAAGGTCGACATTTTAGGATGGAACGGATCGACAAAAAGCGTTTTACTCAAGATTGTGGAATCATGGCAAAATTTGAACAGTCTAGTCAATAACCGTCCTCTGATGCAGATCCTATGGTGGCGGAACTCACTTACTTCAGCACGCTACAAGAGATTTTGAGGATCGATTATAGAGGATTTTTTGTCGACTTGTTCGACATGCAATGGTTTAAGATAATCATGGAGGGTCACAACGCTACTGTGCGTAGAGGACAGTTTGGTTTTCTTGAGGTGGATTCAACTAAGAAATGGACTGACCTAAGAGACACTTTCGTACTACCAGAGCATTGTGAACAAGTAAGTATGTAAATAGTTAACATCCCATTTTAGAATTTATGTGCTTGGAAGATCTCATATAAGTTATGTGGCTCTGGCAGGTGATACTTCATCCTACAAAGTCTGCATCAAACTGGTAGTACGTCATAGAGGTAGCCCCTCGTAGTGCACGGAAGTATGAAGACTACCATGTGTTAATCACAGTTGCATCAATGGAGGAGATCGGAGAAGATGCTCAGTTAGAAGCCGTGGAGGTGGTGCGAGACGAACATCAAGATGCTACTCTCTATGGGGTGCCTGCAGAGGATCTACAAAATGAAACAGAGGACATCTGTTTAAGCGGAGAGCTCTATATAGATATAGGAAGTTATGCTGAGCTATGCAAGGATGAGAGAGAGATCTCTTAAAGCCATAAATATTGTATTTGAACAATTTTTCCCCATTTTGTAAATTCAAAGTTATGCACTTGCCTCTTCCATCACTCAAGTTGAATAGAAGAAGAATGCTTTCTGTTGTTGCTGCTAGTCTTTGAACATTCCAAAGCTACAAGCACGTTCCATTTCTTGTACGATTCTTCGTTTTGAACAATTTTGCTCCGTTTTGTAAAAACTCTGGCTCTCTAAGTACCTTCCATGTTGTATAATGCTCTTTTGATTTTGCACTCACATCTTGGGCAATCCATAGCCACATGCAGCTCCACCACCTGGTTTTTCGACTGCAAGATTTGATTGTGCTCTCTCTCTCTCTCTCTCTCTCTCTCTCTCTATCTATCTATCTATCTATCTCTCTCTCTCTCTCTCTCTCTCTCTCTCTCTCTCTCTCTCTCTCTCTCTCTCTCTCTCTCTCTCTTTTTCGATTGAAAATTCAGAGTTATGCACTTGCCTCTTCCATCACTCAAGTTGAATAGAAGAAGAACGCTTTCTATTGCTGCTAGCCTTTGAACATTCCAAAGCTACAAGCACCTTCAAGTTCTTGTACGATTCTCCGTTTTGAACAATTTTGCTCCGTTTTGTAAAAACTCTGGCTCTCTAAGTATTTGCATCATTGCGTCATTACATCATTGTATTTATATGCGTCATTGCGTCATTGTATTTAATTCCTCTCTCTCTCTCTCTCCCTCTCTCTCTCTCTCTCTCTCTCTCTCTCTCTCTCTCTCTCTCTCTCTCTCTCTCTCTCTCTCTCTCTCTACTTGTCCATGTTTTCTACTCCATTCATTCAGTATTAAGTTTAAATGTTCGTGTGTTTAATGCAGGTATGGATGATGAGGAGTTTCTTTCTTCTTTGTCACCCCAGCAGAGACAGTAGTACGTGGAGCATCATCGCTCTCGCGCACCATCGCGCGTTCCTACTCCATCCGCATCTCCCTCTATTTCGGAGTCCTCAGCGCGCTCCGAAGCTTCGGTGTTGACGAGACGATCTTCACACTCGTCTAGACACCGGCGCTCTAGTGGTGGTGCTGACAGTTGTTGTGGGGGTGCCACCACCGATGCTTCGACACCGCCTCGTGTTCGACAAGGCTCTTTACCCTCCTCTTCTTTGCTCGTCTCGACACCAGCCATGGCATCGCCATCGACGCCAGGTTTTGAGCGGCTGATTGCCGTTCCCCGCAGCTACACACCACTAACTACTCCTCCATGAGTCACTCCAGTGGACACTCCTCGCTTCAGGGCTGAGACTCCAGTGGAGACACCTGACGTCCGTACCCCTGTTGACATGCCGCTAGAGACCCTTGTCGAGATACCCAGGTTCACGCGTCAGCGACGAGAGGGCTTGCCTTACTCTGTCGACTTCAGCGGCGGCATCATCTTGGATGATGAAGGCAAGAAGGTGATTTCGCACATGCACGGTCTTTGCTCTCAGGTGTTTAGACACTACATACTAAACACCTTGAGTGAAGTACCGAATGAATTGAAAGACAGAGCCATCTGCATGCTTCATGACGAGTTTCCCGTTCCAACACAGGGTGACCGCTTCAATGAAGATGTGATGAAGGTTCGAATGCGCGAATACTGCAAGCATAAGCGTTCCGAAGTGCAAAAAGCAATCAAGCATGGGTGGAGCAGACCAGATTGGCTGGCCAAAGAAGATTAGAAGCATGAGAAGAAATAAGCACGCGAGAATTCCAACAAGTGGAAGCAACAAAAGGAGGCAGCCAGAGCGCGAGTAGAGGCAGGGAGCTCGCACCACTAGGGGAGCGGCAGGTGGGCATCATTTGAGGCCGATTTTGTAAGTGTTTTCGCATCTATGTTTGATAGTTTAGGGTTTATGGGATTTTAAATTTTACATAATGGATTCTTTGTATGTTTTGACAGTGGTCATTTACAGGACGTGATCCCACACCGTACGAGCGTAAGTACGCAGGCAGGAAGGGCTTAAACGCCCTTATAGACATCCTGAGTTCTCACGGCGGTATGGTTAGTATTAGAGTTTATTCTTTTCTATTTATTGTATTGTTTTATAAACGTCGCTATATGTTTATACTTACAAAAAGCTATCTTATTGTTTTTTTTTGCAAAATCCGACAGATACGCCGCTTGGACGCGATGAGACGTCTGATTCGACGACGTCAGTTTAGCCATAGCTAGATAGCATTAGTTTCTTTTTGTCATAGCTTATGTATCATGAGACGACTTTTTTTTAAAACCATGTATATTTTTTAAATAATGACAATGGTTTGTAACTATTACATTTGCAAAGATTAACAATCAAGTGATTTTTCCTATGTGTACAATTGTCATTGATTTACTTTCATCAATTCACGCTTGTCATTTTTTTATCTTTATTTTACAAACAATACGTACTATGGATGATGGAGTTTAGGATTATATTGTCTTGTGGGTGACTATTTTGGGTCTATATTTACCTTTGCACTTTTTTTTCAAAGGTAAATAGACAAATGAAACATTCAATATGCTTGATGGGTGGTAGGACATTCAATGCCCTGCCACCAGAAAATTTTCCTCTCGGGGGTCGCTATGACCGTCGCTATATAAGGCTCTGCAGCGTCGCTATATAAAGCTCTACGGCGTCGCTATAAGCGTCGCTATTGATGGCCCTGCAACGTCGCTATAGGTGTCTCTATATAGCGACGCTTATAGCTACTGTCATAGCGACGCGTATAGCGACGTCCTCGTATCGACGCTCTTAGCGACGCCTGGGGTTATAAAAACCCAGTGTATTTCCGTCGCTAAAAGCGTCACAAGAGAAGACAACCTCTTGTAGTGACATTATCGATGGTGAAATGATTCCATCACTGTAGCTCATCACTCGATAGATGAGAACTATGTGTGGAGGTTAATGCTACACTACCATTATTGGAGTGAGAAGGATCCCTCATTTGAACATGGCTCCACACTTTAGAATATGCGTTATCATGCTCATTTTTTTTTCCTTTAGAGAATCCAAAAATTCACTACGAAGTTTCATGAACAAGAGAGAATTGATCTCCGGCATACGACTTAGCGCATCAGCCACCACATTTTCTCGTCCATTACGATACCGGAGCTTGGTGCCATATTCCTGAAGAATCTCAGCCCACCTGGCTTTCCAACCCTTTAAATCAGTTTTTTGTGTAAACCATTTGATGCTTTCATGGTCAAACACAATCTCAAACTGAGCACCATACAAATAATGCCGCCATGTTTTTTAGGCAGATACTATTGTATAGAGTTCGCGTTCATAAGCAGAGTAGTTCTGCTGCGCTACATCAAGCTTCTTGATTTCAAATGAAATTGGCAGTCCGTCTTGCAACAGGACTACTCCAATAGCACGGTCTCTCGCTTCCGTTTCCAAAACGAATGGTTTCAAAGGGTCTACAATAGCTAGTATGGGAGCTATAGCTAATGCATCCTTGAGTGTATCGAAACTATGTTGTTCAGCGGGTCCCCATTGAAAAGCTTTGCCTTTGCCTTTCAGTTGGTCTGTCATGATGGGAACAACAATATTAGCATACTTTTTAAAGAACCTTTGATAAAAACCTGCAAATCCTTTAACAACCTGTAACTCCTCTAGATTTTTAAGAGAAGGCCACTGTCGGATTGTATTCACTTTGGATTGATCCATATATAGCCCATTAGCTGAAATAACATGCACAAGATACTGAATTTCTTCTTTCAAAAAATCACATTTAGATTCCTTGGCGTATAGTTTATTTGTTTGTAATAATTCGAACACCTGCCTTAGATGTTGTAAGTGTTCTTCTTCAAAAGCACTGTAGACTAAAATGTCATCGAGAAAAACGATGACAAATTTGCCCAAATACGGCTTCAAGACCAAAATGGCATTGGTTAACCCAAAGAGCATAACCAAAAACTCGTAGTGTCCAAACCTTGTTCGGAATGCAGTTTTGGGTATACCAGCAAGTCAAATACGGACTTGATGATAACCTGACCACAAGTCTATTTTCGTAAAAATATAAGCATTAGTGAGTTTGTCGAACAACTCGTCCACGGGTGGCAATGGGTACTTGTTCTTAACTATAACCACATTTAAGCCACGGTAGTCTACGCACATGTGTATATTGCCGTCTTTTTTCTTCACTAATAGGATAGGAGAAGCCCATGGTGAAGAACCGGGTTGGGTAAATCCTTTGCTAAAGTAGTAAGCAAGCTGACGTTTCACCTCAGCATCTTCAGAGTAACTCATGCAGTAGGGTGGTTTACAGACAGGTTTACTGCCTGCAACCACATCGATGCTATGTTTCACTGATCGTGTCGACGGTAATCCTAGTGGCAAATCATTAGGAAAAACATTGTGAAATTCCTTTAATAAATTTTTTAACTCACTAGCAACTTGTGCTTGTTGGGAAGTAGCCATTGGTGAAAGAGATGAGAGAGAGGCATGCGATGTTGAGGAATGTTAGAAAGAAAATGAGACAAGGAGTAACACAATAAACTTGATCTATTTCATTATCAGAAACGAGTTACATAATCTCAGTTGTACATATCAATGGTAAAGAAGATACATCCTTCTCGCCTAACAACAACACATGTGCGCCATGGGACTCGAACATCAAGCTCTTGTGCTCATAGCTACGCATCAGTGATGGTCCTAGGCAATGCAACCATTCCCTACCAAGGACCACGTCTGCCCTCTCCATGTTCATAACCTGAAAATCCAAGGATGTGGAGTAGCCTTGTACTTCTAACGGGACGGCTTGGACTTGAGTGTCCCAGATTTTGGTGTCATGTCCGTTCATCATTGCTACCTTGTAGCAGTGGGTACTCGGGTTTGAGGCAATTTGTGTTTTTTCACCAATCCATAATTGATAAAATTTTGAGTAGCACCGTCATCTACCAAGATGCGCACCTTGTGCCCTTGCAGAGATCCGTACATACGGACTAACTCATGTGGTCTGAAGGTCTATTGCCACATGGTAGCTGTGAGACAACATTCATGCACCACCTCGGTGTGTGTTAGTTCCACTGTAGAGAATCGTGAGGAAGACTCAAGAGGCAGCAATTGCACCATGTGCAATGCTTTCTCCTTGCCATGAGCAGCAGATTTCCCCTTGGGACAATCCTTTATGCCATGACCGCTTCCTAAACATTGAAAACATAATTTCTCTTTCTTAACTTTATCAAAGTCCTCAGGAGAGAAAGGACCTCTGGACCCCTTGGGCTTTTTAGATGCTTCTGAATTGGCTACAAATTTCATTTTATTGTGCCCGTACTGTGTACGTGTATTACCATGTGTATTAGCAGACACGTGATTATGATGTGATTTTTTTTCATATGGATCATCGTGAATATATGATTTCACTATGGCTTCCTCAAGTGCTTTAGGGTTTTGAGTCTTGACGTGCTTCTTAAGCTCTGGTGTTAGACCACGTATAAACCCACGTACTTGCTAAAAGGTGTCTAGGCCTTCCAACTTGAGGATAACATCCCGATAGTGAGATATGTATTCAAGTAATGATGGGTATTCGCGCATGGCCACGTGTCCCAAGCCGACCAATTTTGATCTGCCTCATTTGTAGGCAAAAATTCTTTGCGAAACATAGCTTCAAAAGCTGCCCAACTCTGTGGTATGATATTCTTCTCCTTGAGAGACAACCACCATTTGTAGGCCTTGCCTTCCAGAGTTAAACTTGTTTGCAGTGCTTTGACTGCGTCCGGAGTACGTCGTAAGGCGTGTCTGAAGTGCACGAAATTCTTGAATATCAAGAAGTTCATAAGTGTCGTCAGCCGCCGTAGCGTTGCGGGTACTCTCCATGAGAGCATCCGGCCCCGAGCCATTACGGACAGGATCAAGTGTATTTTGCTCGAAATCAAAAGTCATATTGATATCGAAATCCATGGGGACACAGTGCAGTGGAAGGAATAGTCAAAAAAAATACCTGATGTCGAGATCACCGCAAAGGTTAATTAGCCTTGCTAATTACGTCGAAATCGATATTGTCCAAGTCGAAATCGATTCGAAATTTCAACCGTGTAGGGACTCGCTTTGAACCCGTCGTAGCCGAATCGAGTATGAGTGGTATTGCTTTCGATCGCAATCAATTTTGAGAAATAACGTCGCCTATGAATTCCCTTGAGAAGCTTTATCAATTTGCTGATTTCCTGCAGATTGCATGCAAAAAAATTGTATATGTTTCGTGTACTTGCCGGCTCTGTCTTCGATTCAACTCGGATCTATGCTCACGAACTTTTTACTTGCTTTTTACTTACTACGGGGTGTGTATCACCTCTAGTACCAAAATTTAAGTCCTAAGAGCAAGGACCTTAGGCGTTTTAGATGTGAACACTGAGCCCAAAAAATGCCATGGCCGTGAGCAGTAGCGCGCAAGAGCGTGGGGAAGGAGATGGGGGTCAATCTGTTGTGAAGCGGGCTTCGGCCCTGTGTTGTGAACTGCCCAGCAGCCTGACGCGATGCTGTTAAGCCCTTACGCGCTCAGTTTGAACTCCCTTCACCCGACGCTCTCCTTGCCCAGGGCGCTTACACACGCAGTCTTTTGTCGTCGTCTCTCTTAGCAAGAGATGAGCTCCACGGTTCTCTTGACCACAGCATGCAACTCATGCAAGGCTTTTTGTGGCTCCAAAGCACCACGCCTTTCTTTTCCCAAAAATAGGAAATTGGCTCTTGATACCAATGTAAGACTAGGGGAACTAGTGCTTTGGAGTCCACCTCCCAACCTCTCACTATATAGCATGGCTCCTAGCCCTTTGCTCTAGTTGGACTCCCTTTCCACACTGCCTAGCCCGGTCTTGCCCTTGTTTAGTCCGGCCTTGTCCTTGTTCTGACAAAGAGGAGAGGGGGGGGGGGGGGGGGGGGAGGGGATCCAAGTAGATTATCCCTTTTGGCATGACAAAAAGATCATTTCCTTGTTCGTCTGATTGTCCACCATTGTCAAGTCTGCAATTTACGAGATTCCAATTTCCAAAAGAGGACAATGGACTATTATGAAAAGATGCTTCTTGAACTCTTGGTTATGAATGCAACCAACAATCGTGAAAATTAAAACCTTTCTTTATCATCCATTAAAGGCAAAATTTTCACTTGCATGAAATATAAATACCTTCCAAAAAAAAAAAAATGTTAAGGCGAAAAGGATATGTTCCCACTATTTCTACCCTTTGGCCAAACCAAAAAGGAAAAAGCTAGCATCCATTCAAAACAACTTCAACAAAGTCAACAACGAGGTATGGGACCCCGATTTGCTTTTGGTATCAAGAACAATGTAGTAACTTACTTGACCTCAAAAAAACGTTACTATAAAATAGTTGAGTTTATTTTTCCAAATGTAGAAAATACATTATACACTATGGCAATCGTCATGGAAAGCCAACAAGGCTAATTAACTCAATATTGAGGATAAGAGTTCACTAGTAGCTAAAGCGGGGCCTTGGGATAACCATCATGGGAGTAGCTTTGTTTGTGATGATCATACCATTTTTTTCCTTCATGTCCATGGATGAAGCTGTTTGTCCAAAGGGTAAATCCCAATTGAAATGATTCACTAAGTTGGCGAGTGTGACTTGTATGATGGACAATGCCAAGGGCATGCCCACGCAAATTCTTCGTCCAGATCCAAAGGGCAAGAGCTCAAAGTGTTGCCCTTTCACATCCACCTCCTTATCTTCAAATCGTTCGGGTCGAAACTCTTCCGCATTGGCCCACAACCCCTCATCCCTCCCAATCGCCCACACATCCACAAAAATGATTGTCCTTGCTGGTATGGTGTACCCCTCTATCTTACACTCCTCTGTTGAGAAGTGTGGTATCAAAAAGGGTACCACAGGATGCAGGCGAAGGATCTCCTTCACTACACACTTCAAATAGCTTAGCTTCATTATGTCTACATCTGTTATCTGCCTCACATTACCATCCATCATCTCTTCTATCTCCTTTTTCAATCTCTGCATACAGTGGGGGTTTTTGAGAAGCTCCGCCATGGCCCACTCAAGGGTGAGCGATGTTGTATTAATGCCAGCTGCCAACATATCCTGGTCACACATAAAGCATCACATGTTCCAACTCACAAGGGAAACAACAAGGATTAGACCCAGGACTTGTGTGTACACAAGCTTAAACAGAGCTCTCTCTCTCTCTCTCTCTCTCTCTCTCTCTCTCTCTCTATATATATATATATATATATATATATATATATATATATATATATGTATGTGTGTGTGTGTGTGTGTGTGTGTGTGTGTGTGTGTGTGTGTGTGTGTGGGGGTCCGAGAAGGGGGACAGATGTGTGTGTGTGTGTGGGGGGGGGGGGGGGGGGGGGGGGGGAAGGCAAGGCGAAGCTGTGAACATTTCTCTTCATGCCCCCCTCTAGACCCATTAAAATTAAGTAGGTAATAGCCACATCAAAACACTTAGTTTCAAGGAAAAATTACCAAAATACCTCTCTAATTTACGAAAATTCCCAAAACCCCCCCAATATTTTGTCACAAATTCTCAAAATGCCTTTCACTTTTTCCAGAATTCCCAAAGTATCCCTAGTCGTGAGATTAAATTTCTTGAAAGACAAAAATTTGTAGCTTTTCATAAGAGGATTGATTGTCTATCAATAAAAGATGCTAAAACTAGAATTTGGACATGTTACATAGGCTTTGGAGATGAATTTCTTTATTATTTTTAGACATAATTGCCCTTTTCGCAAGGTAATTTGTGACAAATTACATGCGAAGCAACTAAGCACTCAAAAACGGATCTAAATTGTCGAAAAGGAATAAACATTAAAAAAACTTGAACAGTCCAACCAAAATAGATGCAAGGGTATTTTTGTAATTTTTGAAATTTAAGGGGTATTTTGGGAATTTGCACAAATTAGAGGGGTATTTTGGTGATTTTCTATATTTTCAAATGTGTGCCCCATATTGTAGATAGGGTCCTAAGAAATAAGTTATGGTCACATTAGAACCTTGCTATGTAAAGGCCTTGGAAAAAAAATTATTTCTCTAGAAACATTTTGGGGATAGTTTCCAACCTCAGTAATGTCTGCTATGGGACCATGACCTAGCTAGGTGCGGTTGGGGCAACTAGAGGGACCATTACCTAGCTGGGTGCGGTCAAACCGTGAAACCCGTTCCTCGAACTAGAACTACCTAGGTATGGAATCCCTCGTAAGTATAAGTAGCTCATGTAACTTATAAGTCGTAAGAGGACTCCCTCCAAATTTAGTAGCTCATGAAACTTATAAGTTGTAAGAGGATGTGTCAACAGAATGTGTGGATTTATATCTCATAAAGATTTACCAGCATGATGCATTTGATGTCCTCTGGGGTGAGCGTGTCTTGGGGAGAGGAGGACGCCTTCATTTTGGTGGTGGGATCGACCTCTTTGGCCAGGATGGACTGGAGCAGGTCGTCGTAAGAGGAAGCGGTGGCCGACTGCTGCTTGCGCTGGGCAATGAGCAGGGAGAGCGCGGCATCAAAGCGCTCGCGAAGACGGCGCATTCGGCGCAAGCGTGGGAAAGGCAGCCAGGAGAGGGCGGGGATGACGTCACCCAGGGTAGGCGACGCAATGTCACGCTCCCACTCCCTGGCAAGCTGAACCAGGTTCTCGGCGCCCGCCTGCGCGCTGCCTTCCGACTGTAGCAGCCGCATCACCACGCGGGCCGCCATCTCGCCCACACACCAGCCAATATGCACTGGCTGCGTGGCACCCTCCGACAGGTCCTGCAGCCGGCGCAGGAGAGCGCCCACCTCTTCTCGCCGCACGTGCTCCAGATCCTGCATTCGCTTGGGCGTGAACAGGCCCACCGTGCAAATTTTTCTCTTCTGCCTCCACTCCGGGCACTGCGAGCTGAAGACGATGTCAGTGTTCTGCCCATATAGCAGATGCTCGTTGAACTGAAAAGGGGGTCGATCGGCGAAGATCTTGTCGTGCGTCTGAAGCACCTCCTTGGCAAGCTGCGGGCTGGAGATGACGACGCAAAGCTGCTTGCCCAGGCGCAGCCCCAATATGTGACCATACCTTCTCGAGAGGTCACGGATGACTTGGTCAGGCGCATGGACGAGCAGGTGCAGGTGGCCGATCACAGGCCACGCAAACGGGCCTGGCGGGAACCTCCTCTTCTCCTGTCCTGCAGCAGCTGTAATCCGCCATCGCCGAAGTATAACGATGAGCACAGCTGATGAGCCTAGTGGTAGCAGCCCATATAGTAACGCAAGCAGCAGTGCTGCGCCCACGCCTGACCCTACCTCCTCTCGGCCATTAGTTATATCGATGCTCTCCATCCCAACTAGCTCTCGGGTGCTTCTTCCACCAAGTTAACTATCTTCACTGGACTCTTAATATCGTGCATGCTTTCTCAGGACATATCGTGGTTATCGTGCATGCTTTCTCAGGACATATCGTGGTTTTCGTGTCTCAGGACTAAATAACACATAGTATTATTGAAGGGGGTAAGGGGATCGAGGGCAGAAAAGTGCGCGCACGAAAATCGGAGAGGTTGCAGCCGTAGATGGACACTTAAAAACTAAACCCGGCCACAGATTAAACCCGGGCAGCGTCTATATTTTAAATATAAAACTTCAAAAACCCGGATCATGGGTACAACATGTGCGCGCGAATGGGATGGTTATCCCATGCATCACAATCTGGGCGACGAGGCCCTGGGTTCAAATCGAGTCGCCGCCCAGGTTCTTTTTCGCGTTGACTTGTCGCGCGTCCGGGTTTAATCTACCTCGGCCTCCCCGCATCCACTTCCGCGCCCTCGATCCCCTTACCCCCCCCCCTCTTTAATGTTATGTGTCACTTAGTGTCGTGGGTTTCCATGTCACTGGAGGTTTGCATGTCTCTCTCTCTCTCTCTCTCTCTCTCTCTCTCTCTCTCTCTCTCTCTCTCTCTCCGTGTCACTATATTGTATTGCGTGTCACTCGAGTTTGCGTGCCTCTCTCTCTCTCTCTCTCTCTCTCTCTCTCTCTCTCTCTCTCTCCGTGTCACTATATTCACCAGGTATTTTCTTTCCGTTCTACATTCTTTAATGTATATATTGACCAATTATTTATCATATTTTTTCATAAAAAGATATCAAACAAGGTGAAGACTTCACGATGGCCTCAAGAAGGCAACATGTTTTGTTGCAATAAATTCAGTGATTTTTAGAACACATTTGACATGTTAATAGTCTCTGTTTTGGAAAAATGTCTCTTAGCTTAATATTGTGCCGATTTCAATTTCAAAAATACCGGCTAAGAGCAAGGGGAAGAGGAGAAATTTGTTTCCAAAATAGAGAAAAATAGTGTAAAAACTTGAAAAATAATTTTCTAAAATTTCCTCTTGGTAAATTCAAGAATAGGAATTTTGTATGTCTAGAAAAATGATGTTACCCACACACTTTAATTGGGGGGGGGGGAGAGAGAGAGAGAGAGAGAGAGAGATGCATGTGCGCGCGTGCACACACACACACACACTCACTTTCAAGTCATTTTCAAGCTTTACTATACTCATTTGAACATCTTCTTCATCAAAGTTAATGTGATGGTGACTAATGGGGATGGTGAGAGGTGCAAAGAAGAATTGCAAGTTTTCTCTACCACTTCCCTATGGCCTTCTTGGCCAAAAGAAGTCAACATTTTTTGTTGGAATAAATTGAGTGATTATTAGAACACGTTTGACATGTTAATAGTCTCTGTTTGGGAAAACTGTTTCTTAGCTTAATATTGTGCAGATTTCAATTTCAAAAATACCGGCTAAGAGCAAGGGGAAGAGGAGAAATTTCGTTCCAAAATAGAGAAAAATAGTGTAAAAACTTGAAAAATAATTTTCTAAAATTTCATGTTGGCAAATTCAAGAATAGGAATTTTGTATGTCTAGAAAAATGATGTTTCCCGAACACTTTAATGGGGGGGGGGGGGGAGAGAGAGAGAGAGAGATAGTGCGCGCGTACACACACACACTCACTTTCAAGTTATTTTTAAGCTTTAATGTACTCATTTGAACATCTTCTTCATCAAAGTTAATATGATGGTGATTAATGGGGATGGTGAGAGGTGCAAAGAAGAATTGCAGGTTTTCTCTACCGCTTCCCTATGGCTTTCTTGACCAACAAGAAGCCAACATTTTTTGTTGGAATAAATTGAGTGATTATTAGAACACGTTTGACATGTTAATAGTCTTTGTTTGGGAAAAATGTCTCTTAGCTTAATATTGTGCCGATTTCAATTTCAAAAATACCGGCTAAGAGCAAGGGGAAGAGGAGAAATTTCGTTCCAAAATAGAGAAAAATAGTGTAAAAACTTGAAAAATAATTTTCTAAAATTTTCTCTTGGCAAATTCAAGAATATGAATTTTGTATGTCTAGAAAAATGATGTTTCCCAAACACTTTAATGGAGAGAAAGAGAGAGAGAGAGAGAGAGAGAGAGATGCATGTGCTTGCACACACACACAAGCTCACTTTCAAGTCATTTTCAAGCTTTACTATACTCATTTGAACATCTTCTTCATCAAAGTTAATGTGATGGTGACTAATAGGGATGGTTAGAGTTGCAAAGAAGGATTGCACATTTTCTTTACGACTTCCCTATGGACTTCTTGGCCAACGGAAGGCAACATTTTTTGTTGAAATAAATTGAGTGATTATTAGAACACGTTTGACATGTTAATAGTCTCTGTTTGGGAAAAATGTCTCTTAGCTTAATATTGTGTAGATTTCAATTTCAAAAATACCGGCTAAGAGCAAGGGGAAGAGGAGAAATTTCGTTCCAAAATAGAGAAAAATAGTGTAAAAACTTGAAAAATAATTTTCTAAAATTTCCTCTTGGCAAATTCAAGAATATGAATTTTGTATGTCTAGAAAAATGATGTTTCCCGAACACTTTAATGGGGGAGGAGAGGGAGAGAGAGACAGAGAGAGATGCATGTGCACGCACACACACACACACTCACTTTCAAGTCATTTTCAAGCTTTACTATACTCATTTGAACATCTTCTTTATCAAAGTTAATGTGATGGTGACAAATGGGGATGGTGAGAGGTGCAAAGAAGAATTGCACTTTTTCTCTACCACTTCCCTATGGCTTTCTTGGCCAACAAGAAGGCAACATTTTTTGTTGGAATAAATTGAGTGATTATTAGAACACGTTTGACATGTTAATAGTCTCTGTTTGGGAAAAATGTCTCTTAGCTTAATATTGTGCCGATTTCAATTTCATCAAGTGAAAGAGTCACGACGGCTTTCAAAAACAATAACAAAGTGATAAAATTGTTAGGTTGAATTAAACTGGTATCAATGTTTGGGAAAGGATTGCCATAGCTTAGTTTTGGGTCGATTGAAAATCGAGACTAGCTGGCTGCAAACCATGGTAAACAGAAGAAAAACCGATGAAATATGTGAGAAAGTCATCTAGAAATTTTGTAAATCTCAAAATTTCTGCTAGTATTTTTGGTTTTCTTCTTTGTGAGGAGGAAACTCGATCACCAGCCGCTTAATAAAAGAGACTTTCTCGAACGTTAACACTAACTGGAATCAAGCTATAAAATGCAAGAAATGTAAAGCCATGTGAAGTTGTGAAATGAAAGTGAAATAAAAAGAACTAATTAATATGTGTGTGTGAATAGAATTTGTTAGAATTATGGAAGTTGAAGCTTCACTTCAATAGAATGCAAAAAAAAACATGTATGTGTGTGTGTGTGTGTTTGTGTGAAATTTACTAAAATTATGCAAGGTGAAGCTTCATTTTAGCATTCTAAAACAATAGAATGCAAGACAAGTAAAGAAATGTTACGATGTAAAATCAAAGGTAAGTTCCATCATGCACTCAAAACGATGAAAGTCTCCCTAACGCAACACAACACTAAGGGTTTCTTTTAGAAAGCCAAAAATATCGGCTAAGAGCAAGGGGAAGAGGAGAAATTTCATTTCAAAAATAGAGAAAAATAGTGTAAAAACTTGAAAAATAATTTTCTAAAATTTCCTCTTGGCAAATTCAAGAATAGGAATTTTGTATATATAGAAAAATGATGTTTCCCAAACACTTTAATGGGAGGGGAGAGAGAGAGAGATGCATGTGCATGCGCACACACACACACTCACTTTCAAGTCATTTTCAAGCTTTACTATACTCATTTGAACATCTTCTTCATCAAAGTTAATGTGATGGTGACTAATGGGGATGGTGAGAGGTGCAAAGAAGAATTGCACCTTTTCTCTACCACTTCCCTTTGGCTTTCTTGGCCAACAAGAAGGCAACATTTTTTGTTGGAATAAATTGAGTGATTATTAGAACACGTTTGACATGTTAATAGTCTCTATTTGGGAAAAGTGTCTCTTAGCTTAATATTGTGCCGATTTCAATTTCAAAAATACCGGCTAAGAGCAAGGGAAAGAGGAGAAATTTCGTTCCAAAATAGAGAAAAATAGTGTAAAAACTTGAAAAATAATTTTCTAAAATTTCCTCTTGGCAAATTCAAGAATAGGAATTTTGTATGTCTAGAAAAATGATGTTTCCCACACACTTTAATTGGGGGGGGAGAGAGAGAGAGAGAGAGACATATGCGTGCACACACACACTCACTTTCAAGTCATTTTCAAGCTTTACTCTACTCATTTGAACATCTTCTTCATCAAAGTTAATGTGATGGTGACTAATGGGGATGGTGAGAGGTGCAAAAAAGAATTGCACATTTTCTCTACCACTTCCCTATGGCCTTTTTGGCCAAAAAAAAATATGCATCGTCAACCTCAACCCCTCCCCCTGGACCCCATTACGAGGAGATTGCAAAGCAGATATGCAAGACATATCACACTGAGGGCACCAATTATTTGAAGGTGTTAATTAGGTTCCTTTCATCCAGAGGAGGAGGAGGAGTAGGAGGGGGCCATCCTGTAGCTTTGTTTTGCTCTATAAATTGCAGCCCCTCTTCCAATCATCAGTGCAGTCACGCGCATAAGATTGTCGGGCTAAGTGGATTCTTGTTCGCGTCTTTCTTGCCCCACACACACACACGTCTATAAACAGCCTTGTCTCATGTACGTACTCAAATAGACATGGTTTGGTAGCATTTCTTTGCTTAATTGCTCTGCCTATAGTGTGACTTGTCGTCTTAGTGGTTGAGCTTTCTTTTCTATGCTGTTGAGCTTTCTGTAATAAGGCAACCTTAAGTGGAAGCAACACCTCAAGTTTGCAATTGTGGAATGGTCTCTCCTTTTTCTTTTTTTGGAGGGGGGGGGGGGGGGGGGGGGGGGGGGGGGGGGGAACTAATTGATGATCCTAGAAGCCTGAATACTTAAATGTACTATGTGTTTGTAGGCTTTGGTAGATGTCGTTGTGGTTGGTCTTAGATTGCAAGCAGTGATTAATGGTCTATCCCTGAGCATGAGGAGCGGATGTCATGTTGGACTGCATGTGATTAGCGCTGCCAAGGGGCTATAATCAAAGTTCTGTCATGACATACAAGAGAGCTCACCAAGGACACTAACCCATGTGGTAGGCTTTGCTTGTGCAAACTGCTCCTGCTCCTCCCAGATGGTGGAGCAGTTCTGTTGTGACATACAAGAGAGCTCACCAACACAAGAAGATTTAGAACTTTTCTCATGTAGGAAAACGAAGTCTTTTCTAGTGTTTTCATACAATGCATAACATCATGAGCTTCTGTGAGGGAGGCACCGCATACCTAGCTAGGTACGATTGGGAGCAGGGGACCGCCGGCGGGGTGGGAATTATTGTGAGAATTTTTCCAAAACTTCTTGTGCAAGGAGCTTGGGTATCCTATTTACCTAACATACGCCATTGTATTGGTGTGGGATGGTGTTTTGGGACACCAACCCATGTGGTAGGCTTTGCTTGTGCAAACTGCTCCTGCTCCTCCCACATGGTGGAGTGAGCCTGTATCGAGCCCAAGGTTGGCCACTGAGAGAGATGTTTGTGCTTGTATCTCCATAATTTCTTATTGCTGGCCTTTATGATGTAGTAAATTTCATTATCTTATAGAGGGCCTATATGTTGAGGGTTTGGAAACCATTCCCAAATTTTTCTTAAAGGAACAAAAGAAACTTTTTAACATTCACATGCATGTCTTCCCAAGTTACTCATTTTTAAATACAAGCATCCCCTATTTTCATTGGAATTTTATCTACAACTTGATGCTGCACTTGTGCAAAGATGATGTCGGTGTTCTACCCATACAACAAATGCTCATTGATTTGATAAGGGGGGTGATTAGTGAAGACCTTGTCGTGCATGTGAAGCACCGAGTCATTAGCAAGTTGTGGGGTGGAGATGGTGACACAAAGCTACTAACCCAAGCATACCCCCACTAAAT